>NW_026778967.1:0-300000 GCF_030144855.1 Hypanus sabinus | reverse complement strand
TATGGGGGTTTGTGGAGTGTTGGTTATTTATGGGGGTTTGAGGAGTTTTGGTTATTTCTGGGGTTTGGGGACTGTTGGTTATTTATTGGGGTTTGGGGATTGTTGGTTATTTATGGGGGTTTGGCGAGTGTTGGTTATTTATGGGGGTTTTGGGAGTGTTGTTTATTTATGGGGGTTTGGGGTGTTGGTTATTTATGGGGTTTGGGGAGTGTTGGTTATTTATGGGGGTTTGGGGAGTGTTGGTTATTTACGGGGTTTGAGGAGTGTTGGTTATTTATGGGGGTTTGGGGTTTGTTGGTTATTTATGGGGGTTTGGGGTGTTGGATATTTCTGGGGGTTTGGGGATTGTTGGTTATTTATGGGGTTTGGCGAGTGTTGGTTATTTATGGGGGTTTGGGGAGTGTTGGTTATTTATGGGGGTTTGGGGAGTGTTGGTTATTTATGGGGTTTTGGGAGTGTTGGTTATTTCTGGGGGTTTGAGGAGTGTTCGTTATTTCTGGGGTTTTGGGCTGTTGAATTTTTATGGGGGTTTGATGAGCGTTGGTTATTTATGGCGGTTTGGGTAGTGTTGGTTGTTTATGGGGTTTTGGGCTGTTGGATTTTAATGGGGGTTTGAGGAGTGTTGGTTATTTATGGGGGTTTGCGGAGTGTTGGTTATTTATGGGGGTTTGCGGAGTGTTGGTTATTTATGGGGGTTTGGGGAGTGTTGGTTATTTCTGGGGGTTTGAGGACTGTTGGTTATCTATGGGGGTTTGGGGAGTGTTGGTTATTTATGCGGTTTGGGGAGTGTTGGATATTTATGGGGGTTTGGGGAGTGTTGGATATTTATGGGGGTTTGAGGAGTGTTGGTTATTTCTGGGGTTTGGGGAGTGTTGGTTATTTATGGTGGATTGGGGAGTGTTGGTAATTTATGGGGGTTTGGCGTGTGTTGGTTATTTATGGGGGTTTGAGGAGTGTTGGTTATTTATGGGGGTTTGGGGAGTGTTGGTTATTTATGGGGGTTTGGGGTGTGTTGGTTATTTATGGGGTTTTGGGGAGTGTTGGTTATTTATGCGGTTTGGGGAGTGTTGGTTATTTATGGGGGTTTGGGGTGTTGGATATTTCTGGGGGTTTGGGGATTGTTGGTTATTTATGGGGTTTGGCGAGTGTTGGTTATTTATGGGGGTTTGGGGAGTGTTGGTTATTTCTGGGGTTTGGGGAGTGTTGGTTATTTATGGGGGTTTGAGGAGTGTTGGTTATGTATGGGGGTTTGGGGAGTGTTGGTTATTTATGGGGGTTTGGGGAGTGTTGGTTATTTCTGGGGTTTGGGGAGTGTTGGTTATTTATGGGGGTTTGAGGAGTGTTGGTTATGTATGGGGGTTTGGGGAGTGTTGGTTATTTATGGGGGTTTGGGGTGTGTTGGTTATTTATGCGGGTTTGAAGAGTGTTGGTTATTTATGGGGATTTGGGGAGTGTTGGTTATTTATGGGGGTTTGGGGTGTGTTGGTTATTTATGGGAGTTTGGGGAGTGTTGGTTATTTATGGGGGTTTGAGGAATGTTGGTTATTTATGGGGTTTTGCGGAGTGTTTGTTATTTATGGGGGTTTGTGGAGTGTTGGTTATTTATGGGGGTTTGAGGAGTTTTGGTTATTTCTGGGGTTTGGGGACTGTTGGTTATTTATTGGGGTTTGGGGATTGTTGGTTATTTATGGGGGTTTGGCGAGTGTTGGTTATTTATGGGGGTTTTGGGAGTGTTGTTTATTTATGGGGGTTTGGGGTGTTGGTTATTTATGGGGTTTGGGGAGTGTTGGTTATTTATGGGGGTTTGGGGAGTGTTGGTTATTTACGGGGTTTGAGGAGTGTTGGTTATTTATGGGGGTTTGGGGTTTGTTGGTTATTTATGGGGGTTTGGGGTGTTGGATATTTCTGGGGGTTTGGGGATTGTTGGTTATTTATGGGGTTTGGCGAGTGTTGGTTATTTATGGGGGTTTGGGGAGTGTTGGTTATTTATGGGGGTTTGGGGAGTGTTGGTTATTTATGGGGTTTTGGGAGTGTTGGTTATTTCTGGGGGTTTGAGGAGTGTTCGTTATTTCTGGGGTTTTGGGCTGTTGAATTTTTATGGGGGTTTGATGAGCGTTGGTTATTTATGGCGGTTTGGGTAGTGTTGGTTGTTTATGGGGTTTTGGGCTGTTGGATTTTAATGAGGGTTTGAGGAGTGTTGGTTATTTATGGGGGTTTGCGGAGTGTTGGTTATTTATGGGGGTTTGGGGAGTGTTGGTTATTTCTGGGGGTTTGAGGACTGTTGGTTATCTATGGGGGTTTGGGGAGTGTTGGTTATTTATGCGGTTTGGGGAGTGTTGGATATTTATGGGGGTTTGGGGAGTGTTGGATATTTATGGGGGTTTGAGGAGTGTTGGTTATTTCTGGGGTTTGGGGAGTGTTGGTTATTTATGGTGGATTGGGGAGTGTTGGTAATTTATGGGGGTTTGGCGTGTGTTGGTTATTTATGGGGGTTTGAGGAGTGTTGGTTATTTATGGGGGTTTGGGGAGTGTTGGTTATTTATGGGGGTTTGGGGTGTGTTGGTTATTTATGGGGTTTTGGGGAGTGTTGGTTATTTATGCGGTTTGGGGAGTGTTGGTTATTTATGGGGGTTTGGGGTGTTGGCTATTTATGTGGGTTTGGGGAGTGTTGGTTATTTATGGGGGTTTGGGGAGTTATGGTTATGGGGGTTTGGGGAGTGTTGGTTATTTCTGGGGTTTGGGGAGTGTTGGTTATTTATGGGGGTTTGAGGAGTGTTGGTTATGTATGGGGGTTTGGGGAGTGTTGGTTATTTATGGGGGTTTGTGGTGTGTTGGTTATTTATGCGGGTTTGAAGAGTGTTGGTTATTTATGGGGATTTGGGGAGTGTTGGTTATTTATGGGGGTTTGGGGTGTGTTGGTTATTTATGGGAGTTTGGGGAGTGTTGGTTATTTATGGGGGTTTGAGGAATGTTGGTTATTTATGGGGTTTTGCGGAGTGTTGGTTATTTATGGGGGTTTGTGGAGTGTTGGTTATTTATGGGGGTTTGAGGAGTTTTGGTTATTTCTGGGGTTTGGGGACTGTTGGTTATTTATTGGGGTTTGGGGATTGTTGGTTATTTATGGGGATGTGGCGAGTGTTGGTTATTTATGGGGGTTTTGGGAGTGTTGTTTATTTATGGGGGTTTGGGGTGTTCGTTATTTATGGGGTTTGGGGAGTGTTGGTTATTTATGGGGGTTTGGGGAGTGTTGGTTATTTACGGGGTTTGAGGAGTGTTGGTTATTTATGGGGGTTTGGGGTGTGTTGGTTATTTATGGGGTTTTGGGGAGTGTTGGTTATTTATGCGGTTTGGGAAGTGTTGGTTATTTATGGGGGTTTGGGGTGTTGGCTATTTATGTGGGTTTGGGGAGTGTTGGTTATTTATGGGGTTTGAGGAGTGTTGGTTATTTCTGGGGTTTGGGGAGTGTTGGTTATTTATGGTGGATTGGGGAGTGTTGGTAATTTATGGGGGTTTGGCGTGTGTTGGTTATTTATGGGGGTTTGAGGAGTGTTGGTTATTTATGGGGGTTTGGGGAGTGTTGGTTATTTATGGGGGTTTGGGGAGTGTTGGTTATTTATGCGGTTTGGGGAGTGTTGGTTATTTATGGGGGTTTGGGGTGTTGGCTATTTATGTGGGTTTGGGGAGTGTTGGTTATTTATGGGGGTTTGGGGAGTTTTGGTTATGGGGGTTTGGGGAGTGTTGGTTATTTCTGGGGTTTGGGGAGTGTTGGTTATTTATGGGGGTTTGAGGAGTGTTGGTTATGTATGGGGGTTTGGGGAGTGTTGGTTATTTATGGGGGTTTGGGGTGTGTTGGTTATTTATGCGGGTTTGAAGAGTGTTGGTTATTTATGGGGATTTGGGGAGTGTTGGTTATTTATGGGGGTTTGGGGTGTGTTGGTTATTTATGGGAGTTTGGGGAGTGTTGTTTATTTATGGGGGTTTGAGGAATGTTGGTTATTTATGGGGTTTTGCGGAGTGTTGGTTATTTATGGGGGTTTGTGGAGTGTTGGTTATTTATGGGGGTTTGAGGAGTTTTGGTTATTTCTGGGGTTTGGGGACTGTTGGTTATTTATTGGGGTTTGGGGATTGTTGGTTATTTATGGGGGTTTGGCGAGTGTTGGTTATTTATGGGGGTTTTGGGAGTGTTGTTTATTTATGGGGGTTTGGGGTGTTGGTTATTTATGGGGTTTGGGGAGTGTTGGTTATTTATGGGGGTTTGGGGAGTGTTGGTTATTTACGGGGTTTGAGGAGTGTTGGTTATTTATGGGGGTTTGGGGTGTGTTGGTTATTTATGGGGTTTTGGGGAGTGTTGGTTATTTATGCGGTTTGGGAAGTGTTGGTTATTTATGGGGGTTTGGGGTGTTGGCTATTTATGTGGGTTTGGGGAGTGTTGGTTATTTATGGGGGTTTGGGGAGTTTTGGTTATGGGGGTTTGGGGAGTGTTGGTTATTTCTGGGGTTTGGGGAGTGTTGGTTATTTATGGGGGTTTGAGGAGTGTTGGTTATGTATGGGGGTTTGGGGAGTGTTGGTTATTTATGGGGGTTTGGGGTGTGTTGGTTATTTATGCGGGTTTGAAGAGTGTTGGTTATTTATGGGGATTTGGGGAGTGTTGGTTATTTATGGGGGTTTGGGGTGTGTTGGTTATTTATGGGAGTTTGGGGAGTGTTGGTTATTTATGGGGGTTTGAGGAATGTTGGTTATTTATGGGGTTTTGCGGAGTGTTGGTTATTTATGGGGGTTTGTGGAGTGTTGGTTATTTATGGGGGTTTTGGGAGTGTTGTTTATTTATGGGGGTTTGGGGAGTGTTGGTTATTTATGGGGTTTGGGGAGTGTTGGTTATTTATGGGGGTTTGGGGAGTGTTGGTTATTTACGGGGTTTGAGGAGTGTTGGTTATTTATGGGGGTTTGGGGTTTGTTGGTTATTTATGGGGGTTTGGGGTGTTGGATATTTCTGGGGGTTTGGGGATTGTTGGTTATTTATGGGGTTTGGCGAGTGTTGGTTATTTATGGGGGTTTGGGGAGTGTTGGTTATTTATGGGGGTTTGGGGAGTGTTGGTTATTTATGGGGTTTTGGGAGTGTTGGTTATTTCTGGGGGTTTGAGGAGTGTTCGTTATTTCTGGGGTTTTGGGCTGTTGAATTTTTATGGGGGTTTGATGAGCGTTGGTTATTTATGGCGGTTTGGGTAGTGTTGGTTGTTTATGGGGTTTTGGGCTGTTGGATTTTAATGGGGGTTTGAGGAGTGTTGGTTATTTATGGGGGTTTGAGGAGTGTTGGTTATGTATGGGGGTTTGGGGAGTGTTGGTTATTTATGGGGGTTTGGGGTGTGTTGGTTATTTATGCGGGTTTGAAGAGTGTTGGTTATTTATGGGGATTTGGGGAGTGTTGGTTATTTATGGGGGTTTGGGGTGTGTTGGTTATTTATGGGAGTTTGGGGAGTGTTGGTTATTTATGGGGGTTTGAGGAATGTTGGTTATTTATGGGGTTTTGCGGAGTGTTGGTTATTTATGGGGGTTTGTGGAGTGTTGGTTATTTATGGGGGTTTGAGGAGTTTTGGTTATTTCTGGGGTTTGGGGACTGTTGGTTATTTATTGGGGTTTGGGGATTGTTGGTTATTTATGGGGGTTTGGCGAGTGTTGGTTATTTATGGGGGTTTTGGGAGTGTTGTTTATTTATGGGGGTTTGGGGTGTTGGTTATTTATGGGGTTTGGGGAGTGTTGGTTATTTATGGGGGTTTGGGGAGTGTTGGTTATTTACGGGGTTTGAGGAGTGTTGGTTATTTATGGGGGTTTGGGGTGTGTTGGTTATTTATGGGGTTTTGGGGAGTGTTGGTTATTTATGCGGTTTGGGAAGTGTTGGTTATTTATGGGGGTTTGGGGTGTTGGCTATTTATGTGGGTTTGGGGAGTGTTGGTTATTTATGGGGGTTTGGGGAGTTTTGGTTATGGGGGTTTGGGGAGTGTTGGTTATTTCTGGGGTTTGGGGAGTGTTGGTTATTTATGGGGGTTTGAGGAGTGTTGGTTATGTATGGGGGTTTGGGGAGTGTTGGTTATTTATGGGGGTTTGGGGTGTGTTGGTTATTTATGCGGGTTTGAAGAGTGTTGGTTATTTATGGGGATTTGGGGAGTGTTGGTTATTTATGGGGGTTTGGGGTGTGTTGGTTATTTATGGGAGTTTGGGGAGTGTTGGTTATTTATGGGGGTTTGAGGAATGTTGGTTATTTATGGGGTTTTGCGGAGTGTTGGTTATTTATGGGGGTTTGTGGAGTGTTGGTTATTTATGGGGGTTTTGGGAGTGTTGTTTATTTATGGGGGTTTGGGGTGTTGGTTATTTATGGGGTTTGGGGAGTGTTGGTTATTTATGGGGGTTTGGGGAGTGTTGGTTATTTACGGGGTTTGAGGAGTGTTGGTTATTTATGGGGGTTTGGGGTTTGTTGGTTATTTATGGGGGTTTGGGGTGTTGGATATTTCTGGGGGTTTGGGGATTGTTGGTTATTTATGGGGTTTGGCGAGTGTTGGTTATTTATGGGGGTTTGGGGAGTGTTGGTTATTTATGGGGGTTTGGGGAGTGTTGGTTATTTATGGGGTTTTGGGAGTGTTGGTTATTTCTGGGGGTTTGAGGAGTGTTCGTTATTTCTGGGGTTTTGGGCTGTTGAATTTTTATGGGGGTTTGATGAGCGTTGGTTATTTATGGCGGTTTGGGTAGTGTTGGTTGTTTATGGGGTTTTGGGCTGTTGGATTTTAATGGGGGTTTGAGGAGTGTTGGTTATTTATGGGGGTTTGCGGAGTGTTGGTTATTTATGGGGGTTTGGGGAGTGTTGGTTATTTCTGGGGGTTTGAGGACTGTTGGTTATCTATGGGGGTTTGGGGAGTGTTGGTTATTTATGCGGTTTGGGGAGTGTTGGATATTTATGGTGGTTTGGGGAGTGTTGGTTATTTATGGGGGTTTGTGGATTGTTGGTTATTTATGGGGTTTGAGGAGTGTGGGTTATTTCTAGGGTTTGGGGAGTGTTGGTTATTTATGGGGGTTTGGGGAGTGTTGGTTATTTATGGGGGTTTGGCGAGTGTTGGTTATTTATGGGGGTTTGAGGAGTGTTGGTTATTTATGGGGGTTTGGGGAGTTTTGGTTATGGGGGTTTGGGGAGTGTTGGTTATTTCTGGGGTTTGGGGAGTGTTGGTTATTTATGGGGGTTTGAGGAGTGTTGGTTATGTATGGGGGTTTGGGGAGTGTTGGTTATTTATGGGGGTTTGGGGTGTGTTGGTTATTTATGCGGGTTTGAAGAGTGTTGGTTATTTATGGGGATTTGGGGAGTGTTGGTTATTTATGGGGGTTTGGGGTGTGTTGGTTATTTATGGGAGTTTGGGGAGTGTTGGTTATTTATGGGGGTTTGAGGAATGTTGGTTATTTATGGGGTTTTGCGGAGTGTTGGTTATTTATGGGGGTTTGTGGAGTGTTGGTTATTTATGGGGGTTTGAGGTGTTGGTTATTTATGGGGTTTGGGGAGTGTTGGTTATTTATGGGGGTTTGGGGAGTGTTGGTTATTTACGGGGTTTGAGGAGTGTTGGTTATTTATGGGGGTTTGGGGTTTGTTGGTTATTTATGGGGGTTTGGGGTGTTGGATATTTCTGGGGGTTTGGGGATTGTTGGTTATTTATGGGGTTTGGCGAGTGTTGGTTATTTATAGGGGTTTGGGGAGTGTTGGTTATTTATGGGGGTTTGGGGAGTGTTGGTTATTTATGGGGTTTTGGGAGTGTTGGTTATTTCTGGGGGTTTGAGGAGTGTTGGTTATGTATGGGGGTTTGGGGAGTGTTGGTTATTTATGGGGGTTTGGGGTGTGTTGGTTATTTATGCGGGTTTGAAGAGCGTTGGTTATTTATGGGGGTTTGGGGAGTGTTGGTTATTTATGGGGGTTTGGGGTGTGTTGGTTATTTATGGGGGTTTGGGGAGTGTTGGTTTTTTACTCGGTTTGAGGAGTGTTGGTTATTTATGGGGGTTTGGGGTGTGTTGGTTATTTATGGGGTTTTGGGGAGTGTTGGTTATTTATGCGGTTTGGGAAGTGTTGGTTATTTATGGGGGTTTGGGGTGTTGGCTATTTATGTGGGGTTGGGGAGTGTTGGTTATTTATGGGGGTTTGGGGTGTTCGTTATTTATGGGGTTTGGGGAGTGTTGGTTATTTATGGGGGTTTGGGGAGTGTTGGTTATTTACGGGGTTTGAGGAGTGTTGGTTATTTATGGGGGTTTGGGGTGTGTTGGTTATTTATGGGGTTTTGGGGAGTGTTGGTTATTTATGCGGTTTGGGAAGTGTTGGTTATTTATGGGGGTTTGGGGTGTTGGCTATTTATGTGGGTTTGGGGAGTGTTGGTTATTTATGGGGGTTTGAGGAGTGTTGGTTATTTCTGGGGTTTGGGGAGTGTTGTTTATTTATGGTGGATTGGGGAGTGTTGGTAATTTATGGGGGTTTCGCGTGTGTTGGTTATTTATGGGGGTTTGAGGAGTGTTGGTTATTTATGGGGGTTTGGGGAGTGTTGGTTATTTATGGGGGTTTGGGGAGTGTTGGTTATTTATGCGGTTTGGGGAGTGTTGGTTATTTATGGGGGTTTGGGGTGTTGGCTATTTATGTGGGTTTGGGGAGTGTTGGTTATTTATGGGGGTTTGGGGAGTTTTGGTTATGGGGGTTTGGGGAGTGTTGGTTATTTCTGGGGTTTGGGGAGTGTTGGTTATTTATGGGGGTTTGAGGAGTGTTGGTTATGTATGGGGGTTTGGGGAGTGTTGGTTATTTATGGGGGTTTGGGGTGTGTTGGTTATTTATGCGGGTTTGAAGAGTGTTGGTTATTTATGGGGATTTGGGGAGTGTTGGTTATTTATGGGGGTTTGGGGTGTGTTGGTTATTTATGGGAGTTTGGGGAGTGTTGGTTATTTATGGGGGTTTGAGGAATGTTGGTTATTTATGGGGTTTTGCGGAGTGTTGGTTATTTATGGCGGTTTGTGGAGTGTTGGTTATTTATGGGGGTTTGAGGAGTTTTGGTTATTTCTGGGGTTTGGGGACTGGTGGTTATTTATTGGGGTTTGGGGATTGTTGGTTATTTATGGGGGTTTGGCGAGTGTTGGTTATTTATGGGGGTTTTGGGAGTGTTGTTTATTTATGGGGGTTTGGGGTGTTAGTTATTTATGGGGTTTGGGGAGTGTTGGTTATTTATGGGGGTTTGGGGAGTGTTGGTTATTTACGGGGTTTGAGGAGTGTTGGTTATTTATGGGGGTTTGGGGTGTGTTGGTTATTTATGGGGTTTTGGGGAGTGTTGGTTATTTATGCGGTTTGGGAAGTGTTGGTTATTTATGGGGGTTTGGGGTGTTGGCTATTTATGTGGGTTTGGGGAGTGTTGGTTATTTATGGGGGTTTGGGGAGTTTTGGTTATGGGGGTTTGGGGAGTGTTGGTTATTTCTGGGGTTTGGGGAGTGTTGGTTATTTATGGGGGTTTGAGGAGTGTTGGTTATGTATGGGGGTTTGGGGAGTGTTGGTTATTTATGGGGGTTTGGGGTGTGTTGGTTATTTATGCGGGTTTGAAGAGTGTTGGTTATTTATAGGGATTTGGGGAGTGTTGGTTATTTATGGGGGTTTGGGGTGTGTTGGTTATTTATGGGAGTTTGGGGAGTGTTGGTTATTTATGGGGGTTTGAGGAATGTTGGTTATTTATGGGGTTTTGCGGAGTGTTGGTTATTTATGGGGGTTTGTGGAGTGTTGGTTATTTATGGGGGTTTTGGGAGTGTTGTTTATTTATGGGGGTTTGGGGTGTTGGTTATTTATGGGGTTTGGGGAGTGTTGGTTATTTATGGGGGTTTGGGGAGTGTTGGTTATTTACGGGGTTTGAGGAGTGTTGGTTATTTATGGGGGTTTGGGGTTTGTTGGTTATTTATGGGGGTTTGGGGTGTTGGATATTTCTGGGGGTTTGGGGATTGTTGGTTATTTATGGGGTTTGGCGAGTGTTGGTTATTTATGGGGGTTTGGGGAGTGTTGGTTATTTATGGGGGTTTGGGGAGTGTTGGTTATTTATGGGGTTTTGGGAGTGTTGGTTATTTCTGGGGGTTTGAGGAGTGTTCGTTATTTCTGGGGTTTTGGGCTGTTGAATTTTTATGGGGGTTTGATGAGCGTTGGTTATTTATGGCGGTTTGGGTAGTGTTGGTTGTTTATGGGGTTTTGGGCTGTTGGATTTTAATGGGGGTTTGGGGAGTGTTGGTTATTTATGGGGGTTTGGCGAGTGTTGGTTATTTATGGGGGTTTGAGGAGTGTTGGTTATGTATGGGGGTTTGGGGAGTGTTGGTTATTTATGGGGGTTTGGGGTGTGTTGGTTATTTATGCGGGTTTGAAGAGTGTTGGTTATTTATGGGGGTTTGGGGAGTGTTGGTTATTTATGGGGGTTTGGGGTGTGTTGGTTATTTATGGGGGTTTGGGGAGTGTTGGTTATTTACTGGGTTTGAGGAGTGTTGGTTATTTATGGGGGTTTGGGGTGTGTTGGTTATTTATGGGGTTTTGGGGAGTGTTGGTTATTTATGCGGTTTGGGAAGTGTTGGTTATTTATGGGGGTTTGGGGTGTTGGCT
Source organism: Hypanus sabinus (assembly GCF_030144855.1). Classification (NCBI taxonomy): domain Eukaryota; kingdom Metazoa; phylum Chordata; class Chondrichthyes; order Myliobatiformes; family Dasyatidae; genus Hypanus; species Hypanus sabinus. Next base: position 289,370 of record NW_026778967.1, on the reverse strand, counting down.
ATTTATGTGGGTTTGGGGAGTGTTGGTTATTTATGGGGGTTTGGGGAGTGTTGGTTATTTCTGGGGTTTGGGGAGTGTTGGTTATTTATGGTGGATTGGGGAGTGTTGGTAATTTATGGGGGTTTGGCGTGTGTTGGTTATTTATGGGGGTTTGAGGAGTGTTGGTTATTTATGGGGGTTTGGGGAGTGTTGGTTATTTATGGGGGTTTGGGGAGTGTTGGTTAATTATGCGGTTTGGGGAGTGTTGGTTATTTATGGGGGTTTGGGGTGTTGGCTATTTATGTGGGTTTGGGGAGTGTTGGTTATTTATGGGGGTTTGGGGAGTTTTGGTTATGGGGGTTTGGGGAGTGTTGGTTATTTCTGGGGTTTGGGGAGTGTTGGTTATTTATGGGGGTTTGAGGAGTGTTGGTTATGTATGGGGGTTTGGGGAGTGTTGGTTATTTATGGGGGTTTGGGGTGTGTTGGTTATTTATGCGGGTTTGAAGAGTGTTGGTTATTTATGGGGATTTGGGGAGTGTTGGTTATTTATGGGGGTTTGGGGTGTGTTGGTTATTTATGGGAGTTTGGGGAGTGTTGGTTATTTATGGGGGTTTGAGGAATGTTGGTTATTTATGGGGTTTTGCGGAGTGTTGGTTATTTATGGGGGTTTGTGGAGTGTTGGTTATTTATGGGGGTTTGAGGAGTTTTGGTTATTTCTGGGGTTTGGGGACTGGTGGTTATTTATTGGGGTTTGGGGATTGTTGGTTATTTATGGGGGTTTGGCGAGTGTTGGTTATTTATGGGGGTTTTGGGAGTGTTGTTTATTTATGGGGGTTTGGGGTGTTGGTTATTTATGGGGTTTGGGGAGTGTTGGTTATTTATGGGGGTTTGGGGAGTGTTGGTTATTTACGGGGTTTGAGGAGTGTTGGTTATTTATGGGGGTTTGGGGTGTGTTGGTTATTTATGGGGTTTTGGGGAGTGTTGGTTATTTATGCGGTTTGGGAAGTGTTGGTTATTTATGGGGGTTTGGGGTGTTGGCTATTTATGTGGGTTTGGGGAGTGTTGGTTATTTATGGGGGTTTGGGGAGTTTTGGTTATGGGGGTTTGGGGAGTGTTGGTTATTTCTGGGGTTTGGGGAGTGTTGGTTATTTATGGGGGTTTGAGGAGTGTTGGTTATGTATGGGGGTTTGGGGAGTGTTGGTTATTTATGGGGGTTTGGGGTGTGTTGGTTATTTATGCGGGTTTGAAGAGTGTTGGTTATTTATGGGGATTTGGGGAGTGTTGGTTATTTATGGGGGTTTGGGGTGTGTTGGTTATTTATGGGAGTTTGGGGAGTGTTGGTTATTTATGGGGGTTTGAGGAATGTTGGTTATTTATGGGGTTTTGCGGAGTGTTGGTTATTTATGGGGGTTTGTGGAGTGTTGGTTATTTATGGGGGTTTTGGGAGTGTTGTTTATTTATGGGGGTTTGGGGTGTTGGTTATTTATGGGGTTTGGGGAGTGTTGGTTATTTATGGGGGTTTGGGGAGTGTTGGTTATTTACGGGGTTTGAGGAGTGTTGGTTATTTATGGGGGTTTGGGGTTTGTTGGTTATTTATGGGGGCTTGGGGTGTTGGATATTTCTGGGGGTTTGGGGATTGTTGGTTATTTATGGGGTTTGGCGAGTGTTGGTTATTTATGGGGGTTTGGGGAGTGTTGGTTATTTATGGGGGTTTGGGGAGTGTTGGTTATTTATGGGGTTTTGGGAGTGTTGGTTATTTCTGGGGGTTTGAGGAGTGTTCGTTATTTCTGGGGTTTTGGGCTGTTGAATTTTTATGGGGGTTTGATGAGCGTTGGTTATTTATGGCGGTTTGGGTAGTGTTGGTTGTTTATGGGGTTTTGGGCTGTTGGATTTTAATGGGGGTTTGAGGAGTGTTGGTTATTTATGGGGGTTTGCGGAGTGTTGGTTATTTATGGGGGTTTGGGGAGTGTTGGTTATTTCTGGGAGTTTGAGTACTGTTGGTTATCTATGGGGGTTTGGGGAGTGTTGGTTATTTATGCGGTTTGGGGAGTGTTGGATATTTATGGTGGTTTGGGGAGTGTTGGTTATTTATGGGGGTTTGTGGATTGTTGGTTATTTATGGGGTTTGAGGAGTGTGGGTTATTTCTAGGGTTTGGGGAGTGTTGGTTATTTATGGGGGTTTGGGGAGTGTTGGTTATTTATGGGGGTTTGGCGAGTGTTGGTTATTTATGGGGGTTTGAGGAGTGTTGGTTATTTATGGGGGTTTTGGGAGTTTTGTTTATGGGGGTTTGGGGAGTGTTGGTTATTTCTGGGGTTTGGGGAGTGTTGGTTATTTATGGGGGTTTGAGGAGTGTTGGTTATGTATGGGGGTTTGGGGAGTGTTGGTTATTTATGGGGGTTTGGGGTGTGTTGGTTATTTATGCGGGTTTGAAGAGTGTTGGTTATTTATGGGGATTTGGGGAGTGTTGGTTATTTATGGGGGTTTGGGGTGTGTTGGTTATTTATGGGAGTTTGGGGAGTGTTGGTTATTTATGCGGGTTTGAGGAATGTTGGTTATTTATGGGGTTTTGCGGAGTGTTGGTTATTTATGGGGGTTTGTGGAGTGTTGGTTATTTATGGGGGTTTGAGGTGTTGGTTATTTATGGGGTTTGGGGAGTGTTGGTTATTTATGGGGGTTTGGGGAGTGTTGGTTATTTACGGGGTTTGAGGAGTGTTGGTTATTTATGGGGGTTTGGGGTTTGTTGGTTATTTATGGGGGTTTGGGGTGTTGGATATTTCTGGGGGTTTGGGGATTGTTGGTTATTTATGGGGTTTGGCGAGTGTTGGTTATTTATGGGGGTTTGGGGAGTGTTGGTTATTTATGGGGGTTTGGGGAGTGTTGGTTATTTATGGGGTTTTGGGAGTGTTGGTTATTTCTGGGGGTTTGAGGAGTGTTCGTTATTTCTGGGGTTTTGGGATGTTGAATTTTTATGGGGGTTTGATGAGCGTTGGTTATTTATGGCGGTTTGGGTAGTGTTGGTTGTTTATGGGGCTTTGGGCTGTTGGATTTTAATGGGGGTTTGCGGAGTGTTGGTTATTTATGGGGGTTTGCGGAGTGTTGGTTATTTATGGGGGTTTGGGGAGTGTTGGTTATTTCTGGGGGTTTGAGGTCTGTTGGTTATCTATGGGGGTTTGGGGAGTGTTGGTTATTTATGCGGTTTGGGGAGTGTTGGATATTTATGGGGGTTTGGGGAGTGTTGGTTATTTATGGGGGTTTGTGGATTGTTGGTTATTTATGGGGGTTTGAGGAGTGTGGGTTATTTCTAGGGTTTGGGGAGTGTTGGTTATTTATGGGGGTTTGGCGAGTGTTGGTTATTTATGGGGGTTTGGGGAGTGTTGGTTATTTATGGGGGTTTGGGGAGTGTTGGTTATTTATGGGGTTTTGGGAGTGTTGGTTATTTCTGGGGGTTTGAGGAGTGTTCGTTGTTTCTGGGGTTTTGGGATGTTGAATTTTTATGGGGGTTTGATGAGCGTTGGTTATTTATGGCGGTTTGGGTAGTGTTGGTTGTTTATGGGGCTTTGGGCTGTTGGATTTTAATGGGGGTTTGCGGAGTGTTGGTTATTTATGGGGGTTTGCGGAGTGTTGGTTATTTATGGGGGTTTGGGGAGTGTTGGTTATTTCTGGGGGTTTGAGGTCTGTTGGTTATCTATGGGGGTTTGGGGAGTGTTGGTTATTTATGCGGTTTGGGGAGTGTTGGATATTTATGGGGGTTTGGGGAGTGTTGGTTATTTATGGGGGTTTGTGGATTGTTGGTTATTTATGGGGGTTTGAGGAGTGTGGGTTATTTCTAGGGTTTGGGGAGTGTTGGTTATTTATGGGGGTTTGGGGAGTGTTGGTTATTTATGGGGGTTTGGCGAGTGTGGGTTATTTATGGGGGTTTGAGGAGTGTTGGTTATGTATGGGGGTTTGGGGAGTGTTGGTTATTTATGGGGGTTTGGGGTGTGTTGGTTATTTATGCGGGTTTGAAGAGTGTTGGTTATTTATGGGGGTTTGGGGAGTGTTGGTTATTTATGGGGGTTTGGGGTGTGTTGGTTATTTATGGGGGTTTGGGGAGTGTTGGTTATTTACTGGGTTTGAGGAGTGTTCGTTATTTATGCGGTTTGGGAAGTGTTGGTTATTTATGGGGGTTTGGGGTGTTGGCTATTTATGTGGGTTTGGGGAGTGTTGGTTATTTATGGGGGTTTGGGGAGTTTTGGCTATGGGGGTTTGGGGAGTGTTGGTTATTTCTGGGGTTTGGGGTGTGTTGGTTATTTATGGGGGTTTGGGGTTTGTTGGTTATTTATGGGGGTTTGGGGTGTTGGAAATTTCTGGGGGTTTGGGGATTGTTGGTTATTTATGGGGGTTTGGCGAGTGTTGGTTATTTATGGGGGTTTGGGGAGTGTTGGTTATTTATGGGGTTTTGGGAGTGTTGGTTATTTCTGGGGGTTTGAGAAGTGTTGGTTATTTCTGGGGTTTTTTGTATGTTGAATTTTTATGGGGGTTTGATGAGCGTTGGTTATTTATGGCCGTTTGGGTAGTGTTGGTTATTTATGGGGTTTTGGGCTATTGGATTTTTATGGGGGTTTGAGGAGTGTTGGTTATCTATGTGGGTTTGGGGAGTGTTGGTTATTTATGCCGTTTGGGGAGTGTTGGATATTTATGGGGGTTTGGGGAGTGTTGGTTATTTATGGGGGTTTGGGGATTGTTGGTTATTTATGGGGGTTTGTGGAGTGTGGGTTATTTCTAGGGTTTGGGGAGTGTGGGTTATTTATGGGGGTTTGGGGAGTGTTGGTTATTTATGGGGGTTTGGCGAGTGTTGGTTCTTTATGGGGGTTTGAGGAGTGTTGGTTATTTATGGGGGTTTGGCGAGTGTTGGTTATTTATGGGGGTTTGGGTAGTGTTGGTTATTTATGGGGGTTTGGGGAGTGTTGGTTATTTATGGGGTTTTGGGAGTGTTGGTTATTTCTGTGGGTTGGAGGAGTGTTGGTTATTTCTGGGGTTTTGGGTGTTGAATTTTTATGGGGGTTTGATGAGCGTTGGTTATTTATGGCCGTTTGGGTAGTGTTGGTTATTTATGGGGTTTTGGGCTGTTTGATTTTTATGGGGGTTTGAGGAGTGTTGGTTATTTATGGGGGTTTGCGGAGTGTTGGTTATTTATGGGGGTCTGGGGAGTGTTGGTTATTTCTGGGGGTTTGAGGACTGTTGGTTATCTATGGGGGTTTGGGGAGTGTTGGTTATTTATGCGGTTAGGGGAGTGTTGGATATTTATGGGGGTTTGGGCAGTGTTGGTTATTTATGGGGGTTTGGGGATTGTTGATTATTTATGGGGGTTTGAGGAGTGCGGGTTATTTCTAGGGTTTGGGGAGTGTTGGTTATTTATGGGGGTTTGAGGAGTGTTGGTTATTTCTGGGGTTTGGGGTGTGTTGGTTATTTATGGGGTTTGAGGAGTGTTGGTTATTTATGGGGGTTTGGCGAGTGTTGGTTATTTATGGGGGTTTGGGGAGTGTTGGTTATTTATGGGGGTTTGGGGAGTGTTGGTTATTTATGGGGTTTTGGGAGTGTTGGTTATTTCTGGGGGTTTGAGGAGTGTTGGTTATTTCTGGGGTTTTGGGCTGTTGAATTTTTATGGGGGTTTGATGAGCGTTGGTTATTTACGGCGGTTTGGGTAGTGTTGGTTATTTATGGGGTTTTGGGCTGTTGGATTTTTATGGGGGTTTGAGGAGTGTTGGTTATTTATGGGGGTTCGCGGAGTGTTGGTTATATATGGCGGTTTGGGGAGTGTTGGTTATTTCTGGGGGTTTGAGGACTGTTTGTTATCTATTGGGGTTTGGGGAGTGTTGGTTATTTATGGGGTTTTCGGAGTGTTGGTTATTTCTGTGGGTTTGAGGAGTGTTGGTTATTTCTGGGGTTTTGGGCTCTTGAATTTTTATGGGGGTTTGAGGAGCTTTTGTTATTTATGGCGGTTTGGGGAGTGTTGGTTATTTATGGGGGTTTGGGGAGTGTTGGTTATTTCTGGGGGTTTGAGGAGTGTTGGTTATTCATGGGGGTTTGGGGAATTTTGGTTATTCATGGGGTTTGGGGAGTGTTGGTTATTTATGGGGGTTTGGGGTGTTGGTTATTTCTGTGGGTTTGAGGAGTGTTGGTTATTTCTGGGGGTTTGGGCTGTTGGATTTTTATGGGGGTTTGAGGAGTGTTGGTTATTTATGGGGGTTCGCGGAGTGTTGGTTATATATGGCGGTTTGGGGAGTGTTGGTTATTTCTGGGGGTTTGAGGACTGTTTGTTATCTATTGGGGTTTGGGGAGTGTTGGTTATTTATGGGGTTTTCGGAGTGTTGGTTATTTCTGTGGGTTTGAGGAGTGTTGGTTATTTCTGGGGTTTTGGGCTTTTGAATTTTTATGGGGGTTTGATGAGCGTTGGTTATTTATGACCGTTTGGGTAGTGTTGGTTATTTATGGGGTTTTGGGCTGTTGGATTTTTATGGGGGTTTGAGGAGTGTTGGTTATTTATGGGGGGTTGCGGAGTGTTGGTTATTTATGGGGGTTTGGGCAGTGTTGGTTATTTCTGGGGGTTTGAGGACTGTTGGTTATCTATGGGGGTTTGGGGAGTGTTGGTTATTTATGCGGTTTGGGGAGTGTTGGATATTTATGGGGGTTTGAGGAGTGTTGGTTATTTATGGGGGTTTGGGGATTGTTGATTATTTATGGGGGTTTGAGGAGTGTGGGTTATTTCTAGGGTTTGGGGAGTGTTGGTTATTTATGGGGGTTTGGGGAGTGTTGGTTATTTATGGGGGTTTGGCGAGTGTTGGTTATTTATGGGGGTTTGAGGAGTGTTGGTTATGTATGTTGGTTTGGGGAGTGTTGGTTATTTATGGGGGTCTGGGGTGTGTTGGTTATTTATGCGGGTTTGAAGATTGTTGGTTATTTATGGGGGTTTGGGGAGTGATGGTTATTTATGGGGGTTTGGGGTGTGTTGGTTATTTATGGGAGTTTGGGGAGTGTTGGTTTTTTATGGGGGTTTGAGGAGTGTTGGCTATTTCTGGGGTTTGGGGTGTGTTGGTTATTTATGGGGTTTGAGGAGTGTTGGTTATTTATGGGGGTTTGGCGAGTGTTGGTTATTTATGGGGGTTTGGGGAGTGTTGCTTATTTCTGGGGGTTTGTGTGGGTGTTGGTTTTTTCTGGGGGTTTGGGGAGTGTTGGTTATTTCTGGGGGTTTGGGGAGTGTTGGTTATTTATGGTGGTCTGAGGAGTGTTGGTTATTTATGGGGTTTGAGGAGAGTTGGTTATTTCTGGGGGTTTGAGGACTGTTGGTTATTTATTGGAGTTTGGGGAATGTTGGTTATTTATGGGGTTTTGGGAGTGTTGGTTATTTCTGGGGGTTTGAGGAGTGTTGGTTATTTCTGGGGTTTTGGGCTCTTGAATTTTTATGGGGGTTTGAGGAGCTTTTGTTATTTATGGCGGTTTGGGAAGTGTTGGTTATTTATGGGGGTTTGGGGAGTGTTGGTTATTTCTGGGGGTTTGAGGAGTGTTGGTTATTCATGGGGGTTTGGGGAATTTTGGTTATTCATGGGGTTTGGGGAGTGTTGGTTATTTATGGGGGTTTGGGGTGTTGGTTATTTCTGTGGGTTTGAGGAGTGTTGGTTATTTCTGGGGGTTTGGGCTGTTGGATTTTTATGGGGGTTTGAGGAGTGTTGGTTATTTATGGGGGTTCGCGGAGTGTTGGTTATATATGGCGGTTTGGGGAGTGTTGGTTATTTCTGGGGGTTTGAGGACTGTTTGTTATCTATTGGGGTTTGGGGAGTGTTGGTTATTTATGGGGTTTTCGGAGTGTTGGTTATTTCTGTGGGTTTGAGGAGTGTTGGTTATTTCTGGGGTTTTGGGCTTTTGAATTTTTATGGGGGTTTGATGAGCGTTGGTTATTTATGGCCGTTTGGGTAGTGTTGGTTATTTATGGGGTTTTGGGCTGTTGGATTTTTATGGGGGTTTGAGGAGTGTTGGTTATTTATGGGGGGTTGCGGAGTGTTGGTTATTTATGGGGGTTTGGGCAGTGTTGGTTATTTCTGGGGGTTTGAGGACTGTTGGTTATCTATGGGGGTTTGGGGAGTGTTGGTTATTTATGCGGTTTGGGGAGTGTTGGATATTTATGGGGGTTTGAGGAGTGTTGGTTATTTATGGGGGTTTGGGGATTGTTGATTATTTATGGGGGTTTGAGGAGTGTGGGTTATTTCTAGGGTTTGGGGAGTGTTGGTTATTTATGGGGGTTTGGGGAGTGTTGGTTATTTATGGGGGTTTGAGGACTGTTGGTTATTTATGGGGGTTCTTGGGAGTGTTGGTTATATATGGGGGTTTGGGTAGTGTTGGTTATTTATGGGGGTTTGAGGAGTGTTGGTTATTTATGGGGGTTTGATGAGTGTTGGTTATTTATGGGGGTTTGGGGAGTGTTGGTTATTTATGGTGTTTGGGGAGTGTTGGTTATTTCTGGGGGTTTGGGGTGTGTTGGTTATTTCTGGGGGTTTGGGGAGTGTTGGTGATTTATGGGGGTTTGGGGTGTGTTGGTTATTTCTGGGGGTTTGAGGAGTTTTGATTATTTCTGGGGGTTTGAGGAGTGTTGGTTATTTATGGGTGTTTGGTGAGTGTTGGTTATTTCTGGGGGTTTGAGGAGTGTTGGTTATTTCTGGGGGTTTGAGGACTGTTGGTTATTTATGGGGGTTCTTGGGAGTGTTGGTTATATATGGGGGTTTGGGTAGTGTTGGTTATTTATGGGGGTTTGAGGAGTGTTGGTTATTTATGGGGGTTTGGGGAGTGTTGGTTATTTATGGGTGTTTGGGGAGTGTTGGGTATTGATGGGGGTTTGAGGAGAGTTGGTTATTTATGGGGGTTTGACGAGAGTTGGATATTTATGGGGGTTTTGGGAGTGTTGGTTATTTATGGGGGATTGGGGAGTGTTGGTTATTTATGGGCATTTGGGGAGTGTTGGTTATTTATGGGGGTTTGGGTAGTGTTGGTTATTTATGGGGGTTTGAGGAGTGTTGGTTATCTATGGGGGTTTGATGAGTGATGGTTATTTATGGGGGTTTGGGGAGTGTTGGTTATTTATGGTGTTTGGGGAGTGTTGGTTATTTCTGGGGGTTTGGGGTGTGTTGGTTATTTCTGGGGGTTTGGGGAGTGTTGGATATTTATGGGTGTTTAAGGAGTGTTGGTTATTTAAGGGGTTTGGGGAGTGTTGGTTATTTATGGGCTTTGAGTGTGTGTTGGTTATTTATGGGGGTTTGGGGAGTGTTGGTTATTTCTGGGGGTTTGGGGAGTGTTTGTTATTTCTGGGGGTTTGGGGAGTGTTGGTTATTTATGGGCGTTTGGGGAGTGTTGGTTATTTCTGGGCGTTTGGGGAGTGTTGGTTATTTCTGGGGGTTTGAGGAGTGTTGTTTATTTATGGGGGCTTGGGGTGTTGGTTATCTCTGGGCGTTTGTGTGAGTGTTGGTTATTTATGCGGTTTGAGGAGTGTTGGTTATTTATGGGGGTTTGAGGAGTGTTGGATATTTATGGGGGTTTTGGGAGTGTTGGTTATTTATGGGGGATTGGGGAGTGTTGGTTATTTATGGGCATTTGGGGAGTGTTGGTTATTTATGGGTGTTTGGGTAGTGTTGGTTATTTATGGGGGTTTGAGGAGTGTTGGTTATTTATGGGGGTTTGATGAGTGTTGGTTATTTATGGGGGTTTGGGGAGTGTTGGTTATTTATGGTGTTTGGGGAGTGTTGGTTATTTCTGGGGGTTTGGGGTGTGTTGGTTATTTCTGGGGGTTTGGGGAGTGTTGGTGATTTATGGGGGTTTGGGGTGTGTTGGTTATTTCTGGGGGTTTGAGGAGTTTTGATTATTTCTGGGGGTTTGAGGAGTGTTGGTTATTTATGGGTGTTTGGTGAGTGTTGGTTATTTCTGGGGGTTTGAGGAGTGTTGGCTATTTTTGGGGGTTTGGGGAGTGTTGGTTATTTATGGGGGTTTGAGGAGTGTTGGTTATTTATGGGGGTTTGGGGAGTGTTGGTTATTTATGGGGGTTTGGGGTGTTGGTTATTTCTGGGGGTTTGTGTGGGTGTTGGTTATTTATGGGGGTTTGAGGAGTGTTGGTTATTTATGGGGGTTTGGGGAGTGTTGGTTATTTATGGGGGTTTGGGGAGTGCTGGTTATTTCTGGGGGTTTGGGTAGTGTTGGTAATTTCTGGAGGTTTGAGGAGTGTTGGTTATTTATGGGGGTTTGGGGAGTGTTGGTTATTTATGGGGGTTTGGGGAGTGCTGGTTATTTCTGGGGGTTTGGGGAGTGTTGGTAATTTCTGGGGGTTTGAGGAGTGTTGGTTATTTATGGGGGTTTGCGGAGTGTTGGTTATTTATGGGGTTTTGGGGAGTGTTGGTTATTTCTGTGGGTTTGTGTGGGTGTTGGATATTTCTGGGGGTTTGGGGAGTGTTGGTTATTTATGGGGGTTTGGGTAGTGTTGGATATTTATGGGTGTTTGTGGAGAGTTGGTTATTGAACGGGTTTGGGGAGTGTTGGTTATTTCTGGGGGTTTGGGGGGTGTTGGTTATTTATGGGGGTTTGGGGAGTGTTGGTTATTTATGGGGGTTTGGGGAGTGTTGGTTATTTATGGGGGTTTGGGGAGTGTTGGATATTTATGGGTGTTTAAGGAGTGTTGGTTATTTAAGGGGTTTGGGGAGTGTTGGTTATTTATGGGGGTTTGGGGTGTGTTGGTTATTTATGGAGTTTGGGGAGTGTTGGTTATTTATGGGCTTTGAGTGGGTGTTGGTTATTTATGGGGGTTTGGGGAGTGTTGGTTATTTCTGGGGGTTTGGGGAGCGTTTGTTATTTCTGGAGGTTTGGGGAGTGTTGGTTATTTATGGGCGTTTGGGGAGTGTTGGTTATTTCTGGGCGTTTGGGGAGTGTTGGTTATTTCTGGGGGTTTGAGGAGTGTTGTTTATTTATGGGGGTTTGGGGAGCGTTTGTTATTTCTGGGGGTTTGGGGAGTGTTGGTTATTTATGGGCGTTTGGGGAGTGTTGGTTATTTCTGGGCGTTTGGGGAGTGTTGGTTATTTCTGGGGGTTTGAGGAGTGTTGTTTATTTATGGGGGTTTGGGGTGTTGGTTATTTCTGGGCGTTTGTGTGAGTGTTGGTTATTTATGCGGTTTGAGGAGTGTTGGTTATTGACGGGGGTTTGAGGAGTGTTGGTTATTTATGGGTGTTTGGGGAGTGTTGGGTATTGATGGGGGTTTGAGGAGTGTTGGTTATTTATGGGGGTTTGAGGAGTGTTGGATATTTATGGGGGTTTTGGGAGTGTTGGTTATTTATGGGGGTTTGGGGAGTGTTGGTTATTTATGGGCATTTGGGGAGTGTTGGTTATTTATGGGGGTTTCAGGAGTGTTGGTTATTTATGGGGGTTTGTGGAGTGTTGGTTATTTATGGGGGTTTGGGGAGTGTTGTTTATTTATGGGGGTTTGGGGAGTGTTGGTTATTTATGGGGGTTTGGGGAGTGTTGGTTATTTCTGGGTGTTTGGGTAGTGTTGGTAATTTCTGGAGGTTTGAGGAGTGTTGGTTATTTATGGGGGTTTGTGGGGTGTTGGTTATTTATGGGGGTTTGGGGAGTGCTGGTTATTTCTGGGGGTTTGGGGAGTGTTGGTAATTTCTGGGGGTTTGAGGAGTGTTGGTTATTTATGGGGGTTTGCGGAGTGTTGGTTATTTATGGGGTTTTGGGGAGTGTTGGTTATTTCTGTGGGTTTGTGTGGGTGTTGGATATTTCTGGGGGTTTGGGGAGTGTTGGTTATTTATGGGGGTTTGGGTAGTGTTGGATATTTATGGGTGTTTGTGGAGAGTTGGTTATTGAACGGGTTTGGGGAGTGTTGGTTATTTCTGGGGGTTTGGGGGGTGTTGGTTATTTATGGGGGTTTGGGGAGTGTTGGTTATTTATGGGGGTTTGGGGAGTGTTGATTATTTATGGGGGTTTGGGGAGTGTTGGATATTTATGGGTGTTTAAGGAGTGTTGGTTATTTAAGGGGTTTGGGGAGTGTTGGTTATTTATGGGGGTTTGGGGTGTGTTGGTTATTTATGGAGTTTGGGGAGTGTTGGTTATTTATGGGCTTTGAGTGGGTGTTGGTTATTTATGGGGGTTTGGGGAGTGTTGGTTATTTCTGGGGGTTTGGGGAGCGTTTGTTATTTCTGGAGGTTTGGGGAGTGTTGGTTATTTATGGGCGTTTGGGGAGTGTTGGTTATTTCTGGGCGTTTGGGGAGTGTTGGTTATTTCTGGGGGTTTGAGGAGTGTTGTTTATTTATGGGGGTTTGGGGAGCGTTTGTTATTTCTGGGGGTTTGGGGAGTGTTGGTTATTTATGGGCGTTTGGGGAGTGTTGGTTATTTCTGGGCGTTTGGGGAGTGTTGGTTATTTCTGGGGGTTTGAGGAGTGTTGTTTATTTATGGGGGTTTGGGGTGTTGGTTATTTCTGGGCGTTTGTGTGAGTGTTGGTTATTTATGCGGTTTGAGGAGTGTTGGATATTGACGGGGGTTTGGGGAGTGTTGGTTATTTATGGGCGTTTGGGGAGTGTTGGTTATTTCTGGGCGTTTGGGGAGTGTTGGTTATTTCTGGGGGTTTGAGGAGTGTTGTTTATTTATGGGGGTTTGGGGTGTTGGTTATTTCTGGGCGTTTGTGTGAGTGTTGGTTATTTATGCGGTTTGAGGAGTGTTGGTTATTGACGGGGGTTTGAGGAGTGTTGGTTATTTATGGGTGTTTGGGGAGTGTTGGGTATTGATGGGGGTTTGAGGAGTGTTGGTTATTTATGGGGGTTTGAGGAGTGTTGGATATTTATGGGGGTTTTGGGAGTGTTGGTTATTTATGGGGGTTTGGGGAGTGTTGGTTATTTATGGGCATTTGGGGAGTGTTGGTTATTTATGGGGGTTTCAGGAGTGTTGGTTATTTATGGGGGTTTGTGGAGTGTTGGTTATTTATGGGGGTTTGGGGAGTGTTGTTTATTTATGGGGGTTTGGGGAGTGTTGGTTATTTATGGGGGTTTGGGGAGTGTTGGTTATTTCTGGGTGTTTGGGTAGTGTTGGTAATTTCTGGAGGTTTGAGGAGTGTTGGTTATTTATGGGGGTTTGTGGGGTGTTGGTTATTTATGGGGGTTTGGGGAGTGCTGGTTATTTCTGGGGGTTTGGGGAGTGTTGGTAATTTCTGGGGGTTTGAGGAGTGTTGGTTATTTATGGGGGTTTGCGGAGTGTTGGTTATTTATGGGGTTTTGGGGAGTGTTGGTTATTTCTGTGGGTTTGTGTGGGTGTTGGATATTTCTGGGGGTTTGGGGAGTGTTGGTTATTTATGGGGGTTTGGGTAGTGTTGGATATTTATGGGTGTTTGTGGAGAGTTGGTTATTGAACGGGTTTGGGGAGTGTTGGTTATTTCTGGGGGTTTGGGGGGTGTTGGTTATTTATGGGGGTTTGGGGAGTGTTGGTTATTTATGGGGGTTTGGGGAGTGTTGATTATTTATGGGGGTTTGGGGAGTGTTGGATATTTATGGGTGTTTAAGGAGTGTTGGTTATTTAAGGGGTTTGGGGAGTGTTGGTTATTTATGGGGGTTTGGGGTGTGTTGGTTATTTATGGAGTTTGGGGAGTGTTGGTTATTTATGGGCTTTGAGTGGGTGTTGGTTATTTATGGGGGTTTGGGGAGTGTTGGTTATTTCTGGGGGTTTGGGGAGCGTTTGTTATTTCTGGAGGTTTGGGGAGTGTTGGTTATTTATGGGCGTTTGGGGAGTGTTGGTTATTTCTGGGCGTTTGGGGAGTGTTGGTTATTTCTGGGGGTTTGAGGAGTGTTGTTTATTTATGGGGGTTTGGGGAGCGTTTGTTATTTCTGGGGGTTTGGGGAGTGTTGGTTATTTATGGGCGTTTGGGGAGTGTTGGTTATTTCTGGGCGTTTGGGGAGTGTTGGTTATTTCTGGGGGTTTGAGGAGTGTTGTTTATTTATGGGGGTTTGGGGTGTTGGTTATTTCTGGGCGTTTGTGTGAGTGTTGGTTATTTATGCGGTTTGAGGAGTGTTGGATATTGACGGGGGTTTGAGGAGTGTTGGTTATTTATGGGTGTTTGGGGAGTGTTGGGTATTGATGGGGGTTTGAGGAGTGTTGGTTATTTATGGGGGTTTGAGGAGTGTTGGATATTTATGGGGGTTTTGGGAGTGTTGGTTATTTATGGGGGTTTGGGGAGTGTTGGTTATTTATGGGCATTTGGGGAGTGTTGGTTATTTATGGGGGTTTCAGGAGTGTTGGTTATTTATGGGGGTTTGTGGAGTGTTGGTTATTTATGGGGGTTTGGGGAGTGTTGTTTATTTATGGGGGTTTGGGGAGTGTTGGTTATTTATGGGGGTTTGGGGAGTGTTGGTTATTTCTGGGTGTTTGGGTAGTGTTGGTAATTTCTGGAGGTTTGAGGAGTGTTGGTTATTTATGGGGGTTTGTGGGGTGTTGGTTATTTATGGGGGTTTGGGGAGTGCTGGTTATTTCTGGGGGTTTGGGGAGTGTTGGTAATTTCTGGGGGTTTGAGGAGTGTTGGTTATTTATGGGGGTTTGCGGAGTGTTGGTTATTTATGGGGTTTTGGGGAGTGTTGGTTATTTCTGGGGGTTTGTGTGTGTGTTGGTTATTTATGGGGTTTTGGGGAGTGTTGGTTATTTCTGGGGGTTTGAGGACTGTTGGTTATTTATAGGGGTTTGGGGAGTGTTGGTTATTTATGGTGGTTTGGGTGGTGTTGGTTATTTATGGGTGTTTGAGGAGTGTTGGTTATTTATGGGGGTTTAGGGAGTGTTGGTTATTTATGGGGGTTTGGGGAGTGTTGGTTATTTATGGGGGTTTGGGGTGTGTTGTGTATTCATGGGGGTTTGAGGAGTGTTGGTTATTTATGGGGGTTTGAGGATTGTTGGATATTTATGGGGGTTTTGGGAGTGTTGGTTATTTCTGGGGGTTTGGGGAATGTTGGTTATTTATGGGGGTTTGGGGAGTGTTGGTTATTTATGGGGGTTTGAGGAGTGTTGGTTATTTATGGGGGTTTGTGGAGTGTTGGTTATTTATGGGGGTTTGGGGAGTGTTGGTTATTTATGGGGGTTTGGGGAGTGTTGGTTATTTATGGGGGTTTGGTGAGTGTTGGTTATTTCTGGGGGTTTGAGGAGTGTTGGTTATTTCTGGGGGTTTGTGTGGGTGTTGGTTATTTATGGGGTTTTGGGGAGTGTTGGTTATTTCTGGGGGTTTGAGGACTGTTGGTTATTTATGGGGGTTCTTGGGAGTGTTGGTTATATATAAGGGTTTGGGTAGTGTTGGTTATTTATGGGGGTTTGAGGAGTGTTGGTTATTTATGGGGGTTTGATGAGTGTTGGTTATTTATGGGGGTTTGGGGAGTGTTGGTTATTTATGGTGTTTGGGAAGTGCTGGTTATTTCTGGGGGTTTGGGGTGTGTTGGTTATTTCTGGGCGTTTGGGGAGTGTTGGTGATTTATGGGGGTTTGGGGTGTGTTGGTTATTTCTGGGGGTTTGAGGAGTTTTGATTATTTCTGGGGTTTTGAGGAGTGTTGGTTATTTATGGGTGTTTGGTGAGTGTTGGTTATTTCTGGGGGTTTGAGGAGTGTTGGTTATTTTTGGGGGTTTGGGGAGTGTTGGTTATTTATGGGGGTTTGAGGAGTGTTGGTTATTTATGGGGGTTTGGGGAGTGTTGGTTATTTATGGGGGTTTGGGGTGTTGGTTATTTCTGGTGGTTTGTGTGGGTGTTGTTTATTTATGGGGGTTTGAGGAGTTTTGGTTATTTTTGGGGGTTTGGGGAGTGTTGGTTATTTATGGGGGTTTGGGGAGTGCTGGTTATTTCTGGGGGTTTGGGTAGTGTTGGTAATTTCTGGAGGTTTGAGGAGTGTTGGTTATTTATGGGGGTTTGGGGTGTTGGTTCTTTCTGGTGGTTTGTGTGGGTGTTGGTTATTTATGGGGGTTTGAGGAGTGTTGGTTATTTATGGGGGTTTGGGGAGTGTTGGTTATTTATGGGGGCTTGGGGAGTGCTGGTTATTTCTGGGGGTTTGGGTAGTGTTGGTAATTTCTGGAGGTTTGAGGAGTGTTGGTTATTTATGGGGGTTTGGGGAGTGTTGGTTATTTATGGGGGTTTGGGGAGTGCTGGTTATTTCTGGGGGTTTGGGGAGTGTTGGTAATTTCTGGGGGTTTGAGGAGTGTTGGTTATTTATGGGGGTTTGCAGAGTGTTGGTTATTTATGGGGTTTTGGGGAGTGTTGGTTATTTCTGTGGGTTTGTGTGGGTGTTGGATATTTCTGGGGGTTTGGGGAGTGTTGGTTATTTATGGGGGTTTGGGTAGTGTTGGTTATTTATGGGTGTTTGAGGAGTGTTGGTTATTGAAGGGGTTTGGGGAGTGTTGGTTATTTCTGGGGGTTTGGGGGGTGTTGGTTATTTATGGGGGTTTGGGGAGTGTTGGTTATTTATGGGGGTTTGGGGAGTGTTGGTTATTTATGGGGGTTTGGGGAGTGTTGGATATTTATGGGTGTTTAAGGAGTGTTGGTTATTTAAGGGGTCTGGGGAGTGTTGGTTATTTATGGGCTTTGAGTGGGTGTTGGTTATTTATGGGGGTTTGGGGAGTGTTGGTTATTTCTGGGGGTTTGGGGAGTGTTTGTTATTTCTGGGGGTTTGGGGAGTGTTGGTTATTTATGGGCGTTTGGGGAGTGTTGGTTATTTCTGGGCGTTTGGGGAGTGTTGGTTATTTCTGGGGGTTTGAGGAGTGTTGTTTATTTATGGGGGTTTGGGGTGTTGGTTATTTCTGGGCGTTTGTGTGAGTGTTGGTTATTTATGCGGTTTGAGGAGTGTTGGTTATTTATGGGGGTTTGAGGAGTGTTGGTTATTTATGGGTGTTTGGGGAGTGTTGGGTATTGATGGGGGTTTGAGGAGTGTTGGTTATTTATGGGGGTTTGAGGAGTGTTGGATATTTATGGGGGTTTTGGGAGTGTTGGTTATTTATGGGGGATTGGGGAGTGTTGGTTATTTATGGGCATTTGGGGAGTGTTGGTTATTTATGGGGTTTTGGGTAGTGTTGGTTATTTATGGGGGTTTGAGGAGTGTTGGTTATTTATGGGGGTTTGATGAGTGTTGGTTATTTATGGGGGTTTGGGGAGTGTTGGTTATTTAAGGTGTTTGGGGAGTGTTGGTTATTTCTGGGGGTTTGGGGTGTGTTGGTTATTTCTGGGGGTTTGGGGAGTGTTGGTGATTTATGGGGGTTTGTGGTGTGTTGGTTATTTCTGGGTGTTTGGTGAGTGTTGGTTATTTCTGGGGGTTTGAGGAGTGTTGGTTATTTTTGGGGGTTTGGGGAGTGTTGTTTATTTATGGGGTTTTGGGGAGTGTTGGTTATTTATGGGGGTTTGGGGTGTTGGTTATTTATGGGGGTTTGAGGAGTGTTGGTTATTTATGGGGGTTTGGGGAGTGTTGGTTATTTATGGGGGTTTGGGGAGTGCTGGTTATTTCTGGGGGTTTGGGTAGTGTTGGTAATTTCTGGAGGTTTGAGGAGTGTTGGTTATTTATGGGGGTTTGGGGAGTGTTGGTTATTTATGGGGGTTTGGGGAGTGCTGGTTATTTCTGGGGGTTTGGGGAGTGTTGGTAATTTCTGGGGGTTTGAGGAGTGTTGGTTATTTATGGGGGTTTGCAGAGTGTTGGTTATTTATGGGGTTTTGGGGAGTGTTGGTTATTTCTGTGGGTTTGTGTGGGTGTTGGATATTTCTGGGGGTTTGGGGAGTGTTGGTTATTTATGGGGGTTTGGGTAGTGTTGGTTATTTATGGGTGTTTGAGGAGTGTTGGTTATTGAAGGGGTTTGGGGAGTGTTGGTTATTTCTGGGGGTTTGGGGGGTGTTGGTTATTTATGGGGGTTTGGGGAGTGTTGGTTATTTATGGGGGTTTGGGGAGTGTTGGTTATTTATGGGGGTTTGGGGAGTGTTGGATATTTATGGGTGTTTAAGGAGTGTTGGTTATTTAAGGGGTCTGGGGAGTGTTGGTTATTTATGGGCTTTGAGTGGGTGTTGGTTATTTATGGGGGTTTGGGGAGTGTTGGTTATTTCTGGGGGTTTGGGGAGTGTTTGTTATTTCTGGGGGTTTGGGGAGTGTTGGTTATTTATGGGCGTTTGGGGAGTGTTGGTTATTTCTGGGCGTTTGGGGAGTGTTGGTTATTTCTGGGGGTTTGAGGAGTGTTGTTTATTTATGGGGGTTTGGGGTGTTGGTTATTTCTGGGCGTTTGTGTGAGTGTTGGTTATTTATGCGGTTTGAGGAGTGTTGGTTATTTATGGGGGTTTGAGGAGTGTTGGTTATTTATGGGTGTTTGGGGAGTGTTGGGTATTGATGGGGGTTTGAGGAGTGTTGGTTATTTATGGGGGTTTGAGGAGTGTTGGTTATTTATGGGTGTTTGGGGAGTGTTGGGTATTGATGGGGGTTTGAGGAGTGTTAGTTATTTATGGGGGTTTGAGGAGTGTTGGATATTTATGGGGGTTTTGGGAGTGTTGGTTATTTATGGGGGATTGGGGAGTGTTGGTTATTTATGGGCATTTGGGGAGTGTTGGTTATTTATGGGGTTTTGGGTAGTGTTGGTTATTTATGGGGGTTTGAGGAGTGTTGGTTATTTATGGGGGTTTGAGGAGTGTTGGTTATTTATGGGGGTTTGGGGAGTGTTGGTTATTTAAGGTGTTTGGGGAGTGTTGGTTATTTCTGGGGGTTTGGGGTGTGTTGGTTATTTCTGGGGGTTTGGGGAGTGTTGGTGATTTATGGGGGTTTGTGGTGTGTTGGTTATTTCTGGGTGTTTGGTGAGTGTTGGTTATTTCTGGGGGTTTGAGGAGTGTTGGTTATTTTTGGGGGTTTGGTTAGTGTTGGTTATTTATGGGGGTTTGAGGAGTGTTGGTTATTTATGGGGTTTGGGGAGTGTTGGTTATTTATGGGGGTTTGGGGTGTTGGTTATTTCTGGGGGTTTGTGTGGGTGTTGGTTATTTATGGGGGTTTGAGGAGTGTTGGTTATTTATGGGGGTTTGGGGAGTGTTGGTTATTTATGGGGGTTTGGGGAGTGCTGGTTATTTCTGGGGGTTTGGGTAGTGTTGGTAATTTCTGGAGGTTTGAGGAGTGTTGGTTATTTATGGGGGTTTGGGGAGTGTTGCTTATTTATGGGGGTTTGGGGAGTGCTGGTTATTTCTGGGGGTTTGGGGAGTGTTGGTAATTTCTGGGGGTTTGAGGAGTGTTGGTTATTTATGGGGGTTTGCGGAGTGTTGGTTATTTATGGGTTTTGGGGAGTGTTGGTTATTTCTGTGGGTTTGTGTGGGTGTTGGATATTTCTGGGGGTTTGGGGAGTGTTGGTTATTTATGGGGGTTTGGGTAGTGTTGGTTATTTATGGGTGTTTGTGGAGAGTTGGTTATTGAACGTGTTTGGGGAGTGTTGGTTATTTCTGGGGGTTTGGGGGGTGTTGGTTATTTATGGGGGTTTGGGGAGTGTTGGTTATTTATGGGGGTTTGGGGAGTGTTGGTTATTTCTGGGGGTTTGGGGGGTGTTGGTTATTTATGGGGGTTTGGGGAGTGTTGGTTATTTATGGGGTTTTGGGGAGTGTTGGTTATTTATGGGGGTTTGGGGAGTGTTGGATATTTATGGGTGTTTAAGGAGTGTTGGTTATTTAAGGGGTTTGGGGAGTGTTGGTTATTTATGGGGGTTTGGGGAGTGCTGGTTATTTCTGGGGGTTTGGGTAGTGTTGGTAATTTCTGGAGGTTTGAGGAGTGTTGGTTATTTATGGGGGTTTGGGGAGTGTTGGTTATTTATGGGGGTTTGGGGAGTGCTGGTTATTTCTGGGGGTTTGGGGAGTGTTGGTAATTTCTGGGGGTTTGGGGAGTGTTGGTTATTTCTGTGGGTTTGGGGAGTGTTGGTTATTTATGGGCGTTTGGGGAGTGTTGGTTATTTCTGGGCGTTTGGGGAGTGTTGGTTATTTCTGGGGGTTTGAGGAGTGTTGTTTATTTATGGGGGTTTGGGGTGTTGGTTATTTCTGGGCGTTTGTGTGAGTGTTGGTTATTTATGGGGGTTTGCGGAGTGTTGGTTATTTATGGGGTTTTGGGGAGTGTTGGTTATTTCTGGGGGTTTGTGTGGGTGTTGGTTATTTATGGGGTTTTGGGGAGTGTTGGTTATTTCTGGGGGTTTGAGGACTGTTGGTTATTTATAGGGGTTTGTGGAGTGTTGGTTATTTATGGGGGTTTGGGTGGTGTTGGTTATTTATGGGTGTTTGAGGAGTGTTGGTTATTTATGGGGGTTTAGGGAGTGTTGGTTATTTATGGGGGTTTGGGGAGTGTTGGTTATTTATGGGGGTTTGGGGTGTGTTGTGTATTCATGGGGGTTTGAGGAGTGTTGGTTATTTATGGGGGTTTGAGGATTGTTGGATATTTATGGGGGTTTTGGGAGTGTTGGTTATTTCTGGGGGTTTGGGGAGTGTTGGTTATTTATGGGGGTTTGGGGAGTGTTGGTTATTTATGGGGGTTTGAGGAGTGTTGGTTATTTATGGGGGTTTGTGGAGTGTTGGTTATTTATGGGGGTTTGGGGAGTGTTGGTTATTTATG
The DNA here is from genome assembly GCF_030144855.1 of Hypanus sabinus. Taxonomy (NCBI): domain Eukaryota; kingdom Metazoa; phylum Chordata; class Chondrichthyes; order Myliobatiformes; family Dasyatidae; genus Hypanus; species Hypanus sabinus. Next base: position 268,775 of record NW_026778967.1, on the reverse strand, counting down.
GGGTTTGGGGAGTTTTGGTTATTTATGGGGGTTTGGTGAGTGTTGGTTATTTCTGGGGGTTTGAGGAGTGTTGGTTATTTCTGGGGGTTTGTGTGGGTGTTGGTTATTTATGGGGTTTTGGGGAGTGTTGGTTATTTCTGGGGGTTTGAGGACTGTTGGTTATTTATGGGGGTTCTTGGGAGTGTTGGTTATATATGGGGGTTTGGGTAGTGTTGGTTATTTATGGGTGTTTGAGGAGTGTTGGTTATTTATGGGGGTTTGATGAGTGTTGGTTATTTATGGGGGTTTGGGGAGTGTTGGTTATTTATGGTGTTTGGGGAGTGTTGGTTATTTCTGGGGGTTTGGGGTGTGTTGGTTATTTCTGGGCGTTTGGGGAGTGTTGGTGATTTATGGGGGTTTGGGGTGTGTTGGTTATTTCTGGGGGTTTGAGGAGTTTTGATTATTTCTGGGGGTTTGAGGAGTGTTGGTTATTTATGGGTGTTTGGTGAGTGTTGGTTATTTCTGGGGGTTTGAGGAGTGTTGGTTATTTTTGGGGGTTTGGGGAGTGTTGGTTATTTATGGGGGTTTGAGGAGTGTTGGTTATTTATGGGGGTTTGGGGAGTGTTGGTTATTTATGGGGGTTTGGGGTGTTGGTTATTTCTGGTGGTTTGTGTGGGTGTTGGTTATTTATGGGGGTTTGAGGAGTTTTGGTTATTTATGGGGGTTTGGGGAGTGTTGGTTATTTATGGGGGTTTGGGGAGTGCTGGTTATTTCTGGGGGTTTGGGTAGTGTTGGTAATTTCTGGAGGTTTGAGGAGTGTTGGTTATTTATGGGGGTTTGGGGAGTGTTTGTTATTTATGGGGGTTTGGGGAGTGCTGGTTATTTCTGGGGGTTTGGGGAGTGTTGGTAATTTCTGGGGGTTTGGGGAGTGTTGGTTATTTATGGGGGTTTGGGTAGTGTTGGTTATTTATGGGTGTTTGAGGAGTGTTGGTTATTGAAGGGGTTTGGGGAGTGTTGGTAATTTCTGGGGGTTTGGGGGGTGTTGGTTATTTATGGGGGTTTGGGGAGTGTTGGTTATTTATGGGGGTTTGGGGAGTGTTGGTTATTTATGGGGGTTTGGGGAGTGTTGGATATTTATGGGTGTTTAAGGAGTGTTGGTTATTTAAGGGGTTTGGGGAGTGTTGGTTATTTATGGGCTTTGAGTGGGTGTTGGTTATTTATGGGGGTTTGGGGAGTGTTGGTTATTTCTGGGGGTTTGGGGAGTGTTTGTTATTTCTGGGGGTTTGGGGAGTGTTGGTTATTTATGGGCGTTTGGGGAGTGTTGGTTATTTCTGGGCGTTTGGGGAGTGTTGGTTATTTCTGGGGGTTTGAGGAGTGTTGTTTATTTATGGGGGTTTGGGGTGTTGGTTATTTCTGGGCGTTTGTGTGAGTGTTGGTTATTTATGCGGTTTGAGGAGTGTTGGTTATTTATGGGGGTTTGAGGAGTGTTGGTTATTTATGGGTGTTTGGGGAGTGTTGGGCATTGATGGGGGTTTGAGGAGTGTTGTTTATTTATGGGGGTTTGAGGAGTGTTGGATATTTATGGGGGTTTTGGGAGTGTTGGTTATTTATGGGGGATTGGGGAGTGTTGGTTATTTATGGGCATTTGGGGAGTGTTGGTTATTTATGGGGGTTTGGGTAGTGTTGTTTATTTATGGGGGTTTGAGGAGTGTTGGTTCTTTATGGGTGTTTGATGAGTGTTGGTTATTTATGGGGATTTGGGGAGTGTTGATTATTTATGGTGTTTGGGGAGTGTTGGTTATTTCTGGGGGTTTGGGGTGTGTTGGTTATTTCTGGGGGTTTGGGGAGTGTTGGTGATTTATGGGGGTTTGGGGTGTGTTGGTTATTTCTGGGGGTTTGAGGAGTTTTGATTATTTCTGGGGGTTTGAGGAGTGTTGGTTATTTATGGGTGCTTGGTGAGTGTTGGTTATTTCTGGGGGTTTGAGGAGTGTTGGTTTTTTTTGGGGGTTTGGGGAGTGTTGGTTATTTATGGGGGTTTGAGGAGTGTTGGTTATTTATGGGGTTTTGGGGAGTGTTGGTTATTTATGGGGGTTTGGGGTGTTGGTTATTTCTGGGGGTTTGTGTGGGTCTTGGTTAATTATGGGGGTTTGAGGAGTGTTGGTTATTTATGGGGGTTTGGGGAGTGTTGGTTATTTATGGGGGTTTGGGGAGTGCTGGTTATTTCTGGGGGTTTGGCTAGTGTTGGAAATTTCTGGAGGTTTGAGGAGTGTTGGTTATTTATGGGGGTTTGGGGAGTGTTGGTTATTTATGGGGGTTTGGGGAGTGCTGGTTATTTCTGGGGGTTTGGGGAGTGTTGGTAATTTCTGGGGGTTTGAGGAGTGTTGGTTATTTATGGGGGTTTGCGGAGTGTTGGTTATTTATGTGGTTTTGGGGAGTGTTGGTTATTTCTGTGGGTTTGTGTGGGTGTTGGATATTTCTGGGGGTTTGGGGAGTGTTGGTTATTTATGGGGGTTTGGGTAGTGTTGGTTATTTATGGGTGTTTGAGGAGTGCTGGTTATTGAAGGGGTTTGGGGAGTGTTGGTTATTTCTGGGGGTTTGGGGGGTGTTGGTTATTTATGGGGGTTTGGGGAGTGTTGGTTATTTATGGGGGTTTGGGGAGTGTTGGTTATTTATGGGGGTTTGGGGAGTGTTGGATATTTATGGGGTTTGGGGAGTGTTGGTTATTTATGGGGGTTTGGGGTGTGTTGGTTATTTATGGAGTTTGGGGTGTGTTGGTTATTTATGGGCTTTGAGTGGGTGTTGGTTATTTATGGGGGTTTGGGGAGTGTTGGTTATTTCTGGGGGTTTGGGGAGTGTTTGTTATTTCTGGGGGTTTGGGGAGTGTTGGTTATTTATGGGCGCTTGGGGAGTGTTGGTTATTTCTGGGCGTTTGGGGAGTGTTGGTTATTTCTGGGGGTTTGAGGAGTGTTGTTTATTTCTGGGGGTTTGGGGTGTTGCTTATTTCTGGGCGTTTGTGTGAGTGTTGGTTATTTATGCGGTTTGAGGAGTGTTGGTTATTTATGGGGGTTTGAGGAGTGTTGGTTATTTATGGGTGTTTGGGGAGTGTTGGGTATTGATGGGGGTTTGAGGAGTGTTGGTTATTTATGGGGGTTTGAGGAGTGTTGGATATTTATGGGGGTTTTGGGAGTGTTGGTTATTTATGGGGGTTTGGGGAGTGTTGGTTATTTATGGGCATTTGGGGAGTGTTGGTTATTTATGGGGGTTTGAGGAGTGTTGGTTATTTATGGGGGTTTGTGGAGTGTTGGTTATTTATGGGGGTTTGGGGAGTGTTGGTTATTTATGGGGGTTTGGGGAGTGTTGGTTATTTCTGGGTGTTTGGGTAGTGTTGGTAATTTCTGGAGGTTTGAGGAGTGTTGGTTATTTATGGGGGTTTGGGGAGTGTTGGGTATTTATGGGGGTTTGAGGAGTGTTGGTTATTTATAGGGGTTTGGGGAGTGTTGGTTATTTATGGGGGTTTGAGGAGTGCTGGTTATTTCTGGGGGTTTGGGTAGTGTTGGTAATTTCTGGAGGTTTGAGGAGTGTTGGTTATTTATGGGGGTTTGGGGAGTGTTGGTTATTTATGGGGGTTTGGGGAGTGCTGGTTATTTCTGGGGGTTTGGGGAGTGTTGGTAATTTCTGGGGGTTTGAGGAGTGTTGGTTATTTATGGGGGTTTGCGGAGTGTTGGTTATTTATGGGGTTTTGGGGAGTGTTGGTTATTTCTGTGGGTTTGTGTGGGTGTTGGATATTTCTGGGGGTTTGGGGAGTGTTGGTTATTTATGGGGGTTTGGGTAGTGTTGGTTATTTATGGGTGTTTGAGGAGTGTTGGTTATTGAAGGGGTTTGGGGAGTGTTGGTTATTTCTGGGGGTTTGGGGGGTGTTGGTTATTTATGGGGGTTTGGGGAGTGTTGGTTATTTATGGGGGTTTGGGGAGTGTTGGTTATTTATGGGGGTTTGGGGAGTGTTGGATATTTATGGGGTTTGGGGAGTGTTGGTTATTTATGGGGGTTTGGGGTGTGTTGGTTATTTATGGAGTTTGGGGTGTGTTGGTTATTTATGGGCTTTGAGTGGGTGTTGGTTATTTATGGGGGTTTGGGGAGTGTTGGTTATTTCTGGGGGTTTGGGGAGTGTTTGTTATTTCTGGGGGTTTGGGGAGTGTTGGTTATTTATGGGTGCTTGGGGAGTGTTGGTTATTTCTGGGCGTTTGGGGAGTGTTGGTTATTTCTGGGGGTTTGAGGAGTGTTGTTTATTTCTGGGGGTTTGGGGTGTTGCTTATTTCTGGGCGTTTGTGTGAGTGTTGGTTATTTATGCTGTTTGAGGAGTGTTGGTTATTTATGGGGGTTTGAGGAGTGTTGGTTATTTATGTGTGTTTGGGGAGTGTTGGGTATTGATGGGGGTTTGAGGAGTGTTGGTTATTTATGGGGGTTTGAGTAGTGTTGGATATTTATGGGGGTTTTGGGAGTGTTGGTTATTTATGGGGGTTTTGGGAGTGTTGGTTATTTATGGGCATTTGGGGAGTGTTGGTTATTTATGGGGGTTTGAGGAGTGTTGGTTATTTATGGGGGTTTGTGGAGTGTTGGTTATTTATGGGGGTTTGGGGAGTGTTGTTTATTTATGGGGGTTTGGGGAGTGTTGGTTATTTATGGGGGTTTGGGGAGTGTTGGTTATTTCTGGGTGTTTGGGTAGTGTTGGTAATTTCTGGAGGTTTGAGGAGTGTTGGTTATTTATGGGGGTTTGGGGAGTGTTGGTTATTTATGGGGGTTTGGGGAGTGCTGGTTATTTCTGGGTGTTTGGGGAGTGTTGGTAATTTCTGGGGGTTTGAGGAGTGTTGGTTATTTATGGGGGTTTGCGGAGTGTTGGTTATTTATGGGGTTTTGGGGAGTGTTGGATATTTATGGGGTTTGGGGAGTGTTGGTTATTTATGGGGGTTTGGGGTGTGTTGGTTATTTATGGAGTTTGGGGTGTGTTGGTTATTTATGGGCTTTGAGTGGTTGTTGGTTATTTATGGGGGTTTGGGGAGTGTTGGTTATTTCTGGGGGTTTGGGGAGTGTTTGTTATTTCTGGGGGTTTGGGGAGTGTTGGTTATTTATGGGCGCTTGGGGAGTGTTGGTTATTTCTGGGCGTTTGGGGAGTGTTGGTTATTTCTGGGGGTTTGAGGAGTGTTGTTTATTTCTGGGGGTTTGGGGTGTTGGTTATTTCTGGGCGTTTGTGTGAGTGTTGGTTATTTATGCGGTTTGAGGAGTGTTGGTTATTTATGGGGTTTTGAGGAGTGTTGGTTATTTATGGGTGTTTGGGGAGTGTTGGGTATTGATGGGGGTTTGAGGAGTGTTGGTTATTTATGGGGGTTTGAGGAGTGTTGGATATTTATGGGGGTTTTGGGAGCGTTGGTTATTTATGGGGGTTTGGGGAGTGTTGGTTATTTATGGGCATTTGGGGAGTGTTGGTTATTTATGGGGGTTTGAGGAGTGTTGGTTATTAATGGGGGTTTGTGGAGTGTTGGTTATTTATGGGGGTTTGGGGAGTGTTGTTTATTTATGGGGGTTTGGGGAGTGTTGGTTATTTATGGGGGTTTGGGGAGTGTTGGTTATTTCTGGGTGTTTGGGTAGTGTTGGTAATTTCTGGAGGTTTGAGGAGTGTTGGTTATTTATGGGGGTTTGGGGAGTGTTGGTTATTTATGGGGGTTTGGGGAGTGCTGGTAATTTCTGGGGGTTTGAGGAGTGTTGGTTATTTATGGGGGTTTGCGGAGTGTTGGTTATTTATGGGGGTTTGGGGAGTGCTGGTTATTTCTGGGGGTTTGGGGAGTGTTGGTAATTTCTGGGGGTTTGAGGAGTGTTGGTTATTTATGGGGGTTTGCGGAGTGTTGGTTATTTATGGGGTTTTGGGGAGTGTTGGATATTTATGGGGTTTGGGGAGTGTTGGTTATTTATGGGGGTTTGGGGTGTTTTGGTTATTTATGGAGTTTGGGGTGTGTTGGTTATTTATGGGCTTTGAGTGGGTGTTGGTTATTTATGGGGGTTTGGGGAGTGTTGGTTATTTCTGGGGGTTTGGGGAGTGTTTGTTATTTCTTGGGGTTTGGGGAGTGTTGGTTATTTATGGGCACTTGGGGAGAGTTGGTTATTTCTGGGCGTTTGGGGAGTGTTGGTTATTTCTGGGGGTTTGAGGAGTGTTGTTTATTTCTGGGGGTTTGGTGTGTTGGTTATTTCTGGGCGTTTGTGTGAGTGTTGGTTATTTATGCGGTTTGAGGAGTGTTGGTTATTTATGGGGGTTTGAGGAGTGTTGGTTATTTATGGGTGTTTGGGGAGTGTTGGGTATTGATGGGGGTTTGAGGAGTGTTGGTTATTTATGGGGGTTTGAGGAGTGTTGGATATTTATGGGGGTTTTGGGAGTGTTGGTTATTTATGGGGGTTTGGGGAGTGTTGGTTATTTATGGGCATTTGGGGAGTGTTGGTTATTTATGGGGGTTTGAGGAGTGTTGGTTATTTATGGGGGTTTGTGGAGTGTTGGTTATTTATGGGGGTTTGGGGAGTGTTGTTTATTTATGGGGGTTTGGGGAGTGTTGGTTATTTATGGGGGTTTTTGGGAGTGTTGGTTATTTCTGGGTGTTTGGGTAGTGTTGGTAATTTCTGGAGGTTTGAGGAGTGTTGGTTATTTATGGGGGTTTGGGAGTGTTGGTTATTTATGGGGGTTTGGGGAGTGCTGGTAATTTCTGGGGGTTTGAGGAGTGTTGGTTATTTATGGGGGTTTGCGGAGTGTTGGTTATTTATGGGGTTTTGGGGAGTGTTGGTTATTTCTGGGGGTTTGTGTGGGTGTTGGTTATTTATGGGGTTTTGGGGAGTGTTGGTTATTTCTGGGGGTTTGGGTAGTGTTGGTTATTTATGGCTGTTTGAGGAGTGTTGGTTATTTAAGGGGTTTGGGGAGTGTTGGTTATTTCTGGGGGTTTGGCGTGTGTTGGTTATTTATGTGGCTTTGGGGAGTGTTGGTTATTTATGGAGTTTGGGGTGTGTTGGTTATTTATGGGCTTTGAGTGGGTGTTGGTTATTTATGGGGGTGTGGGTAGTGTTGGTTATTTCTGGGGGTTTGGGGAGTGTTTGTTATTTCTGGAGGTTTGGGGAGTGTTGGTTATTTATTCGGGTTTGTGTGGGTGTTGGTTATTTCTGGGGGTTTGAGGAGTGTTGTTTATTTATGGGGATTTGGGTAGTGTTGTTTATTTATGGGGTATTGGGGAGTGTTGGCTATTTATGGGGGTTTGGGGTGTTGGTTATTTCTGGGGGTTTGGGGAGTGTTTGTTATTTATGAGGGTTTGGCGAGTGTTGGTTATTTCTGGGGGTTTGAGGAGTGTTGGTTATTTATGGGGGTTTGGGGACTGTTGGTTATTTTTGGCTGTTTGAGGAGTGTTGGTTATTTCTGGGGGTTTGAGGAGTGTTGGTTATTTATGGTGGTTTAGGGAGTGTTGGTTATTTATGGGGGTTTTGGGTGTGTTGGTTATTTATGGGGGTTTGGGGTGTGTTGTGTATTCATGGGGGTTTGAGGAGTGTTGGTTATTTATGGGGGTTTGAGGATTGTTGGATATTTATGGGGGTTTTGGGAGTGTTGGTTATTTCTGGGCGTTTGGGGAGTGTTGGTTATTTATGGGGGTTTGGGGAGTGTTGGTTATTTATGGGAGTTTGAGGAGTGTTGGTTATTTATGGGGGTTTGTGGAGTGTTGGTTATTTATGGGGGTTTGGGGAGTGTTGGTCATTTATGGGATTTTGGGGAGTGTTGGTTATGGGGTTTTGGGGAGTGTTGGTTATTTATGGGGGTTTGGGGAGTGTTGGTTATTTATGGGGGTTTGGGGAGTGCTGGTAATTTCTGGGGGTTTGAGGAGTGTTGGTTATTTATGGGGGTTTGCGGAGTGTTGGTTATTTATGGGGGTTTGGGGAGTGCTGGTTATTTCTGGGGGTTTGGGGAGTGTTGGTAATTTCTGGGGGTTTGAGGAGTGTTGGTTATTTATGGGGGTTTGCGGAGTGTTGGTTATTTATGGGGTTTTGGGGAGTGTTGGATATTTATGGGGTTTGGGGAGTGTTGGTTATTTATGGGGGTTTGGGGTGTTTTGGTTATTTATGGAGTTTGGGGTGTGTTGGTTATTTATGGGCTTTGAGTGGGTGTTGGTTATTTATGGGGGTTTGGGGAGTGTTGGTTATTTCTGGGGGTTTGGGGAGTGTTTGTTATTTCTGGGGGTTTGGGGAGTGTTGGTTATTTATGGGCACTTGGGGAGTGTTGGTTATTTCTGGGCGTTTGGGGAGTGTTGGTTATTTCTGGGGGTTTGAGGAGTGTTGTTTATTTCTGGGGGTTTGGGGTGTTGGTTATTTCTGGGCGTTTGTGTGAGTGTTGGTTATTTATGCGGTTTGAGGAGTGTTGGTTATTTATGGGGGTTTGAGGAGTGTTGGTTATTTATGGGTGTTTGGGGAGTGTTGGGTATTGATGCGGGTTTGAGGAGTGTTGGTTATTTATGGGGGTTTGAGGAGTGTTGGATATTTATGGGGGTTTTGGGAGTGTTGGTTATTTATGGGGGTTTGGGGAGTGTTGGTTATTCATGGGCATTTGGGGAGTGTTGGTTATTTATGGGGGTTTGAGGAGTGTTGGTTATTTATGGGGGTTTGTGGAGTGTTGGTTATTTATGGGGGTTTGGGGAGTGTTGTTTATTTATGGGGTTTGGGGAGTGTTGGTTATTTATGGGGGTTTGGGGAGTGTTGGTTATTTCTGGGTGTTTGGGTAGTGTTGGTAATTTCTGGAGGTTTGAGGAGTGTTGGTTATTTATGGGGGTTTGGGGAGTGTTGGTTATTTATGGGGGTTTGGGGAGTGCTGGTAATTTCTGGGGGTTTGAGGAGTGTTGGTTATTTATGGGGGTTTGCGGAGTGTTGGTTATTTATGGGGTTTTGGGGAGTGTTGGGTATTGATGGGGGTTTGAGGAGTGTTGGTTATTTATGGGGGTTTGAGGAGTGTTGGATATTTATGGGGGTTTTGGGAGTGTTGGTTATTTATGGGGGTTTGGGGAGTGTTGGTTATTTATGGGCATTTGGGGAGTGTTGGTTATTTATGGGGGTTTGAGGAGTGTTGGTTATTTATGGGGGTTTGTGGAGTGTTGGTTATTTATGGGGGTTTGGGGAGTGTTGGTTATTTATGGGCATTTGGGGAGTGTTGGTTATTTATGGGGGTTTGAGGAGTGTTGGTTATTTATGGGGGTTTGTGGAGTGTTGGTTATTTATGGGGGTTTGGGGAGTGTTGTTTATTTATGGGGGTTTGGGGAGTGTTGGTTATTTATGGGGGTTTGGGGAGTGTTGGTTATTTCTGGGTGTTTGGGTAGTGTTGGTAATTTCTGGAGGTTTGAGGAGTGTTTGTTATTTATGGGGGTTTGGGGAGTGTTGGTTATTTATGGGGGTTTGGGGAGTGCTGGTAATTTCTGGGGGTTTGAGGAGTGTTGGTTATTTATGGGGGTTTGGGGAGTGTTGGTTATTTATGGGGGTTTGGGTAGTGTTGGATATTTATGGGTGTTTGAGGAGTGTTGGTTATTTATGGGGTTTGGGGAGTGTTGGTTATTTCTGGGGGTTTGGCGTGTGTTGGTTATTTATGTGGCTTTGGGGAGTGTTGGTTATTTATGGAGTTTGGGGTGTGTTGGTTATTTATGGGCTTTGAGTGGGTGTTGGTTATTTATGGGGGTGTGGGTAGTGTTGGTTATTTCTGGGGGTTTGGGGAGTGTTTGTTATTTCTGGAGGTTAAGGGAGTGTTGGTTATTTATTGGGGTTTGTGTGGGTGTTGGTTATTTCTGGGGGTTTGAGGAGTGTTGTTTATTTATGGGGATTTGGGTAGTGTTGTTTATTTATGTGGTATTGGGGAGTGTTGGCTATTTATGGGGGTTTGGGGTGTTGGTTATTTCTGGGGGTTTGGGGAGTGTTTGTTATTTATGAGGGTTTGGGGAGTGTTGGTTATTTCTGGGGGTTTGAGGAGTGTTGGTTATTTCTGGGGGTTTGAGGAGTGTTGGTTATTTATGGGGGTTTAGGGAGTGTTGGTTATTTATGGGGGTTTGGGGTGTGTTGGTTATTTATGGGGGTTTGGGGTGTGTTGTGTATTCATGGGGGTTTGAGGAGTGTTGGTTATTTATGGGGGTTTGAGGATTGTTGGATATTTATGGGGGTTTTGGGAGTGTTGGTTATTTCTGGGCGTTTGGGGAGTGTTGGTTATTTATGGGGGTTTGGGGAGTGTTGGTTATTTATGGGGGTTTGAGGAGTGTTGGTTATTTATGGGGGTTTGTGGAGTGTTGGTTATTTATGGGGGTTTGGGGAGTGTTGGTTATTTATGGGGGTTTGGGGAGTGTTGGTTATTTATGGGGGTTTGGTGAGTGTTGGTTATTTCTGGGGGTTTGAGGAGTGTTGGTTATTTCTGGGGGTTTGTGTGGGTGTTGGTTATTTATGGGGTTTTGGGGAGTGTTGGTTATTTCTGGGGGTTTGAGGACTGTTGGTTATTTATGGGGGTTTTTGGGAGTGTTGGTTATATATGGGGGTTTGGGGAGTGTTGGTTATTTATGGGGGTTTGAGGAGTGTTGGTTATTTATGGGGGTTTGATGAGTGTTGGTTATTTATGGGGGTGTGGGTAGTGTTGGTTATTTATGGGGATTTGGGTAGTGTTGTTTATTTATGGGGTATTGGGGAGTGTTGGCTACTTATGGGGGTTTGGGGTGTTGGTTATTTCTGGGGGTTTGGGGAGTGTTTGTTATTTATGAGGGTTTGGGGAGTGTTGGTTATTTCTGGGGGTTTGAGGAGTGTTGGTTATTTATGGGGGTTTGGGGACTGTTGGTTATTTTTGGGTGTTTGAGGAGTGTTGGTTATTTCGGGGGGTTTGAGGAGTGTTGGTTATTTATGGGGGTTTAGGGAGTGTTGGTTATTTATGGGGGTTTGGGGTGTGTTGGTTATTTATGGGGGTTTGGGGTGTGTTGTGTATTCATGGGGGTTTGAGGAGTGTTGGTTATTTATGGGGGTTTGAGGATTGTTGGATATTTATGGGGGTTTTGGGAGTGTTGGTTATTTCTGGGCGTTTGGGGAGTGTTGGTTATTTATGGGGGTTTGGGGAGTGTTGGTTATTTATGGGGGTTTGAGGAGTGTTGGTTATTTATGGGGGTTTGTGGAGTGTTGGTTATTTATGGGGGTTTGGGGAGTGTTGGTTATTTATGGGGGTTTGGGGAGTGTTGGTTATTTATGGGGGTTTGGTGAGTGTTGGTTATTTCTGGGGGTTTGAGGAGTGTTGGTTATTTCTGGGGGTTTGTGTGGGTGTTGGTTATTTATGGGGTTTTGGGGAGTGTTGGTTATTTCTGGGGGTTTGAGGACTGTTGGTTATTTATGGGGGTTTTTGGGAGTGTTGGTTATTTATGGAGTTTGGGGTGTGTTGGTTATTTATGGGCTTTGAGTGGGTGTTGGTTATTTATGGGGGTGTGGGTAGTGTTGGTTATTTCTGGGGGTTTGGGAATGTTTGTTATTTCTGGAGGTTTGGGGAGTGTTGGTTATTTATTGGGGTTTGTGTGGGTGTTGGTTATTTCTGGGGGTTTGAGGAGTGTTGTTTATTTATGGGGATTTGGGTAGTGTTGTTTATTTATGGGGTATTGGGGAGTGTTGGCTATTTATGGGGGTTTGGGGTGTTGGTTATTTCCGGGGGTTTGGGGAGTGTTTGTTATTTATGAGGGTTTGGGGAGTGTTGGTTATTTATGGGGGTTTGAGGAGTGTTGGTTATTTATGGGGGTTTGGGGACTGTTGGTTATTTTTGGGTGTTTGAGGAGTGTTGGTTATTTCTGGGGGTTTGAGGAGTGTTGGTTATTTATGGGGGTTTAGGGAGTGTTGGTTATTTATGGGGGTTTGGGGTGTGTTGGTTATTTATGGGGGTTTGGGGTGTGTTGTGTATTCATGGGGGTTTGAGGAGTGTTGGTTATTTATGGGGGTTTGAGGATTGTTGGATATTTATGGGGGTTTTGGGAGTGTTGGTTATTTCTGGGCGTTTGGGGAGTGTTGGTTATTTATGGGGGTTTGGGGAGTGTTGGTTATTTATGGGGGTTTGAGGAGTGTTGGTTATTTATGGGGGTTTGTGGAGTGTTGGTTATTTATGGGCGTTTGGGGAGTGTTGGTTATTTATGGGGGTTTGGGGAGTGTTGGTTATTTATGGGGGTTTGGTGAGTGTTGGTTATTTCTGGGGGTTTGAGGAGTGTTGGTTATTTCTGGGGGTTTGTGTGGGTGTTGGTTATTTATGGGGTTTTGGGGAGTGTTGGTTATTTCTGGGGGTTTGAGGACTGTTGGTTATTTATGGGGGTTTTTGGGAGTGTTGGTTATATATGCGGGTTTGGGTAGTGTTGGTTATTTATGGGGGTTTGAGGAGTGTTGGTTATTTATGGGGGTTTGATGAGTGTTGGTTATTTATGGGGGTTTGGGGAGTGTTGGTTATTTATGGTGTTTGGGGAGTGTTGGTTATTTCTGGGGGTTTGGGGTGTGTTGGTTATTTCTGGGGGTTTGGGGAGTGTTGGTGATTTATGGGGGTTTGAGGAGTGTTGGTTATTTCTGGGTGTTTGGGGAGTGTTGGTTATTCATGTGATTTTGGGGAGTGTTGGTTATTTATGGGGGTTGGGAGTGTTGGTTATTTATGGGGTTTTGAGGAGTGTTGGATATTTATGCGGTTTTGGGGAGTGTTGGTTATTTATGGGATTTTGGGGAGTGTTGGTTATGGGGTTTTGGGGAGTGTTGGTTATTTATGGGGGTTTGGGGAGTGTTGGTTATTTCTGGGGTTTTGGGGTGTGTTGGTTATTTATGGGGGTTTGAAGAGTGCTGGTTATTTCTGGGGGCTTGAGGAGAGTTGGGTATTTCTGGGGGTTTGGGGTGTGTTGGTTATTTCTGGGGGTTTGAAGGGTGTTGGTTATTTCTGGGGGTTTGAGGACTGTTGGTTATTTATGGGGTTTTTTGGGAGTGTTGGTTATATATGGGGGTTTGTGTAGTGTTGGTTATTTATGGGGGTTTGAGGAGTGTTGGTTATTTATGGGGGTTTGATGAGTGTTGGTTATTTATGGGGGTTTGGGGAGTGTTGGTTATTTATGGTGTTTGGGGAGTGTTGGTTATTTCTGGGGGTTTGGGGTGTGTTGGTTATTTCTGGGGGTTTGGGTGTGTTGGTGATTTATGGGGGTTTGAGGAGTGTTGGTTATTTCTGGGTGTTTGGGGAGTGTTGGTTATTCATGTGATTTTGGGGAGTGTTGGTTATTTCTGGGGGTTGGGAGTGTTGGTTATTTATGGGGTTTTGAGGAGTGTTGGATATTTATGCGGTTTTGGGGAGTGTTGGTTATTTATGGGGGTTTGGGGAGTGTTGTTTATTTATGGGGGTTTGGGGTGTGTTGTGTATTCATGGGGGTTTGAGGAGTGTTGGTTATTTATGGGGGTTTGAGGATTGTTGGATATTTATGGGGGTTTTAGGAGTGTTGGTTATTTCTGGGCGTTTGGGGAGTGTTGGTTATTTATGGGGGTTTGGGGAGTGTTGGTTATTTATGGGGGTTTGAGGAGTGTTGGTTATTTATGGGGGTTTGTGGAGTGTTGGTTATTTATGGGGGTTTGGGGAGTGTTGGTTATTTATGGGGGTTTGGGGAGTGTTGGTTATTTATGGGGGTTTGGTGAGTGTTGGTTATTTCTGGGGGTTTGAGGAGTGTTGGTTATTTCTGGGGGTTTGTGTGGGTGTTGGTTATTTATGGGGTTTTGGGGAGTGTTGGTTATTTCTGGGGGTTTGAGGACTGTTGGTTATTTATGGGGGTTTTTGGGAGTGTTGGTTATATATGGGGGTTTGGGGAGTGTTGGTTATTTATGGGGGTTTGAGGAGTGTTGGTTATTTATGGGGGTTTGATGAGTGTTGGTTATTTATGGGGGTGTGGGTAGTGTTGGTTATTTATGGGGATTTGGGTAGTGTTGTTTATTTATGGGGTATTGGGGAGTGTTGGCTATTTATGGGGGTTTGGGGTGTTGGTTATTTCTGGGGGTTTGGGGAGTGTTTGTTATTTATGAGGGTTTGGGGAGTGTTGGTTATTTCTGGGGGTTTGAGGAGTGTTGGTTATTTATGGGGGTTTGGGGACTGTTGGTTATTTTTGGGTGTTTGAGGAGTGTTGGTTATTTCTGGGGGTTTGAGGAGTGTTGGTTATTTATGGGGGTTTAGGGAGTGTTGGTTATTTATGGGGGTTTGGGGTGTGTTGGTTATTTATGGGGGTTTGGGGTGTGTTGTGTATTCATGGGGGTTTGAGGAGTGTTGGTTATTTATGGGGGTTTGAGGATTGTTGGATATTTATGGGGGTTTTGGGAGTGTTGGTTATTTCTGGGCGTTTGGGGAGTGTTGGTTATTTATGGGGGTTTGGGGAGTGTTGGTTATTTATGGGGGTTTGAGGAGTGTTGGTTATTTATGGGGGTTTGTGGAGTGTTGGTTATTTATGGGGGTTTGGGGAGTGTTGGTTATTTATGGGGGTTTGGGGAGTGTTGGTTATTTATGGGGGTTTGAGGAGTGTTGGTTATTTCTGGGGGTTTGTGTGGGTGTTGGTTATTTATGGGGTTTTGGGGAGTGTTGGTTATTTCTGGGGGTTTTTGGGAGTGTTGGTTATTTATGGAGTTTGGGGTGTGTTGGTTATTTTTGGCTTTGAGTGGGTGTTGGTTATTTATGGGGGTGTGGGTAGTGTTGGTTATTTCTGGGGGTTTGGGGAGTGTTTGTTATTTCTGGAGGTTTGGGGAGTGTTGGTTATTTATTGGGGTTTGTGTGGGTGTTGGTTATTTCTGGGGGTTTGAGGAGTGTTGTTTATTTATGGGGATTTGGGTAGTGTTGTTTATTTATGGGGTATTGGGGAGTGTTGGCTATTTATGGGGGTTTGGGGTGTTGGTTATTTCTGGGGGTTTGGGGAGTGTTTGTTATTTATGAGGGTTTGGGGAGTGTTGGTTATTTCTGGGGTTTGAGGAGTGTTGGTTATTTATGGGGGTTTGGGGACTGTTGGTTATTTTTGGGTGTTTGAGGAGTGTTGGTTATTTCTGGGGGTTTGAGGAGTGTTGGTTATTTATGGGGGTTTAGGGAGTGTTGGTTATTTATGAGGGTTTGGGGTGTGTTGGTTATTTATGGGGGTTTGGGGTGTGTTGTGTATTCATGGGGGTTTGAGGAGTGTTGGTTATTTATGGGGGTTTGAGGATTGTTGGATTTTTATGGGGGTTTTGGGAGTGTTGGTTATTTCTGGGCGTTTGGGGAGTGTTGGTTATTTATGGGGGTTTGGGGAGTGTTGGTTATTTATGGGGGTTTGAGGAGTGTTGGTTATTTATGGGGGTTTGTGGAGTGTTGGTTATTTATGGGGGTTTGGTGAGTGTTGGTTATTTCTGGGGGCTTGAGGAGTGTTGGTTATTTCTGGGGGTTTGTGTGGGTGTTGGTTATTTATGGGGTTTTGGGGAGTGTTGGTTATTTCTGGGGGTTTGAGGACTGTTGGTTATTTATGGGGGTTTTTGGGAGTGTTGGTTATATATGGGGGTTTGGGTAGTGTTGGTTATTTATGGGGGTTTGAGGAGTGTTGGTTATTTATGGGGGTTTGATGAGTGTTGGTTATTTATGGGGGTTTGGGGAGTGTTGGTTATTTATGGTGTTTGGGGAGTGTTGGTTATTTCTGGGGGTTTGGGGTGTGTTGGTTATTTCTGGGGGTTTGGGGAGTGTTGGTGATTTATGGGGGTTTGAGGAGTGTTGGTTATTTCTGGGTGTTTGGGGAGTGTTGGTTATTCATGTGATTTTGGGGAGTGTTGGTTATTTATGGGGGTTGGGAGTGTTGGTTATTTATGGGGTTTTGAGGAGTGTTGGATATTTATGCGGTTTTGGGGAGTGTTGGTTATTTATGGGATTTTGGGGAGTGTTGGTTATGGGGTTTTGGGGAGTGTTGGTTATTTATGGGGGTTTGGGGATGTTGGTTATTTCTGGGGTTTTGGGGTGTGTTGGTTATTTATGGGGGTTTGAAGAGTGCTGGTTATTTCTGGGGGCTTGAGGAGAGTTGGGTATTTCTGGGGGTTTGGGGTGTGTTGGTTATTTCTGGGGGTTTGAAGGGTGTTGGTTATTTCTGGGGGTTTGAGGACTGTTGGTTATTTATGGGGGTTTTTGGGAGTGTTGGTTATATATGGGGGTTTGGGTAGTGTTGGTTATTTATGGGGGTTTGAGGAGTGTTGGTTATTTATGGGGGTTTGATGAGTGTTGGTTATTTATGGGGGTTTGGGGAGTGTTGGTTATTTATGGTGTTTGGGGAGTGTTGGTTATTTCTGGGGGTTTGGGGTGTGTTGGTTATTTCTGGGGGTTTGGGTGTGTTGGTGATTTATGGGGGTTTGAGGAGTGTTGGTTATTTCTGGGTGTTTGGGGAGTGTTGGTTATTCATGTGATTTTGGGGAGTGTTGGTTATTTATGGGGGTTGGGAGTGTTGGTTATTTATGGGGTTTTGAGGAGTGTTGGATATTTATGCGGTTTTGGGGAGTGTTGGTTATTTATGGGGGTTTGGGGAGTGTTGGTTATTTATGGGGGTTTGAGGAGTGTTGGTTATTTATGGGATTTTGGGGAGTGTTGGTTATGGGGTTTTGGGGAGTGTTGGTTATTTATGGGGGTTTGGGGAGTGTTGGTTATTTCTGGGGTTTTGGGGTGTGTTGGTTATTTATGGGGGTTTGAAGAGTGCTAGTTATTTCTGGGGGCTTGAGGAGAGTTGGGTATTTCTGGGGGTTTGGGGTGTGTTGGTTATTTCTGGGAGTTTGAGGAGTGTTGGTTATTTATGTGGGTTTGGGGAATGTTGGTAATATATGGGGGTTTGGGGAGTGTTGGTTATTTATGAGGGTTTGGGGAGTGTTGGTTATTTCTGGGGGTTTGAGGAGTGTTGGTTATTTCTGGGGGTTTGGGGAGTGTTGGTTTTTTGTGGGGGTTTGGGGAGTGTTGGTTATTTTTGGGGGTTTGGGGAGTGTTGGTTATTTATGGGGGTTTGTGTTGGTGTTGGTTATTTCTGGGGGTTTGAGGAGTGTTGTTTATTTATGGGGATTTGGGTAGTGTTGTTTATTTATGGGGTATTGGGGAGTGTTGGCTATTTATGGGGGTTTGGGGTGTTGGTTATTTCCGTGGGTTTGGGGAGTGTTTGTTATTTATGAGGGTTTGGGGAGTGTTGGTTATTTCTGGGGGTTTGAGGAGTGTTGGTTATTTATGGGGGTTTGGGGACTGTTGGTTATTTTTGGGTGTTTGAGCAGTGTTGGTTATTTCTGGGGGTTTGAGGAGTGTTGGTTATTTATGGGGGTTTAGGGAGTGTTGGTTATTTATGGGGGTTTGGGGTGTGTTGGTTATTTATGGGGGTTTGGGGTGTGTTGTGTATTCATGGGGGTTTGAGGAGTGTTGGTTATTTATGGGGGTTTGAGGATTGTTGGATATTTATGGGGGTTTTGGGAGTGTTGGTTATTTCTGGGCGTTTGGGGAGTGTTGGTTATTTATGGGGGTTTGGGGAGTGTTGGTTATTTAAGGGGGTTTGAGGAGTGTTGGTTATTTATGGGGGTTTGTGGAGTGTTGGTTATTTATGGGGGTTTGGGGAGTGTTGGTTATTTATGGGGGTTTGGGGAGTGTTGGTTATTTATGGGGGTTTGGTGAGTGTTGGTTATTTCTGGGGGTTTGAGGAGTGTTGGTTATTTCTGGGGGTTTGTGTGGGTGTTGGTTATTTATGGGGTTTTGGGGAGTGTTGGTTATTTCTGGGGGTTTGAGGACTGTTGGTTATTTATGGGGGTTTTTGGGAGTGTTGGTTATATATGGGGGTTTGGGTAGTGTTGGTTATTTATGGGGGTTTGAGGAGTGTTGGTTATTTATGGTGGTTTGATGAGTGTTGGTTATTTATGGGGGTTTGGGGAGTGTTGGTTATTTATGGTGTTTGGGGAGTGTTGGTTATTTCTGGGGGTTTGGGGTGTGTTGGTTATTTCTGGGGGTTTGGGGAGTGTTGGTGATTTATGGGGGTTTGAGGAGTGTTGGTTATTTCTGGGTGTTTGGGGAGTGTTGGTTATTTCTGGGTGTTTGGGGAGTGTTGGTTATTCATGTGATTTTGGGGAGTGTTGGTTATTTATGGGGTTTTGAGGAGTGTTGGATATTTATGCGGTTTTGGGGAGTGTTGGTTATTTATGGGATTTTGGGGAGTGTTGGTTATGGGGTTTTGGGGAGTGTTGGTTATTTATGGGGGTTTGGGGAGTGTTGGTTATTTCTGGGGTTTTGGGGTGTGTTGGTTATTTATGGGGGTTTGAAGAGTGCTGGTTATTTCTGGGGGCTTGAGGAGAGTTGGGTATTTCTGGGGGTTTGGGGTGTGTTGGTTATTTCTGGGGGTTTGAAGGGTGTTGGTTATTTCTGGGGGTTTGAGGACTGTTGGTTATTTATGGGGTTTTTTGGGAGTGTTGGTTATATATGGGGGTTTGGGTAGTGTTGGTTATTCATGGGGGTTTGAGGAGTGTTGGTTATTTATGGGGGTTTGATGAGTGTTGGTTATTTATGGGGGTTTGGGGAGTGTTGGTTATTTATGGTGTTTGGGGAGTGTTGGTTATTTCTGGGGGTTTGGGGTGTGTTGGTTATTTCTGGGGGTTTGGGTGTGTTGGTGATTTATGGGGGTTTGAGGAGTGTTGGTTATTTCTGGGTGTTTGGGGAGTGTTGGTTATTCATGTGATTTTGGGGAGTGTTGGTTATTTATGGGGGTTGGGAGTGTTGGTTATTTATGGGGTTTTGAGGAGTGTTGGATATTTATGCGGTTTTGGGGAGTGTTGGTTATTTATGGGGGTTTGGGGAGTGTTGGTTATTTATGGGGGTTTGGGGTGTGTTGTGTATTCATGGGGGTTTGAGGAGTGTTGGTTATTTATGGGGGTTTGAGGATTGTTGGATATTTATGGGGGTTTTAGGAGTGTTGGTTATTTCTGGGCGTTTGGGGAGTGTTGGTTATTTATGGGGGTTTGGGGAGTGTTGGTTATTTATGGGGGTTTGAGGAGTGTTGGTTATTTATGGGGGTTTGTGGAGTGTTGGTTATTTATGGGGGTTTGGGGAGTGTTGGTTATTTATGGGGGTTTGGGGAGTGTTGGTTATTTATGGGGGTTTGGTGAGTGTTGGTTATTTCTGGGGGTTTGAGGAGTGTTGGTTATTTCTGGGGGTTTGTGTGGGTGTTGGTTATTTATGGGGTTTTGGGGAGTGTTGGTTATTTCTGGGGGTTTGAGGACTGTTGGTTATTTATGGGGGTTTTTGGGAGTGTTGGTTATATATGGGGGTTTGGGGAGTGTTGGTTATTTATGGGGGTTTGAGGAGTGTTGGTTATTTATGGGGGTTTGATGAGTGTTGGTTATTTATGGGGGTGTGGGTAGTGTTGGTTATTTATGGGGATTTGGGTAGTGTTGTTTATTTATGGGGTATTGGGGAGTGTTGGCTATTTATGGGGGTTTGGGGTGTTGGTTATTTCTGGGGGTTTGGGGAGTGTTTGTTATTTATGAGGGTTTGGGGAGTGTTGGTTATTTCTGGGGGTTTGAGGAGTGTTGGTTATTTATGGGGGTTTGGGGACTGTTGGTTATTTTTGGGTGTTTGAGGAGTGTTGGTTATTTCTGGGGGTTTGAGGAGTGTTGGTTATTTATGGGGGTTTAGGGAGTGTTGGTTATTTATGGGGGTTTGGGGTGTGTTGGTTATTTATGGGGGTTTGGGGTGTGTTGTGTATTCATGGGGGTTTGAGGAGTGTTGGTTATTTATGGGGGTTTGAGGATTGTTGGATATTTATGGGGGTTTTGGGAGTGTTGGTTATTTCTGGGCGTTTGGGGAGTGTTGGTTATTTATGGGGGTTTGGGGAGTGTTGGTTATTTATGGGGGTTTGAGGAGTGTTGGTTATTTATGGGGGTTTGTGGAGTGTTGGTTATTTATGGGGGTTTGGGGAGTGTTGGTTATTTATGGGGGTTTGGGGAGTGTTGGTTATTTATGGGGGTTTGAGGAGTGTTGGTTATTTCTGGGGGTTTGTGTGGGTGTTGGTTATTTATGGGGTTTTGGGGAGTGTTGGTTATTTCTGGGGGTTTGAGGACTGTTGGTTATTTATGGGGGTTTTTGGGAGTGTTGGTTATTTATGGAGTTTGGGGTGTGTTGGTTATTTATGGGCTTTGAGTGGGTGTTGGTTATTTATGGGGGTGTGGGTAGTGTTGGTTATTTCTGGGGGTTTGGGGAGTGTTTGTTATTTCTGGAGGTTTGGGGAGTGTTGGTTATTTATTGGGGTTTGTGTGGGTGTTGGTTATTTCTGGGGGTTTGAGGAGTGTTGTTTATATATGGGGATTTGGGTAGTGTTGTTTATTTATGGGGTATTGGGGAGTGTTGGCTATTTATGGGGGTTTGGGGTGTTGGTTATTTCTGGGGGTTTGGGGAGTGTTTGTTATTTATGAGGGTTTGGGGAGTGTTGGTTATTTCTGGGGGTTTGAGGAGTGTTGGTTATTTATGGGGGTTTGGGGACTGTTGGTTATTTTTGGGTGTTTGAGGAGTGTTGGTTATTTCTGGGGGTTTGAGGAGTGTTGGTTATTTATGGGGGTTTAGGGAGTGTTGGTTATTTATGAGGGTTTGGGGTGTGTTGGTTATTTATGGGGGTTTGGGGTGTGTTGTGTATTCATGGGGGTTTGAGGAGTGTTGGTTATTTATGGGGGTTTGAGGATTGTTGGATATTTATGGGGGTTTTGGGAGTGTTGGTTATTTCTGGGCGTTTGGGGAGTGTTGGTTATTTATGGGGGTTTGGGGAGTGTTGGTTATTTATGGGGGTTTGAGGAGTGTTGGTTATTTATGGGGGTTTGTGGAGTGTTGGTTATTTATGGGGGTTTGGGGAGTGTTGGTTTTTTATGGGGGTTTGGGGAGTGTTGGTTATTTATGGGGGTTTGGTGAGTGTTGGTTATTTCTGGGGGTTTGAGGAGTGTTGGTTATTTCTGGGGGTTTGTGTGGGTGTTGGTTATTTATGGGGTTTTGGGGAGTGTTGGTTATTTCTGGGGGTTTGAGGACTGTTGGTTATTTATGGGGGCTTTTGGGAGTGTTGGTTATATATGGGGGTTTGGGTAGTGTTGGTTATTTATGGGGGTTTGAGGAGTGTTGGTTATTTATGGGGGTTTGATGAGTGTTGGTTATTTATGGGGGTTTGGGGAGTGTTGGTTATTTATGGTGTTTGGGGAGTGTTGGTTATTTCTGGGGGTTTGGGGTGTGTTGGTTATTTCTGGGGGTTTGGGGAGTGTTGGTGATTTATGGGGGTTTGAGGAGTGTTGGTTATTTCTGGGTGTTTGGGGAGTGTTGGTTATTCATGTGATTTTGGGGAGTGTTGGTTATTTATGGGGGTTGGGAGTGTTGGTTATTTATGGGGTTTTGAGGAGTGTTGGATATTTATGCGGTTTTGGGGAGTGTTGGTTATTTATGGGATTTTGGGGAGTGTTGGTTATGGGGTTTTGGGGAGTGTTGGTTATTTATGGGGGTTTGGGGATGTTGGTTATTTCTGGGGTTTTGGGGTGTGTTGGTTATTTATGGGGGTTTGAAGAGTGCTGGTTATTTCTGGGGGCTTGAGGAGAGTTGGGTATTTCTGGGGGTTTGGGGTGTGTTGGTTATTTCTGGGGGTTTGAAGGGTGTTGGTTATTTCTGGGGGTTTGAGGACTGTTGGTTATTTATGGGGGTTTTTGGGAGTGTTGGTTATATATGGGGGTTTGGGTAGTGTTGGTTATTTATGGGGGTTTGAGGAGTGTTGGTTATTTATGGGGGTTTGATGAGTGTTGGTTATTTATGGGGGTTTGGGGAGTGTTGGTTATTTATGGTGTTTGGGGAGTGTTGGTCATTTCTGGGGGTTTGGGGTGTGTTGGTTATTTCTGGGGGTTTGGGTGTGTTGGTGATTTATGGGGGTTTGAGGAGTGTTGGTTATTTCTGGGTGTTTGGGGAGTGTTGGTTATTCATGTGATTTTGGGGAGTGTTGGTTATTTATGGGGGTTGGGAGTGTTGGTTATTTATGGGGTTTTGAGGAGTGTTGGATATTTATGCGGTTTTGGGGAGTGTTGGTTATTTATGGGGGTTTGGGGAGTGTTGGTTATTTATGGGGGTTTGAGGAGTGTTGGTTATTTATGGGATTTTGGGGAGTGTTGGTTATGGGGTTTTGGGGAGTGTTGGTTATTTATGGGGGTTTGGGGAGTGTTGGTTATTTCTGGGGTTTTGGGGTGTGTTGGTTATTTATGGGGGTTTGAAGAGTGCTAGTTATTTCTGGGGGCTTGAGGAGAGTTGGGTATTTCTGGGGGTTTGGGGTGTGTTGGTTATTTCTGGGAGTTTGAGGAGTGTTGGTTATTTATGTGGGTTTGGGGAATGTTGGTAATATATGGGGGTTTGGGGAGTGTTGGTTATTTATGAGGGTTTGGGGAGTGTTGGTTATTTCTGGGGGTTTGAGGAGTGTTGGTTATTTCTGGGGGTTTGGGGAGTGTTGGTTTTTTGTGGGGGTTTGGGGAGTGTTGGTTATTTTTGGGGGTTTGGGGAGTGTTGGTTATTTATGGGGGTTTGAGGAGTGTTGGTTATTTATGGGGGTTTGGGGAGTGTTGGTTATTTATGGGGGTTTGGGGTGTTGGTTATTTCTGGTGGTTTGTGTGGGTGTTGGTTATTTATGGGGGTTTGAGGAGTTTTGGTTATTTATGGGGGTTTGGGGAGTGTTGGTTATTTATGGGGGTTTGGGGAGTGCTGGTTATTTCTGGGGGTTTGGGTAGTGTTGGTAATTTCTGGAGGTTTGAGGAGTGTTGGTTATTTATGGGGGTTTGGGGAGTGTTGGTTATTTATGGGGGTTTGGTGAGTGCTGGTTATTTCTGGGGGTTTGGGGAGTGTTGGTAATTTCTGGGGGTTTGAGGAGTGTTGGTTATTTATGGGGGTTTGCGGAGTGTTGGTTATTTATGTGGTTTTGGGGAGTGTTGGTTATTTCTGTGGGTTTGTGTGGGTGTTGGATATTTCTGGGGGTTTGGGGAGTGTTGGTTATTTATGGGGGTTTGGGTAGTGTTGGTTATTTATGGGTGTTTGAGGAGTGTTGGTTATTTATGGGGGTTTGTGGAGTGTTGGTTATTTATGGGGGTTTGGGGAGTGTTGTTTATTTATGGGGGTTTGGGGAGTGTTGGTTATTTATGGGGGTTTGGTGAGTGTTGGTTATTTCTGGGGGTTTGAGGAGTGTTGGTTATTTCTGGGGGTTTGTGTGGGTGTTGGTTATTTATGGGGTTTTGGGGAGTGTTGGTTATTTCTCGGGGTTTGAGGACTGTTGGTTATTTATGGGGGTTTTTGGGAGTGTTGGTTATATATGGGGGTTTGGGTAGTGTTGGTTATTTATGGGGGTTTGAGGAGTGTTGGTTATTTATGGGGGTTTGATGAGTGTTGGTTATTTATGGGGGTTTGGGGAGTGTTGGTTATTTATGGTGTTTGGGGAGTGTTGGTTATTTCTGGGGGTTTGGGGTGTGTTGGTTATTTCTGGGGGTTTGGGGAGTGTTGGTGATTTATGGGGGTTTGAGGAGTGTTGGTTATTTCTGGGTGTTTGGGGAGTGTTGGTTATTCATGTGATTTTGGGGAGTGTTGGTTATTTATGGGGGTTGGGAGTGTTGGTTATTTATGGGGTTTTGAGGAGTGTTGGATATTTATGCGGTTTTGGGGAGTGTTGGTTATTTATGGGATTTTGGGGAGTGTTGGTTATGGGGTTTTGGGGAGTGTTGGTTATTTATGGGGGTTTGGGGAGTGTTGGTTAGTTCTGGGGTTTTGGGGTGTGTTGGTTATTTATGGGGGTTTGAAGAGTGCTGGTTATTTCTGGGGGCTTGAGGAGAGTTGGGTATTTCAGGGGGTTTGGGGTGTGTTGGTTATTTCTGGGGGTTTGAAGAGTGTTGGTTATTTCTGGGGGTTTGAGGACTGTTGGTTATTTATGGGGGTTTTTGGGAGTGTTGGTTATATATGGGGGTTTGGGTAGTGTTGGTTATTTATGGGGGTTTGAGGAGTGTTGGTTATTTATGGGGGTTTGATGAGTGTTGGTTATTTATGGGGGTTTGGGGAGTGTTGGTTATTTATGGTGTTTGGGGAGTGTTGGTTATTTCTGGGGGTTTGGGGTGTGTTGGTTATTTCTGGGGGTTTGGGTGTGTTGGTGATTTATGGGGGTTTGAGGAGTGTTGGTTATTTCTGGGTGTTTGGGGAGTGTTGGTTATTCATGTGATTTTGGGGAGTGTTGGTTATTTATGGGGGTTGGGAGTGTTGGCTATTTATGGGGTTTTGAGGAGTGTTGGATATTTATGCGGTTTTGGGGAGTGTTGGTTATTTATGGGGGTTTGGGGAGTGTCGGTTATTTATGGGGGTTTGAGGAGTGTTGGTTATTTATGGGATTTTGGGGAGTGTTGGTTATGGGGTTTTGGGGAGTGTTGGTTATTTATGGGGGTTTGGGGAGTGTTGGTTATTTCTGGGGTTTTGGGGTGTGTTGGTTATTTATGGGGGTTTGAAGAGTGCTGGTTATTTCTGGGGGCTTGAGGAGAGTTGGGTATTTCTGGGGGTTTGGGGTGTGTTGGTTATTTCTGGGGGTTTGAGGAGTGTTGGTTATTTCTGGGGGTTTGAGGAGTGTTGGTTATTTCTGGGGGTTTGGGGAGTGTTGGTTTTTTGTTGGGGGTTTGGGGAGTGTTGGTTATTTTTGGGGGTTTGGGGAGTGTTGGTTATTTATGGGGGTTTGAGGAGTGTTGGTTATTTATGGGGGTTTGGGGAGTGCTGGTTATTTCTGGGGGTTTGGGTAGTGTTGGTAATTTCTGGAGGTTTGTGTGGGTGTTGGTTATTTATGGGGGTTTGGGGAGTGTTGGTTATTTATGGGGGTTTGGGGAGTGCTGGTTATTTCTGGGGGTTTGGGGAGTGTTGGTAATTTCTGGGGGTTTGAGGAGTGTTGGTTATTTATGGGGGTTTGCGGAGTGTTGGTTATTTATGGGGTTTTGGGGAGTGTTGGTTATTTCTGTGGGTTTGTGTGGGTGTTGGATATTTCTGGGGGTTTGGGGAGTGTTGGTTATTTATGGGGGTTTGGGTAGTGTTGGTTATTTATGGGTGTTTGGGTAGTGTTGGTTATTTATGGGTGTTTGGGGAGTGTTGGTTATTTTTGGGGGTTTGGGGAGTGTTGGTTATTTATGGGGGTTTGAGGAGTGTTGGTTATTTTTGGGGGTTTGGGGAGTGTTGGTTATTTATGGGGTTTTGGGGAGTGTTGGTTATTTCTGTGGGTTTGTGTGGGTGTTGGATATTTCTGGGGGTTTGGGGAGTGTTGGTTTTTTGTGGGGATTTGGGGAGTGTTGGTTATTTTTGGGGGTTTGGGGAGTGTTGGTTATTTATGGGGGTTTGTATGGGTGTTGGTTATTTCTGGGGTTTCAGGACTGTTGGTTATTTCTGGGGGTTTGAGGACTGTTGGTTATTTATAGGGGTTTGGGGAGTGTTGGTTATTTATGGGGGTCTGGGTAGTGTTGGTTATTTATGGGTGTTTGAGGAGTGTTGGTTATTTATGGGGGTTTAGGGAGTGTTGGTTATTTATGGGGGTTTGGGTAGTGTTGGTTATTTATGGGTGTTTGGGTAGTGTTGGTTATTTATGGGTGTTTGGGGAGTGTTGGTTATTTTTGGGGGTTTGGGGAGTGTTGGTTATTTATGGGGGTTTGAGGAGTGTTGGTTATTTTTGGGGGTTTGGGGAGTGTTGGTTATTTATGGGGTTTTGGGGAGTGTTGGTTATTTCTGTGGGTTTGTGTGGGTGTTGGATATTTCTGGGGGTTTGGGGAGTGTTGGTTTTTTGTGGGGATTTGGGGAGTGTTGGTTATTTTTGGGGGTTTGGGGAGTGTTGGTTATTTATGGGGGTTTGTATGGGTGTTGGTTATTTCTGGGGTTTCAGGACTGTTGGTTATTTCTGGGGGTTTGAGGACTGTTGGTTATTTATAGGGGTTTGGGGAGTGTTGGTTATTTATGGGGGTCTGGGTAGTGTTGGTTATTTATGGGTGTTTGAGGAGTGTTGGTTATTTATGGGGGTTTAGGGAGTGTTGGTTATTTATGGGGGTTTGGGGAGTGTTGGTTATTTATGGGGGTTTGGGGTGTGTTGTGTATTCATGGGGGTTTGAGGAGTGTTGGTTATTTATGGGGGTTTGAGGATTGTTGGATATTTATGGGGGTTTTGGGAGTGTTGGTTATTTCTGGGGGTTTGGGGAGTGTTGGTTATTTATGGGGGTTTGGGGAGTGTTGGTTATTTATGGGGGTTTGAGGAGTGTTGGATATTTATGGGGGTTTGTGGAGTGTTGGTTATTTATGGGGGTTTGGGGAGTGTTGGTTATTTATGGGGGTTTGGGGAGTGTTGGTTATTTATGGGGGTTTGGTGAGTGTTGGTTATTTCTGGGGGTTTGAGGAGTGTTGGTTATTTCTGGGGGTTTGTGTGGGTGTTGGTTATTTATGGGGTTTTGTTGAGTGTTGGTTATTTCTGGGGGTTTGAGGACTGTTGGTTATTTATGGGGGTTCTTGGGAGTGTTGGTTATATATGGTGGTTTGGGTAGTGTTGGTTATTTATGGGGGTTTGAGGAGTGTTGGTTATTTATGGGGGTTTGGGGAGTGTTGGTTATTTATGGTGTTTGGGGAGTGTTGGTTATTTCTGGGGGTTTGGGGTGTGTTGGTTATTTCTGGGGGTTTGGGGAGTGTTGGTGATTTATGGGGGATTGGGGTGTGTTGGTTATTTCTGGGGGTTTGAGGAGTTTTGATTATTTCTGGGGGTTTGAGGAGTGTTGGTTATTTATGGGTGTTTGGTGAGTGTTGGTTATTTCTGGGGGTTTGAGGAGTGTTGGTTATTTTTGGGGGTTTGGGGAGTGTTGGTTATTTATGGCGGTTTGAGGAGTGTTGGTTATTTATGGGGGTTTGGGGAGTGTTGGTTATTTATGGGGGTTTGGGGTGTTGATTCTTTCTGGTGGTTTGAGTGGGTGTTGGTTATTTATGGGGGTTTGAGGAGTGTTGTTTATTTATGGGGGTTTGGGGAGTGTTGGTTATTTATGGGGGTTTGGGGAGTGCTGGTTATTTCTGGGGGTTTGGGTAGTGTTGGTAATTTCTGGAGGTTTGAGGAGTGTTGGTTTTTTATGGGGGTTTGGGGAGTGTTGGTTATTTATGGGGGTTTGGGGAGTGCTGGTTATTTCTGGGGGTTTGGGGAGTGTTGGTAATTTCTGGGGGTTTGAGTAGTGTTGGTTATTTATGGGGGTTTGCGGAGTGTTGGTTATTTATGGGGTTTTGGGGAGTGTTGGTTATTTCTGTGGGTTTGTGTGGGTGTTGGATATTTCTGGGGGTTTGGGGAGTGTTGGTTATTTATGGGGGTTTGGGTAGTGTTGGTTATTTATGGGTGTTTGAGGAGTGTTGGTTATTGAAGGGGTTTGGGGAGTGTTGGTTATTTCTGGGGGTTTGGGGAGTGTTGGTTATTTATGGGTGTTTGAGGAGTGTTGGTTATTGAAGGGGTTTGGGGGGTGTTGGTTATTTATGGGGGTTTGGGGAGTGTTGGTTATTTATGGGGGTTTGGGGAGTGTTGGTTATTTATGGGGGTTTGGGGAGTGTTGGATATTTATGGGTGTTTAAGGAGTGTTGGTTATTTAAGGGGTTTGGGGAGTGTTGGTTATTTATGGGCTTTGAGTGGGTGTTGGTTATTTATGGGGGTTTGGGGAGTGTTGGTTATTTCTGGGGGTTTGGGGAGTGTTTGTTATTTCTGGGGGTTTGGGGAGTGTTGGTTATTTATGGGCGTTTGGGGAGTGTTGGTTATTTCTGGGCGTTTGGGGAGTGTTGGTTATTTCTGGGGGTTTGAGGAGTGTTGTTTATTTATGGGGGTTTGGGGTGTTGGTTATTTCTGGGCGTTTGTGTGAGTGTTGGTTATTTATGCGGTTTGAGGAGTGTTGGTTATTTATGGGGGTTTGAGGAGTGTTGGTTATTTATGGGTGTTTGGGGAGTGTTGGGTATTGATGGGGGTTTGAGGAGTGTTGGTTATTTATGGGGGTTTGAGGAGTGTTGGATATTTATGGGGGTTTTGGGAGTGTTGGTTATTTATGGGGGATTGGGGAGTGTTGGTTATTTATGGGCATTTGGGGAGTGTTGGTTATTTATGGGGGTTTGGGTAGTGTTGGTTATTTATGGGGGTTTGAGGAGTGTTGGTTATTTATGGGGGTTTGATGAGTGTTGGTTATTTATGGGGGTTTGGGGAGAGTTGGTTATTTATGGTGTTTGGGGAGTGTTGGTTATTTCTGGGGGTTTGGGGTGTGTTGGTTATTTCTGGGGGTTTGGGGAGTGTTGGTGATTTATGAGGGTTTGGGGTGTGTTGGTTATTTCTGGGGGTTTGAGGAGTGTTGCTTATTTATGGGGGTTTGAGGATTGTTGGATATTTATGGGGGTTTTGGGAGTGTTGGTTATTTCTGGGGGTTTGGGGAGTGTTGGTTATTTATGGGGGTTTGGGGAGTGTTGGTTATTTATGGGGGTTTGAGGAGTGTTGGATATTTATGGGGGTTTGTAGAGTGTTGGTTATTTATGGGGGTTTGGGGAGTGTTGGTTATTTATGGGGGTTTGGGGAGTGTTGGTTATTTATGGGGGTTTGGTGAGTGTTGGTTATTTCTGGGGGTTTGAGGAGTGTTGGTTATTTCTGGGGGTTTGTTTGGGTGTTGGTTATTTATGGGGTTTTGGGGAGTGTTGGTTATTTCTGGGGGTTTGAGGACTGTTGGTTATTTATGGGGGTTCTTGGGAGTGTTGGTTATATATGGGGGTTTGTGTAGTGTTGGTTATTTATGGGGGTTTGAGGAGTGTTGGTTATTTATGGGGGTTTGATGAGTGTTGGTTATTTATGGGGGTTTGGGGAGTGTTGGTTATTTATGGTGTTTGGGGAGTGTTGGTTATTTCTGGGGGTTTGGGGTGTGTTGGTTATTTCTGGGGGTTTGGGGAGTGTTGGTGATTTATGGGGGTTTGGGGTGTGTTGATTATTTCTGGGGGTTTGAGGAGTTTTGATTATTTCTGGGGGTTTGAGGAGTGTTGGTTATTTATGGGTGTTTGGTGAGTGTTGGTTATTTCTGGGGGTTTGAGGAGTGTTGGTTATTTTTGGGGGTTTGGGGAGTGTTGGTTATTTATGTGGGTTTGAGGAGTGTTGGTTATTTATGGGGGTTTGGGGAGTGTTGGTTATTTATGGGGGTTTGGGGTGTTGGTTCTTTCTGGTGGTTTGTGTGGGTGTTGGTTATTTATGGGGGTTTGAGGATTGTTGTTTATTTATGGGGGTTTGGGGAGTGTTGGTTATTTATGGGGGTTTGGGGAGTGCTGGTTATTTCTGGGGGTTTGGGTACTGTTGGTAATTTCTGGAGGTTTGAGGAGTGTTGGTTATTTATGGGGGTTTGGGGAGTGTTGGTTATTTATGGGGGTTTGGGGAGTGCTGGTTATTTCTGGGGGTTTGGGGAGTGTTGGTAATTTCTGGGGGTTTGAGGAGTGTTGGTTATTTATGGGGGTTTGCGGAGTGTTGGTTATTTATGGGGTTTTGGGGAGTGTTGGTTATTTCTGTGGGTTTGTGTGGGTGTTGGATATTTCTGGGGGTTTGGGGAGTGTTGGTTATTTATGGGGGTTTGGGTAGTGTTGGTTATTTATGGGTGTTTGAGGAGTGTTGGTTATTGAAGGGGTTTGGGGAGTGTTGGTTATTTCTGGGGGTTTGGGGGGTGTTGGTTATTTATGGGGGTTTGGGGAGTGTTGGTTATTTATGGGGGTTTGGGGAGTGTTGGTTATTTATGGGGGTTTGGGGAGTGTTGGATATTTATGGGTGTTTAAGGAGTGTTGGTTATTTAAGGGGTTTGGGGAGTGTTGGTTATTTATGGGCTTTGAGTGGGTGTTGGTTATTTATGGGGGTTTGGGGAGTGTTGGTTATTTCTGGGGGTTTGGGGAGTGTTTGTTATTTCTGGGGGTTGGGGAGTGTTGGTTATTTATGGGCGTTTGGGGAGTGTTGGTTATTTCTGGGCGTTTGGGGAGTGTTGGTTATTTCTGGGGGTTTGAGGAGTGTTGTTTATTTATGGGGGTTTGGGGTGTTGGTTATTTCTGGGCGTTTGTGTGAGTGTTGGTTATTTATGCGGTTTGAGGAGTGTTGGTTATTTATGGGGGTTTGAGGAGTGTTGGTTATTTATGGGTGTTTGGGGAGTGTTGGGTATTGATGGGGGTTTGAGGAGTGTTGGTTATTTATGGGGGTTTGAGGAGTGTTGGATATTTATGGGGGTTTTGGGAGTGTTGGTTATTTATGGGGGATTGGGGAGTGTTGGTTATTTATGGGCATTTCGGGAGTGTTGGTTATTTATGGGGGTTTGGGTAGTGTTGGTTATTTATGGGGGTTTGAGGAGTGTTGGTTATTTATGGGGGTTTGATGAGTGTTGGTTATTTATGGGGGTTTGGGGAGTGTTGGTTATTTATGGTGTTTGGGGAGTGTTGGTTATTTCTGGGGGTTTGGGGTGTGTTGGTTATTTCAGGGGGTTTGGGGAGTGTTGGTGATTTATGGGGGTTTGGGGTGTGTTGGTTATTTCTGGGGGTTTGAGGAGTTTTGATTATTTCTGGGGGTTTGAGGAGTGTTGGTTATTTATGGGTGTTTGGTGAGTGTTGGTTATTTCTGGGGGTTTGAGGAGTGTTGGTTATTTTTGGGGGTTTGGGGAGTGTTGGTTATTTATAGGGGTTTGGGGCGTGTTGGTTATTTATGCGGGTTTGGGTAGTGTTGGTTATTTATGGGTGTTTGAGGAGTGTTGGTTATTTAAGGGGTTTGGGGAGTGTTGGTTATTTCTGGGGGTTTGGCGTGTGTTGGTTATTTATGTGGCTTTGGGGAGTGTTGGTTATTTATGGAGTTTGGGGTGTGTTGGTTATTTATGGGCTTTGAGTGGGTGTTGGTTATTTATGGGGGTGTGGGTAGTGTTGGTTATTTCTGGGGGTTTGGGGAGTGTTTGTTATTTCTGGAGGTTTGGGGAGTGTTGGTTATTTATTGGGGTTTGTGTGGGTGTTGGTTATTTCTGGGGGTTTGAGGAGTGTTGTTTATTTATGGGGATTTGGGTAGTGTTGTTTATTTATCGGGTATTGGGGAGTGTTGGTTATTTATGGGGGTTTGGGGTGTTGGTTATCTCTGGGGGTTTGGGGAGTGTTTGTTATTTATGAGGGTTTGGGGAGTGTTGGTTATTTCTGGGGGTTTGAGGAGTGTTGGCTATTTATGGGGGTTTGGGGACTGTTGGTTATTTTTGGGTGTTTGAGGAGTGTTGGTTATTTCTGGGGGTTTGAGGAGTGTTGGTTATTTATGGGCGTTTGGGGAGTGTTGGTTATTTCTGGGCGTTTGGGGAGTGTTGGTTATTTCTGGGCGTTTGGGGAGTGTTGGTTATTTCTGGAGGTTTGAGGAGTGTTGTTTATTTATGGGGGTTTGGGGTGTTGGTTATTTCTGGGCGTTTGTGTGAGTGTTGGTTATTTATGCGGTTTGAGGAGTGTTGGTTATTTATGGGGGTTTGAGGAGTGTTGGTTATTTATGGGGGTTTGGGGAGTGTTGGTTATTTATGGGGGTTTGAGGAGTGTTGTTTATTTATGGGGGTTTGTGGAGTGTTGGTTATTTATGGGGGTTTGGGGAGTGTTGGTTATTTATGGGGGTTTGGGTAGTGTTGGTTATTTATGGGGGTTTGGTGAGTGTTGGTTATTTCTGGGGGTTTGAGGAGTGTTGGTTATTTCTGGGGGTTTGTGTGGGTGTTGGTTTTTTATGGGGTTTTGGGGAGTGTTGGTTATTTCTGGGGGTTTGAGGACTGTTGGTTATTTATGGGGGTTTTTGGGAGTGTTGGTTATATATGGGGGTTTGGGTAGTGTTGGTTATTTATGGGGGTTTGAGGAGTGTTGGTTATTTATGGGGGTTTGATGAGTGTTGGTTATTTATGGGGGTTTGGGGAGTGTTGGTTATTTATGGTGTTTGGGGAGTGTTGGTTATTTCTGGGGGTTTGGGGTGTGTTGGTTATTTCTGGGGGTTTGGG
This sequence comes from Hypanus sabinus, assembly GCF_030144855.1. Lineage (NCBI taxonomy): Eukaryota > Metazoa > Chordata > Chondrichthyes > Myliobatiformes > Dasyatidae > Hypanus > Hypanus sabinus. Next base: position 236,723 of record NW_026778967.1, on the reverse strand, counting down.
GAGTGTTGGTGATTTATGGGGGTTTGAGGAGTGTTGGTTATTTCTGGGTGTTTGGGGAGTGTTGGTTATCAATGTGATTTTGGGGAGTGTTGGTTATTTATGGGGGTTGGGAGTGTTGGTTATTTATGGGGTTTTGAGGAATGTTGGATATTTATGCGGTTTTGGGGAGTGTTGGTTATTTATGGGGGTTTGGGGAGTGTTGGTTATTTATGGGGGTTTGAGGAGTGTTGGTTATTTATGGGATTTTGGGGAGTGTTGGTTATGGGGTTTTGGGGAGTGTTGGTTATTTATGGGGGTTTGGGGAGTGTTGGTTATTTCTGGGGTTTTGGGGTGTGTTGGTTATTTATGGGGGTTTGAAGAGTGCTGGTTATTTCTGGGGGCTTGAGGAGAGTTGGGTATTTCTGGGGGTTTGGGGTGTGTTGGTTATTTCTGGGAGTTTGAGGAGTGTTGGTTATTTATGGGGGTTTGGGGAGTGTTGGTAATATATGGGGGTTTGGGGAGTGTTGGTTATTTATGAGGGTTTGGGGAGTGTTGGTTATTTCTGGGGGTTTGAGGAGTGTTGGTTATTTCGGGGTTTGGGGAGTGTTGGTTATTTGTGGGGGTTTGTATGGGTGTTGGTTATTTCTGGGGTTTCAGGACTGTTGGTTATTTCTGGGGGTTTGGGTTGTTGGTTATTTATGGGGGTTTGGGGAGTGTTGGTTATTTATGGGGGTTTGGGGAGTGTTTGTTATTTATGGGGGTTTGTGTGGGTGTTGGTTATTTATGGGGGTTTGAGGAGTGTTGGTTATTTATGGGGGTTTGGGGACTGTTGGTTATTTATGGGGGTTTGGGGAATGTTGGTTATTTCTGTGGTTTGGGGAGTGTTGGTTATTTATGGGGGTTTGAAGAGTGCTGGTTATTTCTGGGGATTTGAGGAGAGTTGGTTATTTCTGGGGGTTTGGGGTGTGTTGGTTATTTATGGGGGTTTGAGGAGTGTTGGTTATTTATGGGGGTTTGCGGAGTGTTGGTATTATATGGGGGTTTAGGGAGTGTTGGTTATTTATGGGGGTTTGGGGAATGTTGGTCATTTCTGGGGGTTTGGGGAATGTTTGTCATTTCTGGGGGTTTGAGGAGTGTTGGTTATTTCTGGGGGTTTGGGGAGTGTTGGTTATTTATGGGGGTTTGGGGAGTGTTGGCTACTTATGGGGGTTTGAGGAGAGTTGGTTATTTATGGGGGTTTGTGGAGTGTTGGTTATTTATGGGGGTTTGGGGAGTGTTGGTTTTTTATGAGGGTTTGGGGAGTGTTGGTTATTTATGGGGGTGTGGCGTGTGTTGGGTATTTCTGGCGGTTTGAGGAGTGTTGATTATATATCGGGGTTTGGTGAGTGTTGGTTATTTCTGGGGGTTTGGGGAGTGTTGGTTATTTATGGGTGTTTGGGGAGTGTTGGTTATTTCCGGGGGTTTGGGGTGTGTTGGTTATTTCTGGGTGTTTGGGGAGTGTTGGTTATTCATGTGGTTTTGGGGAGTGTTGGTTATTTATGGGCGTTGGGAGTGTTGGTTATTTATGGGGGTTTGAGGAGTGTTGGATATTTATGCGGTTTTGGCGACTGTTGGTTATTTATGGGGGTTTGGGGTGTTGGTTATTTATGGGGTATTGTGTGGGTGTTGGTTTTTTATGGGGGTTTGAGGAGTGTTGGTTATTTATGGGGGTTTGGGGTGTGTTGGTTATTTATGGGTGTTTGGGGAGTGTTGGTTATTTCTGGGGTTTTGGGGTGTTGGGTATCTATGGGGGTTTGTGTGGGTGTTGGTTATTTCTGGGGTTTCAGGACTGTTGGTTATTTCTGAGGGTTTGGGGTGTTGGTTATTTATGGTGGTTTGGGGAGTGTTGGTTGTTTATGGGGGTTTGTGGAGTGTTGGTTATTTATGCGGGTTTGGGGAGTGTTGTTTATTTATGGGGGTTTGGGGAGTGTTGGTTATTTATGGGGGCTTGGGGTGTGTTGGTTATTTCTGGGGGTTTGAGGAATTTTGGTTATTTCTGGGGGTTTGAGGAGTGTTGGTTATTTATGGGTGTTTGGTGAGTGTTGGTTATTTCTGGGGGTTTGAGGAATGTTGGTTATTTTTGGGGGTTTGGGGAGTGTCGGTTATTTATGGGGGTTTGGGGAGTGTTCGTTATTTATGGGGGTTTGTGTGGGTGTTGGTTATTTATGGGGCTTTGGGGAGTGTTGGTTATTTCTGGGGGTTTGGTTAGTGTTGGTTATTTATGGGTGTTTAAGGAGTGTTGTTTATTTAAGGGGTTTGGGGAGTGTTGGTTATATCTGGGGGTTTGGGGAGTTTGGGTTATTTATGGGGGTTTGGGGAGTGTTGGTTATTTCTGGGGGTTTGAGGAGTGTTGGTTATTTATGGGGGTTTGGGGAGTGTTGGTTATTTATGGGGGTTTGGGTAGTGTTGGTTATTTATGGGTGTTTGAGGAGTGTTGGTTATTTAAGGGGTTTGGGGAGTGTTGGTTACTTCTGGGAGTTTGGGGAGTGTTGGTTATTTATGCGGGTTTGGGGAGTGTTGGTTATTTATGGCGGATTGGGGAGTGTTGGTTATTTATGGGTGTTTAAGGAGTGTTGGTTATTTAAGGTGTTTGGGGAGTGTTGGTTATTTATGGGGGTTTGGGGTGTGTTAGTTATTTATGGAGTTGGGGGAGTGTTGGTTATTTATGGGGTTTGAGTGGGTGTTGGTTATTTATGGGGGTTTGGGGAGTGTTGGTTATTTCTGGGGGTTTGGGGAGTGTTGGTTATTTCTGGGGGTTTGGGGAGTGTTGGTTATTTATGGGGGTTTGGGGAGTGTTGGTTATTTATGGGGCTTTGGGGTGTTGGTTATTTCTGGGGGTTTGTTTGAGTGTTGGTTATTTATGGGGTTTGAGTGGTTGTTGGGTATTTATGGGGGTTTGGGTAGTGTTGGTTATTTATGGGGGTTTGAGGAGTGTTGGTAATTTCTGGGGGTTTGAGGAGTGTTGGTTATTTATGGGGTTTTGGGGAGTGTTGGTTATTTTTGGGGGTTTCAGTAGTGTTGGTTATTTCTGGGGGTTTGAGGAGTGTTGGTTATTTATGGGGGTTTGGGGAGTGTTGGTTATTTATGGGGTTTGAGGAGTGTTGGTTATTTATGGGGGTTTGAGGAGTGTTGGTTATTTATGGGGGTTTGGGGAGTGTTGGTTATTCATGTGGTTTTGGGGAGTGTTGGTTATTTATGGGCGTTGGGAGTGTTGGTTATTTATGGGGGTTTGAGGAGTGTTGGATATTTATGCGGTTTTGGCGACTGTTGGTTATTTATGGGGGTTTGGGGTGTTGGTTATTTATGGGGTATTGTGTGGGTGTTGGATTTTTATGGGGGTTTGAGGAGTGTTGGTTATTTATGGGGGTTTGGGGTGTGTTGGTTATTTATGGGTGTTTGGGGAGTGTTGGTTATTTCTGGGGTTTTGGGGTGTTGGGTATCTATGGGGGTTTGTGTGGGTGTTGGTTATTTCTGGGGTTTCAGGACTGTTGGTTATTTCTGAGGGTTTGGGGTGTTGGTTATTTATGGTGGTTTGGGGAGTGTTGGTTGTTTATGGGGGTTTGTGGAGTGTTGGTTATTTATGCGGGTTTGGGGAGTGTTGTTTATTTATGGGGGTTTGGGGAGTGTTGGTTATTTATGGGGGCTTGGGGTGTGTTGGTTATTTCTGGGGGTTTGAGGAATTTTGGTTATTTCTGGGGGTTTGAGGAGTGTTGGTTATTTATGGGTGTTTGGTGAGTGTTGGTTATTTCTGGGGGTTTGAGGAATGTTGGTTATTTTTGGGGGTTTGGGGAGTGTCGGTTATTTATGGGGGTTTGGGGAGTGTTCGTTATTTATGGGGGTTTGTGTGGGTGTTGGTTATTTATGGGGCTTTGGGGAGTGTTGGTTATTTCTGGGGGTTTGGTTAGTGTTGGTTATTTATGGGTGTTTAAGGAGTGTTGTTTATTTAAGGGGTTTGGGGAGTGTTGGTTATATCTGGGGGTTTGGGGAGTGTGGGTTATTTATGGGGGTTTGGGGAGTGTTGGTTATTTCTGGGGGTTTGAGGAGTGTTGGTTATTTATGGGGGTTTGGGGAGTGTTGGTTATTTATGGGGGTTTGGGTAGTGTTGGTTATTTATGGGTGTTTGAGGAGTGTTGGTTATTTAAGGGGTTTGGGGAGTGTTGGTTACTTCTGGGAGTTTGGGGAGTGTTGGTTATTTATGCGGGTTTGGGGAGTGTTGGTTATTTATGGCGGATTGGGGAGTGTTGGTTATTTATGGGTGTTTAAGGAGTGTTGGTTATTTAAGGTGTTTGGGGAGTGTTGGTTATTTATGGGGGTTTGGGGTGTGTTAGTTATTTATGGAGTTGGGGGAGTGTTGGTTATTTATGGGGTTTGAGTGGGTGTTGGTTATTTATGGGGGTTTGGGGAGTGTTGGTTATTTCTGGGGGTTTGGGGAGTGTTGGTTATTTCTGGGGGTTTGGGGAGTGTTGGTTATTTATGGGGGTTTGGGGAGTGTTGGTTATTTATGGGGCTTTGGGGTGTTGGTTATTTCTGGGGGTTTGTTTGAGTGTTGGTTATTTATGGGGTTTGAGTGGTTGTTGGGTATTTATGGGGGTTTGGGTAGTGTTGGTTATTTATGGGGGTTTGAGGAGTGTTGGTAATTTCTGGGGGTTTGAGGAGTGTTGGTTATTTATGGGGTTTTGGGGAGTGTTGGTTATTTTTGGGGGTTTCAGTAGTGTTGGTTATTTCTGGGGGTTTGAGGAGTGTTGGTTATTTATGGGGGTTTGGGGAGTGTTGGTTATTTATGGGGTTTGAGGAGTGTTGGTTATTTATGGGGGTTTGAGGAGTGTTGGTTATTTATGGGGGTTTGGGGAGTGTTGGGTATTGATGGGGGTTTGAGGAGTGTTGGTTATTTATGGGGGTTTGAGGAGTGTTGGATATTTATGGGGGTTTTGGGAGTGTTGGTTATTTCTGGGGGTTTGGGGAGTGTTGGTTATTTATGGGGGTTTGGGGAGTGTTGGTTATTTATGGGGGTTTGAGGAGTGTTGGTTATTTATGGGGGTTTGTGGAGTGTTGGTTATTTATGGGGGTTTGGGGAGTGTTGGTTATTTATGGGTGTTTGGGGAGTGTTGGTTATTTATGGGGGTTTGGGGTTTGTTGGTTATTTCTGGGGGTTTGAGGAGTTTTGATTATTTCTGGGGGTTTGAGGAGTGTTGGTTATTTATGGGTGTTTGGTGAGTGTTGGTTATTTCTGGGGGTTTGAGGAGTGTTGGTTATTTTTGGGGGTTTGGGGAGTGTTGGTTATTTATGGGGGTTTGAGGAGTGTTGGTTATTTATGGGGGTTTGGGGAGTGTTGGTTATTTATGGGGGTTTGGGGTGTTGGTTATTTCTGGGGGTTTGTGTGGGTGTTGGATATTTATGGGGGTTTGAGGAGTGTAGGTTATTTATGGGGGTTTGGGGAGTGTTGGTTATTTATGGGGGTTTGGGGAGTGCTGGTTATTTCTGGGGATTTGGGTAGTGTTGGTAATTTCTGGAGGTTTGAGGAGTGTTGGTTATTTATGGGGGTTTGGGGAGTGTTGGTTATTTATGGGGGTTTGGGGAGTGCTGGTTATTTCTGGTGGTTTGGGGAGTTTTGGTAATTTCTGGGGGTTTGAGGAGTGTTGGTTATTTATGGGGGTTTGCGGAGTGTTGGTTATTTATGGGGTTTTGGGGAGTGTTGGTTATTTCTGTGGGTTTGTGTGGGTGTTGGATATTTCTGGGGGTTTGGGGAGTGTTGGTTATTTATGGGGGTTTGGGTAGTGTTGGTTATTTATGGGTGTTTGAGGAGTGTTGGATATTGAAAGGGTTTGGGGAGTGTTGGTTATTTCTGGGGGTTTGGGGGGTGTTGGTTATTTATGGGGGTTTGGGGAGTGTTGGTTATTTATGGGGGTTTGGGGAGTGTTGGTTATTTATGGGGGTTTGGGGAGTGTTGGATATTTATGGGTGTTTAAGGAGTGTTGGTTATTTATGGGGGTTTGGGGAGTGTTGGTTATTTCTGGGGGTTTGGGGAGTGTTTGTTATTTCTGGGGGTTTGGGGAGTGTTGGTTATTTATGGGCGTTTGGGGAGTGTTGGTAATTTCTGGGGGTTTGAGGAGTGTTGTTTATTTATGGGGGTTTGGGGTGTTGGTTATTTCTGGGCGTTTGTGTGAGTGTTGGTTATTTATGCGGTTTGGGTAGTGTTGGTCATTTATGGGGGTTTGGGGAGTGTTGGTTATTTCTTGGGGTTTGAGGAGTGTTGGTTATTTATGGGGGTTTGAGGAGTGTTGGTTATTTATGGGTGTTTGGGGAGTGTTGGGTATTGATGGGGGTTTGAGGAGTGTTGGTTATTTATGGGGGTTTGAGGAGTGTTGGATATTTATGGGGGTTTTGGGAGTGTTGGTTATTTATGGGGGTTTGGGGAGTGTTGGTTATTTATGGGCATTTGGGGAGTGTTGGTTATTTATGGGGGTTTGAGGAGTGTTGGTTATTTATGGGGGTTTGTGGAGTGTTGGTTATTTATGGGGGTTTGGGGAGTGTTGTTTATTTATGGGGGTTTGGGGAGTGTTGGTTATTTATGGGGGTTTGGGGTGTGTTGGTTATTTCTGGGGGTTTGAGGAGTTTTGGTTATTTCTGGGGGATTGAGGAGTGTTGGTTAATTTTGCGGGTTTGGGGAGTGTTGGTTATTTATGGGGGTTTGAGGAGTGTTGGTTATTTATGGGGGTTTGGGGAGTGTTCGTTATTTATGGGGGTTTGTGTGGGTGTTGGTTATTTATGGGGGTTTGGGGTGTTGGTTATTTCTGGGGGTTTGTGTGGGTGTTGGTTATTTATGGGGGTTTGAGGAGTGTTGGTTATTTATGGGGGTTTGGGGAGTGTTGGTTATTTCTGGGTGTTTGGGTAGGGTTGGTAATTTCTGGAGGTTTGAGGAGTGTTGGTTATTTATGCGGGTTTGCGGAGTGTTGGTTATTTATGGGGGTTTGCGGAGTGTTGGTTATTTATGGGGTTTTGGGGAGTGTTGGTTATTTCTGGGGGTTTGTGTGGGTGTTGGTTATTTATGGGGTTTTGGGGAGTGTTGGTTACTTCTGGGGGTTTGAGGACTGTTGGTTATTTATAGGGGTTTGGGGAGTGTTGGTTATTTCTGAGGGTTTGGGGTGTGTTGGTTATTTATGTGGCTTTGGGGAGTGTTGGTTATTTATGGAGTTTGGGGTGTGTTGGTTATTTATGGGCTTTGAGTGAGTGTTGGTTATTTATGGGGGTGTGTGTAGTGTTGGTTATTTATGGGGTTTGAGGAGTGTTGGTTATTTATGGGGCTTTGAGGAGTGTTGGTTATTTATGGGGGTTTGGGGAGTGCTGGGTATTGATGGGGGTTTGAGGAGTGTTGGTTATTTATGGGGGTTTGAGGAGTGTTGGATATTTATGGGGTTTTGGGAGTGTTGGTTATTTCTGGGGGTTTGGGGAGTGTTGGTTATTTATGGGGGTTTGGGGAGTGTTGGTTATTTATGGGTGTTTGAGGAGTGTTGGTTATTTATGGGGGTTTGTGGAGTGTTGGTTATTTATGGGGGTTTGGGGAGTGTTGGTTATTTATGGGGGTTTGGGGAGTGTTGGTTATTTATGGGGGTTTGGGGTGTGTTGGTTATTTCTGGGGGTTTGAGGAGTTTTGATTATTTCTGGGGGTTTGAGGAGTGTTGGTTATTTATGGGTGCTGGTGAGTGTTGGTTATTTCTGGGGGTTTGAGGAGTGTTGGTTATTTTTGGGGGTTTGGGGAGTGTTGGTTATTTATGGGGGTTTGAGGAGTGTTGGTTATTTATGGGGGTTTGGGGAGTGTTGGTTATTTATGGGGGTTTGGGGTGTTGGTTATTTCTGGGGGTTTGTGTGGGTGTTGGTTATTTATGGGGGTTTGAGGAGTGTTGGTTATTTATGGGGGTTTGGGGAGTGTTGGTTATTTATGGGGGTTTGGGGAGTGCTGGTTATTTCTGGGGATTTGGGTAGTGTTGGTAATTTCTGGAGGTTTGAGGAGTGTTGGTTATTTATGGGGGTTTGGGGAGTGTTGGTTATTTATGGGGGTTTGGGGAGTGCTGGTTATTTCTGGGGGTTTGGGGAGTGTTGGTAATTTCTGGGGGTTTGAGGAGTGTTGGTTATTTATGGGGGTTTGCGGAGTGTTGGTTATTTATGGGGTTTTGGGGAGTGTTGGTTATTTCTGTGGGTTTGTGTGGGTGTTGGATATTTCTGGGGGTTTGGGGAGTGTTGGTTATTTATGGGGGTTTGGGTAGTGTTGGTTATTTATGGGTGTTTGAGGAGTGTTGGTTATTGAAGGGGTTTGGGGAGTGTTGGTTATTTCTGGGGGTTTGGGGGGTGTTGGTTATTTATGGGGGTTTGGGGAGTGTTGGTTATTTATGGGGGTTTGGGGAGTGTTGGTTATTTATGGGGGTTTGGGGAGTGTTGGATATTTATGGGTGTTTAAGGAGTGTTGGTTATTTATGGGGGTTTGGGGAGTGTTGGTTATTTCTGGGGGTTTGGGGAGTGTTTGTTATTTCTGGGGGTTTGGGGAGTGTTGGTTATTTATGGGCGTTTGGGGAGTGTTGGTTATTTCTGGGGGTTTGAGGAGTGTTGTTTATTTATGGGGGTTTGGGGTGTTGGTTATTTCTGGGCGTTTGTGTGAGTGTTGGTTATTTATGCGGTTTGGGTAGTGTTGGTCATTTATGGGGGTTTGGGGAATGTTGGTTATTTCTTGGGGTTTGACGAGTGTTGGTTATTTATGGGGGTTTGAGGAGTGTTGGTTATTTATGGGTGTTTGGGGAGTGTTGGGTATTGATGGGGGTTTGAGGAGTGTTGGTTATTTATGGGGGTTTGAGGAGTGTTGGATATTTATGGGTGTTTTGGGAGTGTTGGTTATTTATGGGGGTTTGGGGAGTGTTGGTTATTTATGGGCATTTGGGGAGTGTTGGTTATTTATGGGGGTTTGAGGAGTGTTGGTTATTTATGGGGGTTTGTGGAGTGTTGGTTATTTATGGGGGTTTGGGGAGTGTTGTTTATTTATGGGGGTTTGGGGAGTGTTGTTTATTTATGGGGGTTTGGGGAGTGTTGGTTATTTATGGGGGTTTGGGGTGTGTTGGTTATTTCTGGGGGTTTGAGGAGTTTTGGTTATTTCTGGGGGATTGAGGAGTGTTGGTTATTTTTGCGGGTTTGGGGAGTGTTGGTTATTTATGGGGGTTTGAGGAGTGTTGGTTATTTATGGGGGTTTGGGGAGTGTTCGTTATTTATGGGGGTTTGTGTGGGTGTTGGTTATTTATGGGGGTTTGGGGTGTTGGTTATTTCTGGGGGTTTGTGTGGGTGTTGGTTATTTATGGGGGTTTGAGGAGTGTTGGTTATTTATGGGGGTTTGGGGAGTGTTGGTTATTTCTGGGTGTTTGGGTAGGGTTGGTAATTTCTGGAGGTTTGAGGAGTGTTGGTTATTTATGGGGGTTTGGGGAGTGTTGGTTATTTATGGGGGTTTGCGGAGTGTTGGTTATTTATGGGGTTTTGGGGAGTGTTGGTTATTTCCGGGGGTTTGTGTGGGTGTTGGTTATTTATGGGGTTTTGGGGAGTGTTGGTTATTTCTGGGGGTTTGAGGACTGTTGGTTATTTATAGGGGTTTGGGGAGTGTTGGTTATTTCTGAGGGTTTGGGGTGTGTTGGTTATTTATGTGGCTTTGGGGAGTGTTGGTTATTTATGGGGGTTTGGGGAGTGTTGGATATTTATGGGTGTTTAAGGAGTGTTGGTTATTTAAGGGGTTTGGGGAGTGTTGGTTATTTATTGGGGTTTGGGGTGTGTTGGTTATTTATGGAGTTTGGGGTGTGTTGGCTATTTATGGGCTTTGAGTGGGTGTTGGTTATTTATGGGGGTGTGGGGAGTGTTGGTTATTTCTGGGGGTTTGGGGAGTGTTTGTTATTTCTGGAGGTTTGGGGATTTTTGGTTATTTATTGGGGTTTGTGTGGGTGTTGGTTATTTCTGGGTGTTTGAGGAGTGTTGTTTATTTATGGGGATTTGGGTAGTGTAGTTTATTTATGGGGTTTTGGGGAGTGTTGGTTATTTATGGGGGTTTGGGGTGTTGGTTATTTCTGGGGGTTTGGGGAGTGTTTGTTATTTATGAGGGTTTGGGGAGTGTTGGTTATTTCTGGGGGTTTGAGGAGTGTTGGTTATTTATGGGGGTTTGGGGACTGTTGGTTATTTTTGGGTGTTTGAGGACTGTTGGTTATTTCTGGGGGTTTGAGGAGTGTTGGTTATTTATGGGGGTTTGGGGAGTGTTGGTTATTTATGGGGGTTTAGAGAGTGTTGGTTATTTATGGGGGTTTGGGGAGTGTTGGTTATTTATGGGGGTTTGGGGAGTGTTGTGTATTCATGGGGGTTTGAGGAGTGTTGGTTATTTATGGGGGTTTGAGGATTGTTGGATATTTATGGGGGTTTTGGGAGTGTTGGTTATTTCTGGGGGTTTGGGGAGTGTTGGTTATTTATGGGGGTTTGTGGAGTGTTGGTTATTTATGGGAGTTTGAGGAGTGTTGGTTATTTATGGGGGTTTGTGAAGTGTTGGTTATTTATGGGGGTTTGGGGAGTGTTGGTTATTTATGGGGGTTTGGGGAGTGTTGGTTATTTATGGGGGTTTGGTGAGTGTTGGTTATTCCTGGGGGTTTGAGAAGTGTTGGTTATTTCTGGGGGTTTGTGTGGGTGTTGGTTATTTATGGGGTTTTGGGGAGTGTTGGTTATTTCTGGGGGTTTGAGGACTGTTGGTTATTTATGGGGGTTTTTGGGAGTGTTTGTTATATATGGGGGTTTGGGTAGTGTTGGTTATTTATGGGGGTTTGAGGAGTGTTGGTTATTTATGGGGGTTTGATGAGTGTTGGTTATTTATGGGGGTTTGGGGAGTGTTGGTTATTTATGGTGTTTGGGGAGTGTTGGTTATTTCTGGGGGTTTGGGGTGTGTTGGTTATTTCTGGGGGTTCGGGGAGTGTTGGTGATTTATGGGGGTTTGAGGAGTGTTGGTTATTTCTGGGTGTTTGGGGAGTGTTGTGTATTCATGGGGGTTTGAGGAGTGTTGGTTATTTATGGGGGTTTGAGGATTGTTGGATATTTATGGGGGTTTTGGGAGTGCTGGTTATTTCTGGGGATTTGGGTAGTGTTGGTAATTTCTGGAGGTTTGAGGAGTGTTGGTTATTTATGGGGGTTTGGGGAGTGTTGGTTATTTATGGGGGTTTGGGGAGTGCTGGTTATTTCTGGGGGTTTGGGGAGTGTTGGTAATTTCTGGGGGTTTGAGGAGTGTTGGTTATTTATGGGGGTTTGCGGAGTGTTGGTTATTTATGGGGTTTTGGGGAGTGTTGGTTATTTCTGTGGGTTTGTGTGGGTGTTGGATATTTCTGGGGGTTTGGGGAGTGTTGGTTATTTATGGGGGTTTGGGTAGTGTTGGTTATTTATGGGTGTTTGAGGAGTGTTGGTTATTGAAGGGGTTTGGGGAGTGTTGGTTATTTATGGGGGTTTTGGGAGTGTTGGTTATTTCTGGGGGTTTGGGGAGTGTTGGTTATTTATGGGGGTTTGGGGAGTGTTGGTTATTTATGGGAGTTTGAGGAGTGTTGGTTATTTATGGGGGTTTGTGAAGTGTTGGTTATTTATGGGGGTTTGGGGAGTGTTGGTTATTTATGGGGGTTTGGGGAGTGTTGGTTATTTATGGGGGTTTGGTGTGTGTTGGTTATTCCTGGGGGTTTGAGGAGTGTTGGTTATTTCTGGGGGTTTGTGTGGGTGTTGGTTATTTATGGGGTTTTGGGGAGTGTTGGTTATTTCTGGGGGTTTGAGGACTGTTGGTTATTTATGGGGGTTTTTGGGAGTGTTGGTTATATATGGGGGTTTGGGTAGTGTTGGGTATTTATGGGGGTTTGAGGAGTGTTGGTTATTTATGGGGGTTTGATGAGTGTTGGTTATTTATGGGGGTTTGGGGAGTGTTGGTTATTTATTGTGTTTGGGGAGTGTTGGTTATTTCTGGGGGTTTGGGGTGTGTTGTTTATTTCTGGGGGTTTGGGGAGTGTTGGTGATTTATGGGGGTTTGAGGAGTGTTGGTTATTTCTGGGTGTTTGGGGAGTGTTGGTTATTCATGTGATTTTGGGGAGTGTTGGTTATTTATGGGGGTTGGGAATGTTGGTTATTTATGGGGTTTTGACGAGTGTTGGATATTTATGCGGTTTTGGGGAGTGTTGGTTATTTATGGGGGTTTTGGGAGTGTTGGTTATTTATGGGGGTTTGAGGAGTGTTGGTTATTTATGGGATTTTGGGGAGTGTTGGTTATTTATGGGGGTTTGGGGAGTGTTGGGTATTGATGGGGGTTTGAGGAGTGTTGGTTATTTATGGGGGTTTGTGGAGTGTTGGATATTTATGGGGGTTTTGGGAGTGTTGGTTATTTCTGGGGGTTTGGGGAGTGTTGGTTATTTATGGGGGTTTGGGGAGTGTTGGTTATTTATGGGGGTTTTAGGAGTGTTGGTTATTTATGGGGGTTTGTGGAGTGTTGGTTATTTATGGGGGTTTGGGGAGTGTTGGTTATTTATGGGGGTTTGGGGAGTGTTGGTTATTTATGGGGGTTTGGGGAGTGTTGGATATTTATGGGTGTTTAAGGAGTGTTAGTTATTTAAGGGGTTTGGGGAGTGTTGGTTATTTATTGGGGTTTGGGGTGTGTTGGTTATTTATGGGTGTTTAAGGAGTGTTGGTTATTTAAGGGGTTTGGGGAGTGTTGGTTATTTATTGGGGTTTGGGGTGTGTTGGTTATTTATGGAGTTTGGGGTGTGTTGGCTATTTATGGGCTTTGAGTGGGTGTTGGTTATTTATGGGGGTGTGGGGAGTGTTGGTTATTTCTGGGGGTTTGAGGACTGTTGGTTATTTATAGGGGTTTGGGGAGTGTTGGTTATTTCTGAGGGTTTGGGGTGTGTTGGTTATTTATGTGGCTTTGGGGAGTGTTGGTTATTTATGGGGGTTTGGGGAGTGTTGGATATTTATGGGTGTTTAAGGAGTGTTGGTTATTTAAGGGGTTTGGGGAGTGTTGGTTATTTATTGGGGTTTGGGGTGTGTTGGTTATTTATGGAGTTTGGGGTGTGTTGGCTATTTATGGGCTTTGAGTGGGTGTTGGTTATTTATGGGGGTGTGGGGAGTGTTGGTTATTTCTGGGGGTTTGGGGAGTGTTTGTTATTTCTGGAGGTTTGGGGAGTGTTGGTTATTTATTGGGGTTTGTGTGGGTGTTGGTTATTTCTGGGGGTTTGAGGAGTGTTGTTTATTTATGGGGATTTGGGTAGTGTAGTTTATTTATGGGGTTTTGGGGAGTGTTGGTTATTTATGGGGGTTTGGGGTGTTGGTTATTTCTGGGGGTTTGGGGAGTGTTTGTTATTTATGAGGGTTTGGGGAGTGTTGGTTATTTCTGGGGGTTTGAGGAGTGTTGGTTATTTATGGGGGTTTGGGGACTGTTGGTTATTTTTGGGTGTTTGAGGAGTGTTGGTTATTTCTGGGAGTTTGAGGAGTGTTGGTTACTTATGGGGGTTTGGGGAGTGTTGGTTATTTATGGGGGTTTAGGGAGTATTGGTTATTTATGGGGGTTTGGGGAGTGTTGGTTATTTATGGGGGTTTGGGGTGTGTTGTGTATTCATGGGGGTTTGAGGAGTGTTGGTTATTTATGGGGGTTTGAGGATTGTTGGATATTTATGGGGGTTTTGGGAGTGTTGGTTATTTCTGGGGGTTTGGGGAGTGTTGGTTATTTATGGGGGTTTGTGGAGTGTTGGTTATTTATGGGAGTTTGAGGAGTGTTGGTTATTTATGTGGGTTTGTGAAGTGTTGGTTATTTATGGGGGTTTGGGGAGTGTTGGTTATTTATGGGGGTTTGGGGAGTGTTGGTTATTTATGGGGGTTTGGTGAGTGTTGGTTATTCCTGGGGGTTTGAGAAGTGTTGGTTATTTCTGGGGGTTTGTGTGGGTGTTGGTTATTTATGGGGTTTTGGGGAGTGTTGGTTATTTCTGGGGGTTTGAGGACTGTTGGTTATTTATGGGGGTTTGGGGAGTGTTGGTTATTTATGGTGTTTGGGGAGTGTTGGTTATTTCTGGGGGTTTGGGGTGTGTTGGTTATTTCTGGGGGTTCGGGGAGTGTTGGTGATTTATGGGGGTTTGAGGAGTGTTGGTTATTTCTGGGTGTTTGGGGAGTGTTGTGTATTCATGGGGGTTTGAGGAGTGTTGGTTATTTATGGGGGTTTGAGGATTGTTGGATATTTATGGGGGTTTTGGGAGTGCTGGTTATTTCTGGGGATTTGGGTAGTGTTGGTAATTTCTGGAGGTTTGAGGAGTGTTGGTTATTTATGGGGGTTTGGGGAGTGTTGGTTATTTATGGGGGTTTGGGGAGTGCTGGTTATTTCTGGGGGTTTGGGGAGTGTTGGTAATTTCTGGGGGTTTGAGGAGTGTTGGTTATTTATGGGGGTTTGCGGAGTGTTGGTTATTTATGGGGTTTTGGGGAGTGTTGGTTATTTCTGTGGGTTTGTGTGGGTGTTGGATATTTCTGGGGGTTTGGGGAGTGTTGGTTATTTATGGGGGTCTGGGTAGTGTTGGTTATTTATGGGTGTTTGAGGAGTGTTGGTTATTGAAGGGGTTTGGGGAGTGTTGGTTATTTATGGGGGTTTTGGGAGTGTTGGTTATTTCTGGGGGTTTGGGGAGTGTTGGTTATTTATGGGGGTTTGGGGAGTGTTGGTTATTTATGGGAGTTTGAGGAGTGTTGGTTATTTATGGGGGTTTGTGAAGTGTTGGTTATTTATGGGGGTTTGGGGAGTGTTGGTTATTTATGGGGGTTTGGGGAGTGTTGGTTATTTATGGGGGTTTGGTGAGTGTTGGTTATTCCTGGGGGTTTGAGGAGTGTTGGTTATTTCTGGGGGTTTGTGTGGGTGTTGGTTATTTATGGGGTTTTGGGGAGTGTTGGTTATTTCTGGGGGTTTGAGGACTGTTGGTTATTTATGGGGGTTTTTGGGAGTGTTGGTTATATATGGGGGTTTGGGTAGTGTTGGTTATTTATGGGGGTTTGAGGAGTGTTGGTTATTTATGGGGGTTTGATGAGTGTTGGTTATTTATGGGGGTTTGGGGAGTGTTGGTTATTTATGGTGTTTGGGGAGTGTTGGTTATTTCTGGGGGTTTGGGGTGTGTTGTTTATTTCTGGGGGTTTGGGGAGTGTTGGTGATTTATGGGGGTTTGAGGAGTGTTGGTTATTTCTGGGTGTTTGGGGAGTGTTGGTTATTCATGTGATTTTGGGGAGTGTTGGTTATTTATGGGGGTTGGGAATGTTGGTTATTTATGGGGTTTTGAGGAGTGTTGGATATTTATGCGGTTTTGGGGAGTGTTGGTTATTTATGGGGGTTTTGGGAGTGTTGGTTATTTATGGGGGTTTGAGGAGTGTTGGTTATTTATGGGATTTTGGGGAGTGTTGGTTATTTATGGGGGTTTGGGGAGTGTTGAGTATTGATGGGGGTTTGAGGAGTGTTGGTTATTTATGGGGGTTTCTGGAGTGTTGGATATTTATGGGGGTTTTGGGAGTGTTGGTTATTTCTGGGGGTTTGGGGAGTGTTGGTTATTTATGGGGGTTTGGGGAGTGTTGGTTATTTATGGGGGTTTGAGGAGTGTTGGTTATTTATGGGGGTTTGTGGAGTGTTGGTTATTTATGGGGGTTTGGGGAGTGTTGGTTATTTATGGGGGTTTGGGGAGTGTTGGTTATTTATGGGGGTTTGGGGAGTGTTGGATATTTATGGGTGTTTAAGGAGTGTTGTTTATTTAAGGGGTTTGGGGAGTGTTGGTTATTTATTGGGGTTTGGGGTGTGTTGGTTATTTATGGAGTTTGGGGTGTGTTGGCTATTTATGGGCTTTGAGTGGGTGTTGGTTATTTATGGGGGTGTGGGGAGTGTTGGTTATTTCTGGGGGTTTGGGGAGTGTTTGTTATTTCTGGAGGTTTGGGGAGTGTTGGTTATTTATTGGGGTTTGTGTGGGTGTTGGTTATTTCTGGGGGTTTGAGGAGTGTTGTTTATTTATGGGGATTTGGGTAGTGTTGTTTATTTATGGGGTTTTGGGGAGTGTTGGTTATTTATGGGGGTTTGGGGTGTTGGTTATTTCTGGGGGTTTGGGGAGTGTTTGTTATTTATGAGGGTTTGGGGAGTGTTGGTTATTTCTGGGGGTTTGAGGAGTGTTGGTTATTTATGGGGGTTTGGGGACTGTTGGTTATTTTTGGGTGTTTGAGGAGTGTTGGTTATTTCTGGGGGTTTGAGGAGTGTTGGTTATTTATGGGGGTTTGGGGAGTGTTGGTTATTTATGGGGGTTTAGGGAGTGTTGGTTATTTATGGGGGTTTGGGGAGTGTTGGTTATTTATGGGGGTTTGGGGTGTGTTGTGTATTCATGGGGGTTTGAGGAGTGTTGGTTATTTATGGGAGTTTGAGGAGTGTTGGTTATTTATGGGGGTTTGTGAAGTGTTGGTTATTTATGGGGGTTTGGGGAGTGTTGGTTATTTATGGGGGTCTGGGTAGTGTTGGTTATTTATGGGTGTTTGAGGAGTGTTGGTTATTGAAGGGGTTTGGGGAGTGTTGGTTATTTATGGGGGTTTTGGGAGTGTTGGTTATTTCTGGGGGTTTGGGGAGTGTTGGTTATTTATGGGGGTTTGGGGAGTGTTGGTTATTTATGGGAGTTTGAGGAGTGTTGGTTATTTATGGGGGTTTGTGAAGTGTTGGTTATTTATGGGGGTTTGGGGAGTGTTGGTTATTTATGGGGGTTTGGGGAGTGTTGGTTATTTATGGGGGTTTGGTGAGTGTTGGTTATTCCTGGGGGTTTGAGGAGTGTTGGTTATTTCTGGGGGTTTGTGTGGGTGTTGGTTATTTATGGGGTTTTGGGGAGTGTTGGTTATTTCTGGGGGTTTGAGGACTGTTGGTTATTTATGGGGGTTTTTGGGAGTGTTGGTTATATATGGGGGTTTGGGTAGTGTTGGTTATTTATGGGGGTTTGAGGAGTGTTGGTTATTTATGGGGGTTTGATGAGTGTTGGTTATTTATGGGGGTTTGGGGAGTGTTGGTTATTTATGGTGTTTGGGGAGTGTTGGTTATTTCTGGGGGTTTGGGGTGTGTTGTTTATTTCTGGGGGTTTGGGGAGTGTTGGTGATTTATGGGGGTTTGAGGAGTGTTGGTTATTTCTGGGTGTTTGGGGAGTGTTGGTTATTCATGTGATTTTGGGGAGTGTTGGTTATTTATGGGGGTTGGGAATGTTGGTTATTTATGGGGTTTTGAGGAGTGTTGGATATTTATGCGGTTTTGGGGAGTGTTGGTTATTTATGGGGGTTTTGGGAGTGTTGGTTATTTATGGGGGTTTGAGGAGTGTTGGTTATTTATGGGATTTTGGGGAGTGTTGGTTATTTATGGGGGTTTGCGGAGTGTTGAGTATTGATGGGGGTTTGAGGAGTGTTGGTTATTTATGGGGGTTTCTGGAGTGTTGGATATTTATGGGGGTTTTGGGAGTGTTGGTTATTTCTGGGGGTTTGGGGAGTGTTGGTTATTTATGGGGGTTTGGGGAGTGTTGGTTATTTATGGGGGTTTGAGGAGTGTTGGTTATTTATGGGGGTTTGTGGAGTGTTGGTTATTTATGGGGGTTTGGGGAGTGTTGGTTATTTATGGGGGTTTGGGGAGTGTTGGTTATTTATGGGGGTTTGGGGAGTGTTGGATATTTATGGGTGTTTAAGGAGTGTTGTTTATTTAAGGGGTTTGGGGAGTGTTGGTTATTTATTGGGGTTTGGGGTGTGTTGGTTATTTATGGAGTTTGGGGTGTGTTGGCTATTTATGGGCTTTGAGTGGGTGTTGGTTATTTATGGGGGTGTGGGGAGTGTTGGTTATTTCTGGGGGTTTGGGGAGTGTTTGTTATTTCTGGAGGTTTGGGGAGTGTTGGTTATTTATTGGGGTTTGTGTGGGTGTTGGTTATTTCTGGGGGTTTGAGGAGTGTTGTTTATTTATGGGGATTTGGGTAGTGTTGTTTATTTATGGGGTTTTGGGGAGTGTTGGTTATTTATGGGGGTTTGGGGTGTTGGTTATTTCTGGGGGTTTGGGGAGTGTTTGTTATTTATGAGGGTTTGGGGAGTGTTGGTTATTTCTGGGGGTTTGAGGAGTGTTGGTTATTTATGGGGGTTTGGGGACTGTTGGTTATTTTTGGGTGTTTGAGGAGTGTTGGTTATTTCTGGGGGTTTGAGGAGTGTTGGTTATTTATGGGGGTTTGGGGAGTGTTGGTTATTTATGGGGGTTTAGGGAGTGTTGGTTATTTATGGGGGTTTGGGGAGTGTTGGTTATTTATGGGGGTTTGGGGTGTGTTGTGTATTCATGGGGGTTTGAGGAGTGTTGGTTATTTATGGGAGTTTGAGGAGTGTTGGTTATTTATGGGGGTTTGTGAAGTGTTGGTTATTTATGGGGGTTTGGGGAGTGTTGGTTATTTATGGGGGTTTGGGGAGTGTTGGTTATTTATGGGGGTTTGGTGAGTGTTGGTTATTCCTGGGGGTTTGAGGAGTGTTGGTTATTTCTGGGGGTTTGTGTGGGTGTTGGTTATTTATGGGGTTTTGGGGAGTGTTGGTTATTTCTGGGGGTTTGAGGACTGTTGGTTATTTATGGGGGTTTTTGGGAGTGTTGGTTATATATGGGGGTTTGGGTAGTGTTGGTTATTTATGGGGGTTTGAGGAGTGTTGGTTATTTATGGGGGTTTGATGAGTGTTGGTTATTTATGGGGGTTTGGGGAGTGTTGGTTATTTATGGTGTTTGGGGAGTGTTGGTTATTTCTGGGGGTTTGGGGTGTGTTGGTTATTTCTGGGGGTTTGGGGAGTGTTGGTGATTTATGGGGGTTTGAGGAGTGTTGGTTATTTCTGGGTGTTTGGGGAGTGTTGGTTATTCATGTGATTTTGGGGAGTGTTGGTTATTTATGGGGGTTGGGAATGTTGGTTATTTATGGGGGTTTTGGGAGTGTTGGTTATTTATGGGGGTTTGTGGAGTGTTGGTTATTTATGGGATTTTGGGGAGTGTTGGTTATTTATGGGGGTTTGGGGAGTGTTGGGTATTGATGGGGGTTTGAGGAGTGTTGGTTATTTATGGGGGTTTGAGGAGTGTTGGATATTTATGGGGGTTTTGGGAGTGTTGTTTATTTAAGGGGTTTGGGGAGTGTTGGTTATTTATTGGGGTTTGGGGTGTGTTGGTTATTTATGGAGTTTGGAGTGTGTTGGCTATTTATGGGCTTTGAGTGGGTGTTGGTTATTTATGGGGGTGTGGGGAGTGTTGGTTATTTCTGGGGGTTTGGGGAGTGTTTGTTATTTCTGGAGGTTTGGGGAGTGTTGGTTATTTATTGGGGTTTGTGTGGGTGTTGGTTATTTCTGGGGGTTTGAGGAGTGTTGTTTATTTATGGGGATTTGGGTAGTGTTGTTTATTTATGGGGTTTTGGGGAGTGTTGGTTATTTATGGGGGTTTGGGGTGTTGGTTATTTCTGGGGGTTTGGGGAGTGTTTGTTATTTATGAGGGTTTGGGGAGTGTTGGTTATTTCTGGGGGTTTGAGGAGTGTTGGTTATTTATGGGGGTTTGGGGACTGTTGGTTATTTTTGGGTGTTTGAGGAGTGTTGGTTATTTCTGGGGGTTTGAGGAGTGTTGGTTATTTATGGGGGTTTGGGGAGTGTTGGTTATTTATGGGGGTTTAGGGAGTGTTGGTTATTTATGGGGGTTTGGGGAGTGTTGGTTATTTATGGGGGTTTGGGGTGTGTTGTGTATTCATGGGGGTTTGAGGAGTGTTGGTTATTTATGGGAGTTTGAGGAGTGTTGGTTATTTATGGGGGTTTGTGAAGTGTTGGTTATTTATGGGGGTTTGGGGAGTGTTGGTTATTTATGGGGGTTTGGGGAGTGTTGGTTATTTATGGGGGTTTGGTGAGTGTTGGTTATTCCTGGGGGTTTGGGGAGTGTTGGTTATTTATGGGGGTTTGAGGAGTGTTGGTTATTTATGGGGGTTTGTGGAGTGTTGGTTATTTATGGGGGTTTGGGGAGTGTTGGTTATTTATGGGGGTTTGGGGAGTGTTGGTTATTTATGGGGGTTTGGGGAGTGTTGGATATTTATGGGTGTTTAAGGAGTGTTGTTTATTTAAGGGGTTTGGGGAGTGTTGGTTATTTATTGGGGTTTGGGGTGTGTTGGTTATTTATGGAGTTTGGGGTGTGTTGGCTATTTATGGGCTTTGAGTGGGTGTTGGTTATTTATGGGGGTGTGGGGAGTGTTGGTTATTTCTGGGGGTTTGGGGAGTGTTTGTTATTTCTGGAGGTTTGGGGAGTGTTGGTTATTTATTGGGGTTTGTGTGGGTGTTGGTTATTTCTGGGGGTTTGAGGAGTGTTGTTTATTTATGGGGATTTGGGTAGTGTTGTTTATTTATGGGGTTTTGGGGAGTGTTGGTTATTTATGGGGGTTTGGGGTGTTGGTTATTTCTGGGGGTTTGGGGAGTGTTTGTTATTTATGAGGGTTTGGGGAGTGTTGGTTATTTCTGGGGGTTTGAGGAGTGTTGGTTATTTATGGGGGTTTGGGGACTGTTGGTTATTTTTGGGTGTTTGAGGAGTGTTGGTTATTTCTGGGGGTTTGAGGAGTGTTGGTTATTTATGGGGGTTTGGGGAGTGTTGGTTATTTATGGGGGTTTAGGGAGTGTTGGTTATTTATGGGGGTTTGGGGAGTGTTGGTTATTTATGGGGGTTTGGGGTGTGTTGTGTATTCATGGGGGTTTGAGGAGTGTTGGTTATTTATGGGAGTTTGAGGAGTGTTGGTTATTTATGGGGGTTTGTGAAGTGTTGGTTATTTATGGGGGTTTGGGGAGTGTTGGTTATTTATGGGGGTTTGGGGAGTGTTGGTTATTTATGGGGGTTTGGTGAGTGTTGGTTATTCCTGGGGGTTTCAGGAGTGTTGGTTATTTCTGGGGGTTTGTGTGGGTGTTGGTTATTTATGGGGTTTTGGGGAGTGTTGGTTATTTCTGGGGGTTTGAGGACTGTTGGTTATTTATGGGGGTTTTTGGGAGTGTTGGTTATATATGGGGGTTTGGGTAGTGTTGGTTATTTATGGGGGTTTGAGGAGTGTTGGTTATTTATGGGGGTTTGATGAGTGTTGGTTATTTATGGGGGTTTGGGGAGTGTTGGTTATTTATGGTGTTTGGGGAGTGTTGGTTATTTCTGGGGGTTTGGGGTGTGTTGGTTATTTCTGGGGGTTTGGGGAGTGTTGGTGATTTATGGGGGTTTGAGGAGTGTTGGTTATTTCTGGGTGTTTGGGGAGTGTTGGTTATTCATGTGATTTTGGGGAGTGTTGGTTATTTATGGGGGTTGGGAATGTTGGTTATTTATGGGGGTTTTGGGAGTGTTGGTTATTTATGGGGGTCTGAGGAGTGTTGGTTATTTATGGGATTTTGGGGAGTGTTGGTTATTTATGGGGGTTTGGGGAGTGTTGGGTATTGATGGGGGTTTGAGGAGTGTTGGTTATTTATGGGGGTTTGAGGAGTGTTGGATATTTATGGGGGTTTTGGGAGTGTTGGTTATTTCTGGGGGTTTGGGGAGTGTTGGTTATTTATGGGGGTTTGGGGAGTGTTGGTTATTTATGGGGGTTTGAGGAGTGTTGGTTATTTATGGGGGTTTGTGGAGTGTTGGTTATTTATGGGGGTTTGGGGAGTGTTGGTTATTTATGGGGGTTTGGGGAGTGTTGGTTATTTATGGGGGTTTGGGGTGTGTTGGTTATTTCTGGGGGTTTGAGGAGTTTTGATTATTTCTGGGGGTTTGAGGAGTGTTGGTTATTTATGGGTGTTTGGTGAGTGTTGGTTATTTCTGGGGGTTTGAGGAGTGTTGGTTATTTTTGGGGGTTTGGGGAGTGTTGGTTATTTATGGGGGTTTGAGGAGTGTTGGTTATTTATGGGGGTTTGGGGAGTGTTGGTTATTTATGTGGGTTTGGGGTGTTGGTTATTTCTGGGGGTTGGTGTGGGTGTTGGTTATTTATGGGGGTTTGAGGAGTGTTGGTTATTTATGGGGGTTTGGGGAGTGTTGGTTATTTATGGGGGTTTGGGGAGTGCTGGTTTTTTCTGGGGGTTTGGGTAGTGTTGGTAATTTCTGGAGGTTTGAGGAGTGTTGGTTATTTATGGGGGTTTGGGGAGTGTTGGTTATTTATGTGGGTTTGGGGAGTGCTGGTTATTTCTGGGGGTTTGGGGAGTGTTGGTAATTTCTGGGGGTTTGAGGAGTGTTGGTTATTTATGGGGGTTTGCGGAGTGTTGGTTATTTATGGGGTTTTGGGGAGTGTTGGTTATTTCTGTGGGTTTGTGTGGGTGATGGATATTTCTGGGGGTTTGGGGAGTGTTGGTTATTTATGGGGGTTTGGGTAGTGTTAGTTATTTATGGGTGTTTGAGGAGTGTTGGTTATTGAAGGGGTTTGTGGAGTGTTGGTTATTTCTGCGGGTTTGGGGGGTGTTGGTTATTTATGGGGGTTTGGGGAGTGTTGGTTATTTATGGGTGTTTGGGGAGTGTTGGTTATTTATGGGGGTTTGGGGAGTGTTGGTTATTTCTGGGGGTTTGGGGAGTGTTGGTTATTTATGGGGGTTTGGGGCGTGTTGGTTATTTATGGGAGTTTGAGGAGTGTTGGTTATTTATGGGGGTTTGTGGAGTGTTGGTTATTTATGGGGGTTTGGGGAGTGTTGGTTATTTATGGGGGTTTGTGTGGGTGTTGGTTATTTATGGGGTTTTGGGGAGTGTTGGTTATTTCTGGGGGTTTGGGTAGTGTTGGTTATTTATGGGGGTTTGAGGAGTGTTGGTTATTTATGGGGGTTTGATGAGTGTTGGATATTTATGGGGGTTTGGGGAGTGTTGGTTATTTATGGTGTTTGGGGAGTGTTGGTTATTTCTGGGGGTTTGGGGTGTGTTGGTTATTTCTGGGGGTTTGGGGAGTGTTGGTGATTTATGGGGGTTTGAGGAGTGTTGGTTATTTCTGGGTGTTTGGGGAGTGTTGGTTATTCATGTGATTTTGGGGAGTGTTGGTTATTTATGGGGGTTGGGAATGTTGGTTATTTATGGGGTTTTGAGGAGTGTTGGATATTTATGCGGTTTTGGGGAGTGTTGGTTATTTATGGGGGTTTGGGGAGTGTTGGTTATTTATGGGGGTTTGAGGAGTGTTGGTTATTTATGGGATTTTGGGGAGTGTTGGTTATTTATGGGGGTTTGGGGAGTGTTGGGTATTGATGGGGGTTTGAGGAGTGTTGGTTATTTATGGGGGTTTGAGGAGTGTTGGTTATTTATGGGGGTTTGTGAAGTGTTGGTTATTTATGGGGGTTTGGGGAGTGTTGGTTATTTATGGGGGTTTGGGGAGTGTTGGTTATTTATGGGGGTTTGGTGAGTGTTGGTTATTCCTGGGGGTTTGAGGAGTGTTGGTTATTTCTGGGGGTTTGTGTGGGTGTTGGTTATTTATGGGGTTTTGGGGAGTGTTGGTTATTTCTGGGGGTTTGAGGACTGTTGGTTATTTATGGGGGTTTTTGGGAGTGTTGGTTATATATGGGGGTTTGGGTAGTGTTGGTTATTTATGGGGGTTTGAGGAGTGTTGGTTATTTATGGGGGTTTGATGAGTGTTGGTTATTTATGGGGGTTTGGGGAGTGTTGGTTATTTATGGTGTTTGGGGAGTGTTGGTTATTTCTGGGGGTTTGGGGTGTGTTGGTTATTTCTGGGGGTTTGGGGAGTGTTGGTGATTTATGGGGGTTTGAGGAGTGTTGGTTATTTCTGGGTGTTTGGGGAGTGTTGGTTATTCATGTGATTTTGGGGAGTGTTGGTTATTTATGGTGGTTGGGAATGTTGGTTATTTATGGGGTTTTGAGGAGTGTTGGATATTTATGCGGTTTTGGGGAGTGTTGGTTATTTATGGGGGTTTTGGGAGTGTTGGTTATTTATGGGGGTTTGAGGAGTGTTGGTTATTTATGGGATTTTGGGGAGTGTTGGTTATTTATGGGGGTTTGGGGAGTGTTGGGTATTGATGGGGGTTTGAGGAGTGTTGGTTATTTATGGGGGTTTGAGGAGTGTTGGATATTTATGGGGGTTTTGGGAGTGTTGGTTATTTCTGGGGGTTTGGGGAGTGTTGGTTATTTATGGGGGTTTGGGGAGTGTTGGTTATTTATGGGGGTTTGAGGAGTGTTGGTTATTTATGGGGGTTTGTGGAGTGTTGTTTATTTATGGGGGTTTGGGGAGTGTTGGTTATTTATGGGGGTTTGGGGAGTGTTGGTTATTTATGGGGGTGGGGAGTGTTGGATATTTATGGGTGTTTAAGGAGTGTTGGTTATTTAAGGGGTTTGGGGAGTGTTGGTTATTTATTGGGGTTTGGGGTGTGTTGGTTATTTATGGAGTTTGGGGTGTGTTGGCTATTTATGGGCTTTGAGTGGGTGTTGGTTATTTATGGGGGTGTGGGGAGTGTTGGTTATTTCTGGGGGTTTGGGGATTGTTTGTTATTTCTGGAGGTTTGGGGAGTGTTGGTTATTTATTGGGGTTTGTGTGGGTGTTGGTTATTTCTGGGGGTTTGAGGAGTGTTGTTTATTTATGGGGATTTGGGTAGTGTTGTTTATTTATGGGGTTTTGGGGAGTGTTGGTTATTTATGGGGGTTTGGGGTGTTGGTTATTTCTGGGGGTTTGGGGAGTGTTTGTTATTTATGAGGGTTTGGGGAGTGTTGGTTATTTCTGGGGGTTTGAGGAGTGTTGGTTATTTATGGGGGTTTGGGGACTGTTGGTTATTTTTGGGTGTTTGAGGAGTGTTGGTTATTTCTGGGGGTTTGAGGAGTGTTGGTTATTTATGGGGGTTTGGGGAGTGTTGGTTATTTATGGGGGTTTAGGGAGTGTTGGTTATTTATGGGGGTTTGGGGAGTGTTGGTTATTTATGGGGGTTTGGGGTGTGTTGTGTATTCATGGGGGTTTGAGGAGTGTTGGTTATTTATGGGGGTTTGAGGATTGTTGGATATTTATGGGGGTTTTGGGAGTGTTGGTTATTTCTGGGGGTTTGGGGAGTGTTGGTTATTTATGGGGGTTTGGGGAGTGTTGGTTATTTATGGGAGTTTGAGGAGTGTTGGTTATTTATGGGGGTTTGTGAAGTGTTGGTTATTTATGGGGGTTTGGGGGGTGTTGGTTATTTATGGGGGTTTGGGGAGTGTTGGTTATTTATGGGGGTTTGGTGAGTGTTGGTTATTCCTGGGGGTTTGAGGAGTGTTGGTTATTTCTGGGGGTTTGTGTGGGTGTTGGTTATTTATGGGGTTTTGGGGAGTGTTGGTTATTTCTGGGGGTTTGAGGACTGTTGGTTATTTATGGGGGTTTTTGGGAGTGTTGGTTATATATGGGGGTTTGGGTAGTGTTGGTTATTTATGGGGGTTTGAGGAGTGTTGGTTATTTATGGGGGTTTGATGAGTGTTGGTTATTTATGGGGGTTTGGGGAGTGTTGGTTATTTATGGTGTTTGGGGAGTGTTGGTTATTTCTGGGGGTTTGGGGTGTGTTGGTTATTTCTGGGGGTTTGGGGAGTGTTGGTGATTTATGGGGGTTTGAGGAGTGTTGGTTATTTCTGGGTGTTTGGGGAGTGTTGGTTATTCATGTGATTTTGGGGAGTGTTGGTTATTTATGGGGGTTGGGAATGTTGGTTATTTATGGGGTTTTGAGGAGTGTTGGATATTTATGCGGTTTTGGGGAGTGTTGGTTATTTATGGGGGTTTTGGGAGTGTTGGTTATTTATGGGGGTTTGAGGAGTGTTGGTTATTTATGGGATTTTGGGGAGTGTTGGTTATTTATGGGGGTTTGGGGAGTGTTGGGTATTGATGGGGGTTTGAGGAGTGTTGGTTATTTATGGGGGTTTGAGGAGTGTTGGATATTTATGGGGGTTTTGGGAGTGTTGGTTATTTCTGGGGGTTTGGGGAGTGTTGGTTATTTATGGGGGTTTGGGGAGTGTTGGTTATTTATGGGGGTTTGAGGAGTGTTGGATATTTATGGGGGTTTGTGGAGTGTTGGTTATTTATGGGGGTTTGGGGAGTGTTGGTTATTTATGGGGGTTTGGGGAGTGTTGGTTATTTATGGGGGTTTGGGGTGTGTTGGTTATTTCTGGGGGTTTGAGGAGTTTTGATTATTTCTGGGGGTTTGAGGAGTGTTGGTTATTTATGGGTGTTTGGTGAGTGTTGGTTATTTCTGGGGGTTTGAGGAGTGTTGGTTATTTTTGGGGGTTTGGGGAGTGTTGGTTATTTATGGGGGTTTGAGGAGTGTTGGTTATTTATGGGGGTTTGGGGAGTGTTGGTTATTTATGGGGGTTTGGGGTGTTGGTTATTTCTGGGGGTTTGTGTGGGTGTTGGTTATTTATGGGGGTTTGAGGAGTGTTGGTTATTTATGGGGGTTTGGGGAGTGTTGGTTATTTATGGGGGTTTGGGGAGTGCTGGTTATTTCTGTGGGTTTGTGTGGGTGATGGATATTTCTGGGGGTTTGGGGAGTGTTGGTTATTTATGGGGGTTTGGGTAGTGTTGGTTATTTATGGGTGTTTGAGGAGTGTTGGTTATTGAAGGGGTTTGTGGAGTGTTGGTTATTTCTGCGGGTTTGGGGGGTGTTGGTTATTTATGGGGGTTTGGGGAGTGTTGGTTATTTATGGGGGTTTGGGGAGTGTTGGTTATTTATGGGGGTTTGGGGAGTGTTGGTTATTTCTGGGGGTTTGGGGAGTGTTGGTTATTTATGGGGGTTTGGGGCGTGTTGGTTATTTATGGGAGTTTGAGGAGTGTTGGTTATTTCTGGGGGTTTGTGGAGTGTTGGTTATTTATGGGGGTTTGGGGAGTGTTGGTTATTTATGGGGGTTTGTGTGGGTGTTGGTTATTTATGGGGTTTTGGGGAGTGTTGGTTATTTCTGGGGGTTTGGGTAGTGTTGGTTATTTATGGGGGTTTGAGGAGTGTTGGTTATTTATGGGGGTTTGATGAGTGTTGGATATTTATGGGGGTTTGGGGAGTGTTGGTTATTTATGGTGTTTGGGGAGTGTTGGTTATTTCTGGGGGTTTGGGGTGTGTTGGTTATTTCTGGGGGTTTGGGGAGTGTTGGTGATTTATGGGGGTTTGAGGAGTGTTGGTTATTTCTGGGTGTTTGGGGAGTGTTGGTTATTCATGTGATTTTGGGGTGTGTTGGTTATTTATGGGGGTTGGGAATGTTGGTTATTTATGGGGTTTTGAGGAGTGTTGGTTATTTATGCGGTTTTGGGGAGTGTTGGTTATTTATGGGGGTTTGGGGAGTGTTGGTTATTTATGGGGGTTTGAGGAGTGTTGGTTATTTATGGGATTTTGGGGAGTGTTGGTTATTTATGGGGGTTTGGGGAGTGTTGGGTATTGATGGGGGTTTGAGGAGTGTTGGTTATTTATGGGGGTTTGAGGAGTGTTGGTTATTTATGGGGGTTTGTGAAGTGTTGGTTATTTATGGGGGTTTGGGGAGTGTTGGTTATTTATGGGGGTTTGGGGAGTGTTGGTTATTTATGGGGGTTTGGTGAGTGTTGGTTATTCCTGGGGGTTTGAGGAGTGTTGGTTATTTCTGGGGGTTTGTGTGGGTGTTGGTTATTTATGGGGTTTTGGGGAGTGTTGGTTATTTCTGGGGGTTTGAGGACTGTTGGTTATTTATGGGGGTTTTTGGGAGTGTTGGTTATATATGGGGGTTTGGGTAGTGTTGGTTATTTATGGGGGTTTGAGGAGTGTTGGTTATTTATGGGGGTTTGATGAGTGTTGGTTATTTATGGGGGTTTGGGGAGTGTTGGTTATTTATGGTGTTTGGGGAGTGTTGGTTATTTCTGGGGGTTTGGGGTGTGTTGGTTATTTCTGGGGGTTTGGGGAGTGTTGGTGATTTATGGGGGTTTGAGGAGTGTTGGTTATTTCTGGGTGTTTGGGGAGTGTTGGTTATTCATGTGATTTTGGGGAGTGTTGGTTATTTATGGTGGTTGGGAATGTTGGTTATTTATGGGGTTTTGAGGAGTGTTGGATATTTATGCGGTTTTGGGGAGTGTTGGTTATTTATGGGGGTTTTGGGAGTGTTGGTTATTTATGGGGGTTTGAGGAGTGTTGGTTATTTATGGTATTTTGGGGAGTGTTGGTTATTTATGGGGGTTTGGGGAGTGTTGGGTATTGATGGGGGTTTGAGGAGTGTTGGTTATTTATGGGGGTTTGAGGAGTGTTGGATATTTATGGGGGTTTTGGGAGTGTTGGTTATTTCTGGGGGTTTGGGGAGTGTTGGTTATTTATGGGGGTTTGGGGAGTGTTGGTTATTTATGGGGGTTTGAGGAGTGTTGGTTATTTATGGGGGTTTGTGGAGTGTTGTTTATTTATGGGGGTTTGGGGAGTGTTGGTTATTTATGGGGGTTTGGGGAGTGTTGGTTATTTATGGGGGTGGGGAGTGTTGGATATTTATGGGTGTTTAAGGAGTGTTGGTTATTTAAGGGGTTTGGGGAGTGTTGGTTATTTATTGGGGTTTGGGGTGTGTTGGTTATTTATGGAGTTTGGGGTGTGTTGGCTATTTATGGGCTTTGAGTGGGTGTTGGTTATTTATGGGGGTGGTGGGAGTGTTGGCTATTTCTGGGGGTTTGGGGATTGTTTGTTATTTCTGGAGGTTTGGGGAGTGTTGGTTATTTATTGGGGTTTGTGTGGGTGTTGGTTATTTCTGGGGGTTTGAGGAGTGTTGTTTATTTATGGGGATTTGGGTAGTGTTGTTTATTTATGGGGTTTTGGGGAGTGTTGGTTATTTATGGGGGTTTGGGGTGTTGGTTATTTCTGGGGGTTTGGGGAGTGTTTGTTATTTATGAGGGTTTGGGGAGTGTTGGTTATTTCTGGGGGTTTGAGGAGTGTTGGTTATTTATGGGGGTTTGGGGACTGTTGGTTATTTTTGGGTGTTTGAGGAGTGTTGGTTATTTCTGGGGGTTTGAGGAGTGTTGGTTATTTATGGGGGTTTGGGGAGTGTTGGTTATTTATGGGGGTTTAGGGAGTGTTGGTTATTTATGGGGGTTTGGGGAGTGTTGGTTATTTATGGGGGTTTGGGGTGTGTTGTGTATTCATGGGGGTTTGAGGAGTGTTGGTTATTTATGGGGGTTTGAGGATTGTTGGATATTTATGGGGGTTTTGGGAGTGTTGGTTATTTCTGGGGGTTTGGGGAGTGTTGGTTATTTATGGGGGTTTGGGGAGTGTTGGTTATTTATGGGAGTTTGAGGAGTGTTGGTTATTTATGGGGGTTTGTGAAGTGTTGGTTATTTATGGGGGTTTGGGGGGTGTTGGTTATTTATGGGGGTTTGGGGAGTGTTGGTTATTTATGGGGGTTTGGTGAGTGTTGGTTATTCCTGGGGGTTTGAGGAGTGTTGGTTATTTCTGGGGGTTTGTGTGGGTGTTGGTTATTTATGGGGTTTTGGGGAGTGTTGGTTATTTCTGGGGGTTTGAGGACTGTTGGTTATTTATGGGGGTTTTTGGGAGTGTTGGTTATATATGGGGGTTTGGGTAGTGTTGGTTATTTATGGGGGTTTGAGGAGTGTTGGTTATTTATGGGGGTTTGATGAGTGTTGGTTATTTATGGGGGTTTGGGGAGTGTTGGTTATTTATGGTGTTTGGGGAGTGTTGGTTATTTCTGGGGGTTTGGGGTGTGTTGGTTATTTCTGGGGGTTTGGGGAGTGTTGGTGATTTATCGGGGTTTGAGGAGTGTTGGTTATTTCTGGGTGTTTGGGGAGTGTTGGTTATTCATGTGATTTTGGGGAGTGTTGGTTATTTATGGGGGTTGGGAATGTTGGTTATTTATGGGGTTTTGAGGAGTGTTGGATATTTATGCGGTTTTGGGGAGTGTTGGTTATTTATGGGGGTTTTGGGAGTGTTGGTTATTTATGGGGGTTTGAGGAGTGTTGGTTATTTATGGGATTTTGGGGAGTGTTGGTTATTTATGGGGGTTTGGGGAGTGTTGGGTATTGATGGGGGTTTGAGGAGTGTTGGTTATTTATGGGGGTTTGAGGAGTGTTGGATATTTATGGGGGTTTTGGGAGTGTTGGTTATTTCTGGGGGTTTGGGGAGTGTTGGTTATTTATGGGGGTTTGGGGAGTGTTGGTTATTTATGGGGGTTTGAGGAGTGTTGGTTATTTATGGGGGTTTGTGGAGTGTTGGTTATTTATGGGGGTTTGGGGAGTGTTGGTTATTTATGGGGGTTTGGGGAGTGTTGGTTATTTATGGGAGTTTGGGGTGTGTTGGTTATTTCTGGGGGTTTGAGGAGTTTTGATTATTTCTGGGGGTTTGAGGAGTGTTGGTTATTTATGGGTGTTTGGTGAGTGTTGGTTATTTCTGGGGGTTTGAGGAGTGTTGGTTATTTTTGGGGGTTTGGGGAGTGTTGGTTATTTATGGGGGTTTGAGGAGTGTTGGTTATTTATGGGGGTTTGGGGAGTGTTGGTTATTTATGGGGGTTTGGGGTGTTGGTTATTTCTGGGGGTTTGTGTGGGTGTTGGTTATTTATGGGGGTTTGAGGAGTGTTGGTTATTTATGGGGGTTTGGGGAGTGTTGGTTATTTATGGGGGTTTGGGGAGTGCTGGTTATTTCTGGGGGTTTGGGTAGTGTTGGTAATTTCTGGAGGTTTGAGGAGTGATGGTTATTTATGGGGGTTTGGGGAGTGTTGGTTATTTATGGGGGTTTGGGGAGTGCTGGTTATTTCTGGGGGTTTGGGGAGTGTTGGTAATTTCTGGGGGTTTGAGGAGTGTTGGTTATTTATGGGGGTTTGCGGAGTGTTGGTTATTTATGGGGTTTTGGGGAGTGTTGGTTATTTCTGTGGGTTTGTGTGGGTGTTGGATATTTCTGGGGGTTTGGGGAGTGTTGGTTATTTATGGGGGTTTGGGTAGTGTTGGTTATTTATGGGTGTTTGAGGAGTGTTGGTTATTGAAGGGGTTTGTGGAGTGTTGGTTATTTCTGGGGGTTTGGGGGGTGTTGGTTATTTATGGGGGTTTGGGGAGTGTTGGTTATTTATGGGGGTTTGGGGAGTGTTGGTTATTTATGGGGGTTTGGGGAGTGTTGGTTATTTCTGGGTGTTTGGGGAGTGTTGGTTATTTATGGGGGTTTGGGGAGTGTTGGTTATTTATGGGAGTTTGAGGAGTGTTGGTTATTTATGGGGGTTTGTGGAGTGTTGGTTATTTATGGGGGTTTGGGGAGTGTTGGTTATTTATGGGGGTTTGGGGAGTGTTGGTTATTTATGGGGGTTTGGTGAGTGTTGGTTATTCCTGGGGGTTTGAGGAGTGTTGGTTATTTCTGGGGGTTTGTGTGGGTGTTGGTTATTTATGGGGTTTTGGGGAGTGTTGGTTATTTCTGGGGGTTTGGGTAGTGTTGGTTATTTATGGGGGTTTGAGGAGTGTTGGTTATTTATGGGGGTTTGATGAGTGTTGGTTATTTATGGGGGTTTGGGGAGTGTTGGTTATTTATGGTGTTTGGGGAGTGTTGGTTATTTCTGGGGGTTTGGGGTGTGTTGGTTATTTCTGGGGGTTTGGGGAGTGTTGGTGATTTATGGGGGTTTGAGGAGTGTTGGTTATTTCTGGGTGTTTGGGGAGTGTTGGTTATTCATGTGATTTTGGGGAGTGTTGGTTATTTATGGGGGTTGGGAATGTTGGTTATTTATGGGGTTTTGAGGAGTGTTGGATATTTATGCGGTTTTGGGGAGTGTTGGTTATTTATGGGGGTTTGGGGAGTGTTGGTTATTTATGGGGGTTTGAGGAGTGTTGGTTATTTATGGGATTTTGGGGAGTGTTGGTTATTTATGGGGGTTTGGGGAGTGTTGGGTATTGATGGGGGTTTGAGGAGTGTTGGTTATTTATGGGGGTTTGAGGAGTGTTGGATAATTATGGGGGTTTTGGGAGTGTTGGTTATTTCTGGGGGTTTGGGGAGTGTTGGTTATTTATGGGGGTTTGGGGAGTGTTGGTTATTTATGGGGGTTTGAGGAGTGTTGGTTATTTCTGGGGGTTTGAGGAGTTTTGATTATTTCTGGGGGTTTGAGGAGTGTTGGTTATTTATGGGTGTTTGGTGAGTGTTGGTTATTTCTGGGGGTTTGAGGAGTGTTGGTTATTTTTGGGGGTTTGGGGAGTGTTGGTTATTTATGGGGGTTTGAGGAGTGTTGGTTATTTATGGGGGTTTGGGGAGTGTTGGTTATTTATGGGGGTTTGGGGTGTTGGTTATTTCTGGGGGTTTGTGTGGGTGTTGGTTATTTATGGGGGTTTGAGGAGTGTTGGTTATTTATGGGGGTTTGGGGAGTGTTGGTTATTTATGGGGGTTTGGGGAGTGCTGGTTATTTCTGGGGGTTTGGGTAGTGTTGGTAATTTCTGGAGGTTTGAGGAGTGTTGGTTATTTATGGGGGTTTGGGGAGTGTTGGTTATTTATGGGGGTTTGGGGAGTGCTGGTTATTTCTGGGGGTTTGGGGAGTGTTGGTAATTTCTGGGGGTTTGAGGAGTGTTGGATATTTATGGGGGTTTGCGGAGTGTTGGTTATTTATGGGGTTTTGGGGAGTGTTGGTTATTTCTGTGGGTTTGTGTGGGTGTTGGATATTTCTGGGGGTTTGGAGAGTGTTGGTTATTTATGGGGGTTTGGGTAGTGTTGGTTATTTATGGGCGTTTGAGGAGTGTTGGTTATTGAAAGGGTTTGGGGAGTGTTGGTTATTTCTGGGGGTTTGGGGGGTGTTGGTTATTTATGGGGGTTTGGGGAGTGTTGGTAATTTATGGGGGTTTGGGGAGTGTTGGTTATTTATTGGGGTTTGGGGAGTGTTGGATATTTATGGGTGTTTAAGGAGTCTTGGTTATTTATGGGGGTTTGGGGAGTGTTGGTTATTTCTGGGGGTTTGGGGAGTGTTTGTTATTTCTGGGGGTTTGGGGAGTGTTGGTTATTTATGGGCGTTTGGGGAGTGTTGGTTATTTCTGGGGGTTTGAGGAGTGTTGGTTATTTATGGGGGTTTGGGGTGTTGGTTATTTCTGGGCGTTTGTGTGAGTGTTGGTTATTTATGCGGTTTGGGTAGTGTTGGTCATTTATGGGGTTTGGGGAGTGTTGGTTATTTCTTGGGGTTTGAGGAGTGTTGGTTATTTATGGGGGTTTGAGGAGTGTTGGTTATTTATGGGTGTTTGGGGAGTGTTGGGTATTGATGGGGGTTTGAGGAGTGTTGGTTATTTATGGGGGTTTGAGGAGTGTTGGATATTTATGGGGGTTTTGGGAGTGTTGGTTATTTATGGGTGTTTTGGGAGTGTTGGTTATTTATGGGCATTTGGGGAGTGTTGGTTATTTATGGGGGTTTGAGGAGTGTTGTTTATTTATGGGGGTTTGTGGAGTGTTGGTTATTTATGGGGGTTTGGGGAGTGTTGTTTATTTACGGGGGTTTGGGGAGTGTTGGTTATTTATGGGGGTTTGGGGTGTGTTGGTTATTTCTGGGGGTTTGAGGAGTTTTGGTTATTTCTGGGGGATTGAGGAGTGTTGGTTATTTATGGGTGTTTGGTGAGTGTTGGTTATTTCTGGGGGTTTGAGGAGTGTTGGTTATTTTTGTGGGTTTGGGGAGTGTTGGTTATTTATGGGGGTTTGAGGAGTGTTGGTTATTTATGGGGGTTTGGGGAGTGTTCATTATTTATGGGGGTTTGTGTGGGTGTTGGTTATTTATGGGGGTTTGGGGTGTTGGTTATTTCTGGGGGTTTGTGTGGGTGTTGGTTATTTATGGGGGTTTGAGGAGTGTTGGTTATTTATGGGGGTTTGGGGAGTGTTGGTTATTTCTGGGTGTTTGGGTAGGGTTGGTAATTTCTGGAGGTTTGAGGAGTGTTGGTTATTTATGGGGGTTTAGGGAGTGTTGGTTATTTATGGGGGTTTGCGGAGTGTTGGTTATTTATGGGGTTTTGGGGAGTGTTGGTTATTTCTGGGGGTTTGTGTGGGTGTTGGTTATTTATGGGGTTTTGGGGAGTGTTGGTTATTTCTGGGGGTTTGTGGACTGTTGGTTATTTATAGGGGTTTGGGGAGTGTTGGTTATTTCTGAGGGTTTGGGGTGTGTTGGTTATTTATGTGGCTTTGGGGAGTGTTGGTTATTTATGGGGGTTTGGGGAGTGTTGGATATTTATGGGTGTTTAAGGAGTGTTGGTTATTTAAGGTGTTTGGGGAGTGTTGTTTATTTATTGGGGTTTGGGGTGTGTTGGTTATTTATGGAGTTTGGGGTGTGTTGGCTATTTATGTGCTTTGAGTGGGTGTTGGTTATTTATGGGGGTGTGGGGAGTGTTGGTTATTTCTGGGGGTTTGGGGAGTGTTTGTTTTTTCTGGAGGTTTGGGGAGTGTTGGTTATTTATTGGGGTTTGTGTGGGTGTTGGTTATTTCTGGGGGTTTGAGGAGTGTTGTTTATTTATGGGGATTTGGGTAGTGTTGTTTATTTATGGGGTTTTGGGGAGTGTTGGTTATTTATGGGGGTTTGGGGTGTTGGTTATTTCTGGGGGTTTGGGGAGTGTTTGTTATTTATGAGGGTTTGGGGAGTTTTGGTTATTTCTGGGGGTTTGAGGAGTGTTGGTTATTTATGGGGGTTTGGGGACTGTTGGTTATTTTTGGGTGTTTGAGGAGTGTTGGTTATTTCTGGGGGTTTGAGGAGTGTTGGTTATTTATGGGGGTTTGGGGAGTGTTGGTTATTTATGGGGGTTTAGGGAGTGTTGGTTATTTATGGGGGTTTGGGGAGTGTTGGTTATTTATGGGGGTTTGAGGAGTGTTGGTTATTTCTGGGGGTTTGAGGAGTTTTGATTATTTCTGGGGGTTTGAGTAGTGTTGGTTATTTTTGTGGGTTTGGGGAGTGTTGGTTATTTATGGGGGTTTGAGGAGTGTTGGTTATTTATGGGGGTTTGGGGAGTGTTCATTATTTATGGGGGTTTGTGTGGGTGTTGGTTATTTATGGGGGTTTGGGGTGTTGGTTATTTCTGGGGGTGTGTGTGGGTGTTGGTTATTTATGGGGGTTTGAGGAGTGTTGTTTATTTATGGGGATTTGGGTAGTGTTGTTTATTTATGGGGTTTTGGGGAGTGTTGGTTATTTATGGGGGTTTGGGGTGTTGGTTATTTCTGGGGGTTTGGGGAGTGTTTGTTATTTATGAGGGTTTGGGGAGTTTTGGTTATTTCTGGGGGTTTGAGGAGTGTTGGTTATTTATGGGGGTTTGGGGACTGTTGGTTATTTTTGGGTGTTTGAGGAGTGTTGGTTATTTCTGGGGGTTTGTGTGGGTGTTGGTTATTTATGGGGTTTTGGGGAGTGTTGGTTATTTCTGGGGGTTTGTGGACTGTTGGTTATTTATAGGGGTTTGGGGAGTGTTGGTTATTTCTGAGGGTTTGGGGTGTGTTGGTTATTTATGTGGCTTTGGGGAGTGTTGGTTATTTATGGGCGTTTGTGTGAGTGTTGGTTATTTATGGGTGTTTGGGGAGTATTGGGTATTGATGGGGGTTTGAGGAGTGTTGGTTATTTATGGGGGTCTGAGGAGTGTTGGATATTTATGGGGGTTTTGGGAGTGTTGGTTATTTATGGGGGTTTGGGGAGTGTTGGTTATTTATGGGCATTTGGGGAGTGTTGGTTATTTATGGGGGTTTGAGGAGTGTTGGTTATTTATGGGGGTTTGTGGAGTGTTGGTTATTTATGGGGGTTTGGGGAGTGTTGGTTATTTATGGGGGTTTGGGGAGCGTTGGTTATTTATGGGGGTTTGGGTTGTGTTGGTTATTTCTGGGGGTTTGAGAAGTTTTGGTTATTTCTGGGGGATTGAGGAGTGTTGGTTATTTATGGGTGTTTGGTGAGTGTTGGTTATTTCTGGGGGTTTGAGGAGTGTTGGTTATTTTTGCGGGTTTGGGGAGTGTTGGTTATTTATGGGGTTTTGAGGAGTGTTGGTTATTTATGGGGGTTTGGGGAGTGTTCATTATTTATGGGGGTTTGTGTGGGTGTTGGTTATTTATGG
Organism: Hypanus sabinus; assembly: GCF_030144855.1. NCBI lineage: Eukaryota > Metazoa > Chordata > Chondrichthyes > Myliobatiformes > Dasyatidae > Hypanus > Hypanus sabinus. The sequence goes on along the minus strand of NW_026778967.1, from coordinate 200,736 downwards.
GGGTTTGGGGTGTTGGTTATTTCTGGGGGTTTGTGTGGGTGTTGGTTATTTATGCGGGTTTGAGGAGTGTTGGTTATTTATGGGGGTTTGGGGAGTGTTGGTTATTTCTGGGTGTTTGGGTAGGGTTGGTAATTTCTGGAGGTTTGAGGACTGTTGGTTATTTATAGGGGTTTGGGGAGTGTTGGTTATTTATTGGGGTTTGGGGTGTGTTGGCTATTTATGGAGTTTGGGGTGTGTTGGCTATTTATGGGCTTTGAGTGGGTGTTGGTTATTTATGGGGGTGTGGGGAGTGTTGGTTATTTCTGGGGGTTTGGGGAGTGTTTGTTATTTCTGGAGGTTGGGGAGTGTTGGTTATTATTGGGGTTTGTGTGGGTGTTGGTTATTTCTGGGGGTTTGAGGAGTGTTGTTTATTTATGGGGATTTGGGTAGTGTTGTTTATTTATGGGGTTTTGGGGCGTGTTGGTTATTTATGGGGGTTTGGGGTGTTGGTTATTTCTGGGGGTTTGAGGAGTGTTGGTTATTTATGGGGGTTTGGGGACTGTTGGTTATTTTTGGGTGTTTGAGGAGTGTTGGTTATTTCTGGGGGTTTGAGGAGTGTTGGTTATTTATGGGGGTTTGGGGAGTGTTGGTTATTTATGGGGGTTTAGGGAGTGTTGGTTATTTATGGGGGTTTGGGGAGTGTTGGTTATTTATGGGGGTTTGGGGTGTGTTGTGTATTCATGGGGGTTTGAGGAGTGTTGGCTATTTATGGGGGTTTGAGGATTGTTGGATATTTATGGGGGTTTTGGGAGTGTTGGTAATTTCTGGGGGTTTGGGGAGTGTTGGTTATTTATGCGGGTTTGGGGAGTGTTGGTTATTTATGGGAGTTTGAGGAGTGTTGGTTATTTATGGGGGTTTGTGGTGTGTTGGTTATTTATGGGGGTTTGGGGAGTGTTGGTTATTTATGGGGGTTTGGGGAGTGTTGGTTATTTATGGGGGTTTGGTGAGTGTTGGTTATTCCTGGGGGTTTGAGGAGTGTTGGTTATTTCTGGGGGTTTGTGTGGGTGTTGGTTATTTATGGGGTTTTGGGGAGTGTTGGTTATTTCTGGGGGTTTGAGGACTGTTGGTTATTTATGGGGGTTTTTGGGAGTGTTGGTTATATATGGGGGTTTGGGTAGTGTTGGTTATTTATGGGGGTTTGGGGAGTGTTGGTTATTTCTGGGTGTTTGGGTAGGGTTGGTAATTTCTGGAGGTTTGAGGAGTGTTGGTTATTTATGGGGGTTTGGGGAGTGTTGGTTATTTATGGGGGTTTGCGGAGTGTTGGTTATTTATGGGGTTTTGGGGAGTGTTGGTTATTTCTGGGGGTTTGTGTGGGTGTTGGTTATTTATGGGGTTTTGTGGAGTGTTGGTTATTTCTGGGGGTTTGAGGACTGTTGGTTATTTATAGGGGTTTGGGGAGTGTTGGTTATTTATGGGGGTTTGGGGTGTGTTGGTTATTTATGGGAGTTTGGGGAGTGTTGGTTATTTATGGGGGTTTGAGGAATGTTGGTTATTTATGGGGTTTTGCGGAGTGTTGGTTATTTATGGGGGTTTGTGGAGTGTTGGTTATTTATGGGGGTTTGAGGAGTTTTGGTTATTTCTGGGGTTTGGGGACTGGTGGTTATTTATTGGGGTTTGGGGATTGTTGGTTATTTATGGGGGTTTGGCGAGTGTTGGTTATTTATGGGGGTTTTGGGAGTGTTGTTTATTTATGGGGGTTTGGGGTGTTGGTTATTTATGGGGTTTGGGGAGTGTTGGTTATTTATGGGGGTTTGGGGAGTGTTGGTTATTTACGGGGTTTGAGGAGTGTTGGTTATTTATGGGGGTTTGGGGTGTGTTGGTTATTTATGGGGTTTTGGGGAGTGTTGGTTATTTATGCGGTTTGGGAAGTGTTGGTTATTTATGGGGGTTTGGGGTGTTGGCTATTTATGTGGGTTTGGGGAGTGTTGGTTATTTATGGGGGTTTGGGGAGTTTTGGTTATGGGGGTTTGGGGAGTGTTGGTTATTTCTGGGGTTTGGGGAGTGTTGATTATTTATGGGGGTTTGAGGAGTGTTGGTTATGTATGGGGGTTTGGGGAGTGTTGGTTATTTATGGGGGTTTGGGGTGTGTTGGTTATTTATGCGGGTTTGAAGAGTGTTGGTTATTTATGGGGATTTGGGGAGTGTTGGTTATTTATGGGGGTTTGGGGTGTGTTGGTTATTTATGGGAGTTTGGGGAGTGTTGGTTATTTATGGGGGTTTGAGGAATGTTGGTTATTTATGGGGTTTTGCGGAGTGTTGGTTATTTATGTGGGTTTGTGGAGTGTTGGTTATTTATGGGGGTTTTGGGAGTGTTGTTTATTTATGGGGGTTTGGGGTGTTGGTTATTTATGGGGTTTGGGGAGTGTTGGTTATTTATGGGGGTTTGGGGAGTGTTGGTTATTTACGGGGTTTGAGGAGTGTTGGTTATTTATGGGGGTTTGGGGTTTGTTGGTTATTTATGGGGGTTTGGGGTGTTGGATATTTCTGGGGTTTTGGGGATTGTTGGTTATTTATGGGGTTTGGCGAGTGTTGGTTATTTATGGGGGTTTGGGGAGTGTTGGTTATTTATGGGGGTTTGGGGAGTGTTGGTTATTTATGGGGTTTTGGGAGTGTTGGTTATTTCTGGGGGTTTGAGGAGTGTTCGTTATTTCTGGGGTTTTGGGCTGTTGAATTTTTATGGGGGTTTGATGAGCGTTGGTTATTTATGGCGGTTTGGGTAGTGTTGGTTGTTTATGGGGTTTTGGGCTGTTGGATTTTAATGGGGGTTTGGGGAGTGTTGGTTATTTATGGGGGTTTGGCGAGTGTTGGTTATTTATGGGGGTTTGAGGAGTGTTGGTTATGTATGGGGGTTTGGGGAGTGTTGGTTATTTATGGGGGTTTGGGGTGTGTTGGTTATTTATGCGGGTTTGAAGAGTGTTGGTTATTTATGGGGGTTTGGGGAGTGTTGGTTATTTATGGGGGTTTGGGGTGTGTTGGTTATTTATGGGGGTTTGGGGAGTGTTGGTTATTTACTGGGTTTGAGGAGTGTTGGTTATTTATGGGGGTTTGGGGTGTGTTGGTTATTTATGGGGTTTTGGGGAGTGTTGGTTATTTATGCGGTTTGGGAAGTGTTGGTTATTTATGGGGGTTTGGGGTGTTGGCTATTTATGTGGGTTTGGGGAGTGTTGGTTATTTATGGGGGTTTGGGGTGTTCGTTATTTATGGGGTTTGGGGAGTGTTGGTTATTTATGGGGGTTTGGGGAGTGTTGGTTATTTACGGGGTTTGAGGAGTGTTGGTTATTTATGGGGGTTTGGGGTGTGTTGGTTATTTATGGGGATTTGGGGAGTGTTGGTTATTTATGCGGTTTGGGAAGTTTTGGTTATTTATGGGGGTTTGGGGTGTTGGCTATTTATGTGGGTTTGGGGAGTGTTGGTTATTTATGGGGGTTTGAGGAGTGTTGGTTATTTCTGGGGTTTGGGGAGTGTTGGTTATTTATGGTGGATTGGGGAGTGTTGGTAATTTATGGGGGTTTGGCGTGTGTTGGTTATTTATGGGGGTTTGAGGAGTGTTGGTTATTTATGGGGGTTTGGGGAGTGTTGGTTATTTATGGGGGTTTGGGGAGTGTTGGTTATTTATGCGGTTTGGGGAGTGTTGGTTATTTATGGGGGTTTGGGGTGTCTGCTATTTATGTGGGTTTGGGGAGTGTTGGTTATTTATGGGGGTTTGGGGAGTTTTGGTTATGGGGGTTTGGGGAGTGTTGGTTATTTCTGGGGTTTGGGGAGTGTTGGTTATTTATGGGGGTTTGAGGAGTGTTGGTTATGTATGGGGGTTTGGGGAGTGTTGGTTATTTATGGGGGTTTGGGGTGTGTTGGTTATTTATGCGGGTTTGAAGAGTGTTGGTTATTTATGGGGATTTGGGGAGTGTTGGTTATTTATGGGGGTTTGGGGTGTGTTGGTTATTTATGGGAGTTTGGGGAGTGTTGGTTATTTATGGGGGTTTGAGGAATGTTGGTTATTTATGGGGTTTTGCGGAGTGTTGGTTATTTATGGGGGTTTGTGGAGTGTTGGTTATTTATGGGGGTTTGAGGAGTTTTGGTTATTTCTGGGGTTTGGGGACTGGTGGTTATTTATTGGGGTTTGGGGATTGTTGGTTATTTATGGGGGTTTGGCGAGTGTTGGTTATTTATGGGGGTTTTGGGAGTGTTGTTTATTTATGGGGGTTTGGGGTGTTGGTTATTTATGGGGTTTGGGGAGTGTTGGTTATTTATGGGGGTTTGGGGAGTGTTGGTTATTTACGGGGTTTGAGGAGTGTTGGTTATTTATGGGGGTTTGGGGTGTGTTGGTTATTTATGGGGTTTTGGGGAGTGTTGGTTATTTATGCGGTTTGGGAAGTGTTGGTTATTTATGGGGGTTTGGGGTGTTGGCTATTTATGTGGGTTTGGGGAGTGTTGGTTATTTATGGGGGTTTGGGGAGTTTTGGTTATGGGGGTTTGGGGAGTGTTGGTTATTTCTGGGGTTTGGGGAGTGTTGGTTATTTATGGGGGTTTGAGTAGTGTTGGTTATGTATGGGGGTTTGGGGAGTGTTGGTTATTTATGGGGGTTTGGGGTGTGTTGGTTATTTATGCGGGTTTGAAGAGTGTTGGTTATTTATGGGGATTTGGGGAGTGTTGGTTATTTATGGGGGTTTGGGGTGTGTTGGTTATTTATGGGAGTTTGGGGAGTGTTGGTTATTTATGGGGGTTTGAGGAATGTTGGTTATTTATGGGGTTTTGCGGAGTGTTGGTTATTTATGGGGGTTTGTGGAGTGTTGGTTATTTATGGGGGTTTTGGGAGTGTTGTTTATTTATGGGGGTTTGGGGTGTTGGTTATTTATGGGGTTTGGGGAGTGTTGGTTATTTATGGGGGTTTGGGGAGTGTTGGTTATTTACGGGGTTTGAGGAGTGTTGGTTATTTATGGGGGTTTGTGGTTTGTTGGTTATTTATGGGGGTTTGGGGTGTTGGATATTTCTGGGGTTTGGGGATTGTTGGTTATTTATGGGGTTTGGCGAGTGTTGGTTATTTATGGGGGTTTGGGGAGTGTTGGTTATTTATGGGGGTTTGGGGAGTGTTGGTTATTTATGGGGTTTTGGGAGTGTTGGTTATTTCTGGGGGTTTGAGGAGTGTTCGTTATTTCTGGGGTTTTGGGCTGTTGAATTTTTATGGGGGTTTGATGAGCGTTGGTTATTTGTGGCGGTTTGGGTAGTGTTGGTTGTTTATGGGGTTTTGGGCTGTTGGATTTTAATGGGGGTTTGAGGAGTGTTGGTTATTTATGGGGGTTTGCGGAGTGTTGGTTATTTATGGGGGTTTGGGGAGTGTTGGTTATTTCTGGGGGTTTGAGTACTGTTGGTTATCTATGGGGGTTTGGGGAGTGTTGGTTATTTATGCGGTTTGGGGAGTGTTGGATATTTATGGTGGTTTGGGGAGTGTTGGTTATTTATGGGGGTTTGTGGATTGTTGGTTATTTATGGGGTTTGAGGAGTGTGGGTTATTTCTAGGGTTTGGGGAGTGTTGGTTTTTTATGGGGGTTTGGGGAGTGTTGGTTATTTATGGGGGTTTGGCGAGTGTTGGTTATTTATGGGGGTTTGAGGAGTGTTGGTTATTTATGGGGGTTTGGGGAGTTTTGGTTATGGGGGTTTGGGGAGTGTTGGTTATTTCTGGGGTTTGTGGAGTGTTGGTTATTTATGGGGGTTTGAGGAGTGTTGGTTATGTATGGGGGTTTGGGGAGTGTTGGTTATTTATGGGGGTTTGGGGTGTGTTGGTTATTTATGCGGGTTTGAAGAGTGTTGGTTATTTATGGGGATTTGGGGAGTGTTGGTTATTTATGGGGGTTTGGGGTGTGTTGGTTATTTATGGGAGTTTGGGGAGTGTTGGTTATTTATGGGGGTTTGAGGAATGTTGGTTATTTATGGGGTTTTGCGGAGTGTTGGTTATTTATGGGGGTTTGTGGAGTGTTGGTTATTTATGGGGGATTGAGGTGTTGGTTATTTATGGGGTTTGGGGAGTGTTGGTTATTTATGGGGGTTTGGGGAGTGTTGGTTATTTACGGGGTTTGAGGAGTGTTGGTTATTTATGGGGGTTTGGGGTTTGTTGGTTATTTATGGGGGTTTGGGGTGTTGGATATTTCTGGGGGTTTGGGGATTGTTGGTTATTTATGGGGTTTGGCGAGTGTTGGTTATTTATGGGGGTTTGGGGAGTGTTGGTTATTTATGGGGGTTTGGGGAGTGTTGGTTATTTATGGGGTTTTGGGAGTGTTGGTTATTTCTGGGGGTTTGAGGAGTGTTCGTTATTTCTGGGGTTTTGGGATGTTGAATTTTTATGGGGGTTTGATGAGCGTTGGTTATTTATGGCGGTTTGGGTAGTGTTGGTTGTTTATGGGGCTTTGGGCTGTTGGATTTTAATGGGGGTTTGCGGAGTGTTGGTTATTTATGGGGGTTTGCGGAGTGTTGGTTATTTATGGGGGTTTGGGGAGTGTTGGTTATTTCTGGGGGTTTGAGGTCTGTTGGTTATCTATGGGGGTTTGGGGAGTGTTGGTTATTTATGCGGTTTGGGGAGTGTTGGATATTTATGGGGGTTTGGGGAGTGTTGGTTATTTATGGGGGTTTGTGGATTGTTGGTTATTTATGGGGGTTTGAGGAGTGTGGGTTATTTCTAGGGTTTGGGGAGTGTTGGTTATTTATGGGGGTTTGGCGAGTGTTGGTTATTTATGGGGGTTTGGGGAGTGTTGGTTATTTATGGGGGTTTGGGGAGTGTTGGTTATTTATGGGGTTTTGGGAGTGTTGGTTATTTCTGGGGGTTTGAGGAGTGTTCGTTATTTCTGGGGTTTTGGGATGTTGAATTTTTATGGGGGTTTGATGAGCGTTGGTTATTTATGGCGGTTTGGGTAGTGTTGGTTGTTTATGGGGCTTTGGGCTGTTGGATTTTAATGGGGGTTTGCGGAGTGTTGGTTAATTATGGGGGTTTGCGGAGTGTTGGTTATTTATGGGGGTTTGGGGAGTGTTGGTTATTTATGGGGGTTTGAGGTCTGTTGGTTATCTATGGGGGTTTGGGGAGTGTTGGTTATTTATGCGGTTTGGGGAGTGTTGGATATTTATGGGGGTTTGGGGAGTGTTGGTTATTTATGGGGGTTTGTGGATTGTTGGTTATTTATGGGGGTTTGAGGAGTGTGGGTTATTTCTAGGGTTTGGGGAGTGTTGGTTATTTATGGGGGTTTGGGGAGTGTTGGTTATTTATGGGGGTTTGGCGAGTGTTGGTTATTTATGGGGGTTTGAGGAGTGTTGGTTATGTATGGGGGTTTGGGGAGTGTTGGTTATTTATGGGGGTTTGGGGTGTGTTGGTTATTTATGCGGGTTTGAAGAGTGTTGGTTATTTATGGGGGTTTGGGGAGTGTTGGTTATTTATGGGGGTTTGGGGTGTGTTGGTTATTTATGGGGGTTTGGGGAGTGTTGGTTATTTACTGGGTTTGAGGAGTGTTGGTTATTTATGGGGGTTTGGGGTGTGTTGGTTATTTATGGGGTTTTGGGGAGTGTTGGTTATTTATGCGGTTTGGGAAGTGTTGGTTATTTATGGGGGTTTGGGGTGTTGGCTATTTATGTGGGTTTGGGGAGTGTTGGTTATTTATGGGGGTTTGGGGAGTTTTGGCTATGGGGGTTTGGGGAGTGTTGGTTATTTCTGGGGTTTGGGGTGTGTTGGTTATTTATGGGGGTTTGGGGTTTGTTGGTTATTTATGGGGGTTTGGGGTGTTGGAAATTTCTGGGGGTTTGGGGATTGTTGGTTATTTATGGGGGTTTGGCGAGTGTTGGTTATTTATGGGGGTTTGGGGAGTGTTGGTTATTTATGGGGTTTTGGGAGTGTTGGTTATTTCTGGGGGTTTGAGGAGTGTTGGTTATTTCTGGGGTTTTTTGTATGTTGAATTTTTATGGGGGTTTGATGAGCGTTGGTTATTTATGGCCGTTTGGGTAGTGTTGGTTATTTATGGGGTTTTGGGCTATTGGATTTTTATGGGGGTTTGAGGAGTGTTGGTTATCTATGTGGGTTTGGGGAGTGTTGGTTATTTATGCCGTTTGGGGAGTGTTGGATATTTATGGGGGTTTGGGGAGTGTTGGTTATTTATGGGGGTTTGGGGATTGTTGGTTATTTATGGGGGTTTGTGGAGTGTGGGTTATTTCTAGGGTTTGGGGAGTGTGGGTTATTTATGGGGGTTTGGGGAGTGTTGGTTATTTATGGGGGTTTGGCGAGTGTTGGTTCTTTATGGGGGTTTGAGGAGTGTTGGTTATTTATGGGGGTTTGGCGAGTGTTGGTTATTTATGGGGGTTTGGGTAGTGTTGGTTATTTATGGGGGTTTGGGGAGTGTTGGTTATTTATGGGGTTTTGGGAGTGTTGGTTATTTCTGTGGGTTGGAGGAGTGTTGGTTATTTCTGGGGTTTTGGGTGTTGAATTTTTATGGGGGTTTGATGAGCGTTGGTTATTTATGGCCGTTTGGGTAGTGTTGGTTATTTATGGGGTTTTGGGCTGTTGGATTTTTATGGGGGTTTGAGGAGTGTTGGTTATTTATGGGGGTTTGCGGAGTGTTGGTTATTTATGGGGGTCTGGGGAGTGTTGGTTATTTCTGGGGGTTTGAGGACTGTTGGTTATCTATGGGGGTTTGGGGAGTGTTGGTTATTTATGCGGTTAGGGGAGTGTTGGATATTTATGGGGGTTTGGGCAGTGTTGGTTATTTATGGGGGTTTGGGGATTGTTGATTATTTATGGGGGTTTGAGGAGTGCGGGTTATTTCTAGGGTTTGGGGAGTGTTGGTTATTTATGGGGGTTTGAGGAGTGTTGGTTATTTCTGGGGTTTGGGGTGTGTTGGTTATTTATGGGGTTTGAGGAGTGTTGGTTATTTATGGGGGTTTGGCGAGTGTTGGTTATTTATGGGGGTTTGGGGAGTGTTGGTTATTTATGGGGGTTTGGGGAGTGTTGGTTATTTATGGGGTTTTGGGAGTGTTGGTTATTTCTGGGGGTTTGAGGAGTGTTGGTTATTTCTGGGGTTTGGGCTGTTGAATTTTTATGGGGGTTTGATGAGCGTTGGTTATTTACGGCGGTTTGGGTAGTGTTGGTTATTTATGGGGTTTTGGGCTGTTGGAAATTTCTGGGGGTTTGGGGATTGTTGGTTATTTATGGGGGTTTGGCGAGTGTTGGTTATTTATGGGGGTTTGGGGAGTGTTGGTTATTTATGGGGTTTTGGGAGTGTTGGTTATTTCTGGGGGTTTGAGGAGTGTTGGTTATTTCTGGGGTTTTTTGTATGTTGAATTTTTATGGGGGTTTGATGAGCGTTGGTTATTTATGGCCGTTTGGGTAGTGTTGGTTATTTATGGGGTTTTGGGCTATTGGATTTTTATGGGGGTTTGAGGAGTGTTGGTTATCTATGTGGGTTTGGGGAGTGTTGGTTATTTATGCCGTTTGGGGAGTGTTGGATATTTATGGGGGTTTGGGGAGTGTTGGTTATTTATGGGGGTTTGGGGATTGTTGGTTATTTATGGGGGTTTGTGGAGTGTGGGTTATTTCTAGGGTTTGGGGAGTGTGGGTTATTTATGGGGGTTTGGGGAGTGTTGGTTATTTATGGGGGTTTGGCGAGTGTTGGTTCTTTATGGGGGTTTGAGGAGTGTTGGTTATTTATGGGGGTTTGGCGAGTGTTGGTTATTTATGGGGGTTTGGGTAGTGTTGGTTATTTATGGGGGTTTGGGGAGTGTTGGTTATTTATGGGGTTTTGGGAGTGTTGGTTATTTCTGTGGGTTGGAGGAGTGTTGGTTATTTCTGGGGTTTTGGGTGTTGAATTTTTATGGGGGTTTGATGAGCGTTGGTTATTTATGGCCGTTTGGGTAGTGTTGGTTATTTATGGGGTTTTGGGCTGTTGGATTTTTATGGGGGTTTGAGGAGTGTTGGTTATTTATGGGGGTTTGCGGAGTGTTGGTTATTTATGGGGGTCTGGGGAGTGTTGGTTATTTCTGGGGGTTTGAGGACTGTTGGTTATCTATGGGGGTTTGGGGAGTGTTGGTTATTTATGCGGTTAGGGGAGTGTTGGATATTTATGGGGGTTTGGGCAGTGTTGGTTATTTATGGGGGTTTGGGGATTGTTGATTATTTATGGGGGTTTGAGGAGTGCGGGTTATTTCTAGGGTTTGGGGAGTGTTGGTTATTTATGGGGGTTTGAGGAGTGTTGGTTATTTCTGGGGTTTGGGGTGTGTTGGTTATTTATGGGGTTTGAGGAGTGTTGGTTATTTATGGGGGTTTGGCGAGTGTTGGTTATTTATGGGGGTTTGGGGAGTGTTGGTTATTTATGGGGGTTTGGGGAGTGTTGGTTATTTATGGGGTTTTGGGAGTGTTGGTTATTTCTGGGGGTTTGAGCAGTGTTGGTTATTTCTGGGGTTTTGGGCTGTTGAATTTTTATGGGGGTTTGATGAGCGTTGGTTATTTACGGCGGTTTGGGTAGTGTTGGTTATTTATGGGGTTTTGGGCTGTTGGATTTTTATGGGGGTTTGAGGAGTGTTGGTTATTTATGGGGGTTCGCGGAGTGTTGGTTATATATGGCGGTTTGGGGAGTGTTGGTTATTTCTGGGGGTTTGAGGACTGTTTGTTATCTATTGGGGTTTGGGGAGTGTTGGTTATTTATGGGGTTTTCGGAGTGTTGGTTATTTCTGTGGGTTTGAGGAGTGTTGGTTATTTCTGGGGTTTTGGGCTTTTGAATTTTTATGGGGGTTTGATGAGCGTTGGTTATTTATGGCCGTTTGGGTAGTGTTGGTTATTTATGGGGTTTTGGGCTGTTGGATTTTTATGGGGGTTTGAGGAGTGTTGGTTATTTATGGGGGTTCGCGGAGTGTTGGTTATATATGGCGGTTTGGGGAGTGTTGGTTATTTCTGGGGGTTTGAGGACTGTTTGTTATCTATTGGGGTTTGGGGAGTGTTGGTTATTTATGGGGTTTTCGGAGTGTTGGTTATTTCTGTGGGTTTGAGGAGTGTTGGTTATTTCTGGGGTTTTGGGCTTTTGAATTTTTATGGGGGTTTGATGAGCGTTGGTTATTTATGGCCGTTTGGGTAGTGTTGGTTATTTATGGGGTTTTGGGCTGTTGGATTTTTATGGGGGTTTGAGGAGTGTTGGTTATTTATGGGGGGTTGCGGAGTGTTGGTTATTTATGGGGGTTTGGGCAGTGTTGGTTATTTCTGGGGGTTTGAGGACTGTTGGTTATCTATGGGGGTTTGGGGAGTGTTGGTTATTTATGCGGTTTGGGGAGTGTTGGATATTTATGGGGGTTTGAGGAGTGTTGGTTATTTATGGGGGTTTGGGGATTGTTGATTATTTATGGGGGTTTGAGGAGTGTGGGTTATTTCTAGGGTTTGGGGAGTGTTGGTTATTTATGGGGGTTTGGGGAGTGTTGGTTATTTATGGGGGTTTGGCGAGTGTTGGTTATTTATGGGGGTTTGAGGAGTGTTGGTTATGTATGGGGGTTTGGGGAGTGTTGGTTATTTATGGGGGTCTGGGGTGTGTTGGTTATTTATGCGGGTTTGAAGATTGTTGGTTATTTATGGGGGTTTGGGGAGTGATGGTTATTTATGGGGGTTTGGGGTGTGTTGGTTATTTATGGGAGTTTGGGGAGTGTTGGTTTTTTATGGGGGTTTGAGGAGTGTTGGCTATTTCTGGGGTTTGGGGTGTGTTGGTTATTTATGGGGTTTGAGGAGTGTTGGTTATTTATGGGGGTTTGGCGAGTGTTGGTTATTTATGGGGGTTTGGGGAGTGTTGCTTATTTCTGGGGGTTTGTGTGGGTGTTGGTTTTTTCTGGGGGTTTGGGGAGTGTTGGTTATTTCTGGGGGTTTGGGGAGTGTTGGTTATTTATGGTGGTCTGAGGAGTGTTGGTTATTTATGGGGTTTGAGGAGAGTTGGTTATTTCTGGGGGTTTGAGGACTGTTGGTTATTTATTGGAGTTTGGGGAATGTTGGTTATTTATGGGGTTTTGGGAGTGTTGGTTATTTCTGGGGGTTTGAGGGGTGTTGGTTATTTCTGGGGTTTTGGGCTCTTGAATTTTTATGGGGGTTTGAGGAGCTTTTGTTATTTATGGCGGTTTGGGGAGTGTTGGTTATTTATGGGGGTTTGGGGAGTGTTGGTTATTTCTGGGGGTTTGAGGAGTGTTGGTTATTCATGGGGGTTTGGGGAATTTTGGTTATTCATGGGGTTTGGGGAGTGTTGGTTATTTATGGGGGTTTGGGGTGTTGGTTATTTCTGTGGGTTTGAGGAGTGTTGTTTATTTCTGGGGGTTTGAGGAGTGTTGGTTATTTATGGGGGTTTGGGGACTGTTGGTTATTTATGGGGGTTTGGGGAGTGTTGGTTATTTATGGGGGTTTGGGGAGTGTTGGTTATTTCTGGGGTTTGGGGAGTGTTGGTTATTCATGGGGGTATGGGGAATTTTGGTTATTTATGGGGCTTGGGGAGTGTTGGTTATTTATGGGGGTTTGGGTTGTTGGTTATTTCTGTGGGTTTGTGGAGTGTTGGTTATTTCTGGGGGTTTGAGGAGTGTTGGTTATTTATGGGGGTTTGGGGAGTGTTGGTTATTTATGGGGGTTTGGGGAGTGTTGGTTATTCATGGGGTTTTGGGGAATTTTGGTTATTTATGGGGTTTGGGGAGTGTTGGTTATTTATGGGGGTTTGGGGAGTGTTGGTTATTTCTGGGGGTTTGAGGACTGTTGGTTATCTATGGGGGTTTGGGGAGTGTTGGTTATTTATGCGGTTTGGGGAGTGTTGGATATTTATGGGGGTTTGGGGGGTGTTGGTTATTTATGGGGGTTTGGGGATTGTTGATTATTTATGGGGGTTTGAGGAGTGTGGGTTATTTCTAGGGTTTGGGGAGTGTTGGTTATTTATGGGGGTTTGGGGAGTGTTGGTTATTTATGGGGGTTTGGCGAGTGTTGGTTATTTATGGGGGTTAGAGGAGTGTTGGTTATGTATGGGGGTTTGGGGAGTGTTGGTTATTTATGGGGGTCTGGGGTGTGTTGGTTATTTATGAGGTTTGAAGAGTGTTGGTTATTTATGGGGGTTTGGGGAGTGTTGGTTATTTATGGGGGTTTGGGGTGTGTTGGTTATTTATGGGAGTTTGGGGAGTGTTGGTTTTTTATGGGGGTTTGAGGAGTGTTGGTTATTTCTGGGGTTTGGGGTGTGTTGGTTATTTATGGGGTTTGAGGAGTGTTGGTTATTTATGGGGGTTTGGCGAGTGTTGGTTATTTATGGGGGTTTGGGGAGTGTTGGTTATTTATGGGGGTTTGTGGAGTGTTGGTTATTTCTGGGGTTTGGGGTGTGTTGGTTATTTATGGGGTTTGAGGAGTGTTGGTTATTTATGGGGGTTTGGCGAGTGTTGGTTATTTATGGGGGTTTGGCGAGTGTTGGTTATTTATGGGGGTTTGGGGAGTGTTGGTTATTTATGGGGTTTTGGGAGTGTTGGTTATTTCTGGGGGTTTGAGGAGTGTTGGTTATTTCTGGGGTTTTTTGTATGTTGAATTTTTATGGGGGTTTGATGAGCGTTGGTTATTTATGGCCGTTTGGGTAGTGTTGGTTATTTATGGGGTTTTGGGCTATTGGATTTTTATGGGGGTTTGAGGAGTGTTGGTTATCTATGTGGGTTTGGGGAGTGTTGGTTATTTATGCCGTTTGGGGAGTGTTGGATATTTATGGGGGTTTGGGGAGTGTTGGTTATTTATGGGGGTTTGGGGATTGTTGGTTATTTATGGGGGTTTGTGGAGTGTGGGTTATTTCTAGGGTTTGGGGAGTGTGGGTTATTTATGGGGGTTTGGGGAGTGTTGGTTATTTATGGGGGTTTGGCGAGTGTTGGTTCTTTATGGGGGTTTGAGGAGTGTTGGTTATTTATGGGGGTTTGGCGAGTGTTGGTTATTTATGGGGGTTTGGGTAGTGTTGGTTATTTATGGGGGTTTGGGGAGTGTTGGTTATTTATGGGGTTTTGGGAGTGTTGGTTATTTCTGTGGGTTGGAGGAGTGTTGGTTATTTCTGGGGTTTTGGGTGTTGAATTTTTATGGGGGTTTGATGAGCGTTGGTTATTTATGGCCGTTTGGGTAGTGTTGGTTATTTATGGGGTTTTGGGCTGTTGGATTTTTATGGGGGTTTGAGGAGTGTTGGTTATTTATGGGGGTTTGCGGAGTGTTGGTTATTTATGGGGGTCTGGGGAGTGTTGGTTATTTCTGGGGGTTTGAGGACTGTTGGTTATCTATGGGGGTTTGGGGAGTGTTGGTTATTTATGCGGTTAGGGGAGTGTTGGATATTTATGGGGGTTTGGGCAGTGTTGGTTATTTATGGCGGTTTGGGGATTGTTGATTATTTATGGGGGTTTGAGGAGTGCGGGTTATTTCTAGGGTTTGGGGAGTGTTGGTTATTTATGGGGGTTTGAGGAGTGTTGGTTATTTCTGGGGTTTGGGGTGTGTTGGTTATTTATGGGGTTTGAGGAGTGTTGGTTATTTATGGGGGTTTGGCGAGTGTTGGTTATTTATGGGGGTTTGGGGAGTGTTGGTTATTTATGGGGGTTTGGGGAGTGTTGGTTATTTATGGGGTTTTGGGAGTGTTGGTTATTTCTGGGGGTTTGAGGAGTGTTGGTTATTTCTGGGGTTTTGGGCTGTTGAATTTTTATGGGGGTTTGATGAGCGTTGGTTATTTACGGCGGTTTGGGTAGTGTTGGTTATTTATGGGGTTTTGGGCTGTTGGATTGTTATGGGGGTTTGAGGAGTGTTGGTTATTTATGGGGGTTCGCGGAGTGTTGGTTATATATGGCGGTTTGGGGAGTGTTGGTTATTTCTGGGGGTTTGAGGACTGTTTGTTATCTATTGGGGTTTGGGGAGTGTTGGTTATTTATGGGGTTTTCGGAGTGTTGGTTATTTCTGTGGGTTTGAGGAGTGTTGGTTATTTCTGGGGTTTTGGGCTTTTGAATTTTTATGGGGGTTTGATGAGCGTTGGTTATTTATGGCCGTTTGGGTAGTGTTGGTTATTTATGGGGTTTTGGGCTGTTGGATTTTTATGGGGGTTTGAGGAGTGTTGGTTATTTATGGGGGTTCGCGGAGTGTTGGTTATATATGGCGGTTTGGGGAGTGTTGGTTATTTCTGGGGGTTTGAGGACTGTTTGTTATCTATTGGGGTTTGGGGAGTGTTGGTTATTTATGGGGTTTTCGGAGTGTTGGTTATTTCTGTGGGTTTGAGGAGTGTTGGTTATTTCTGGGGTTTTGGGCTTTTGAATTTTTATGGGGGTTTGATGAGCGTTGGTTATTTATGGCCGTTTGGGTAGTGTTGGTTATTTATGGGGTTTTGGGCTGTTGGATTTTTATGGGGGTTTGAGGAGTGTTGGTTATTTATGGGGGGTTGCGGAGTGTTGGTTATTTATGGGGGTTTGGGCAGTGTTGGTTATTTCTGGGGGTTTGAGGACTGTTGGTTATCTATGGGGGTTTGGGGAGTGTTGGTTATTTATGCGGTTTGGGGAGTGTTGGATATTTATGGGGGTTTGAGGAGTGTTGGTTATTTATGGGGGTTTGGGGATTGTTGATTATTTATGGGGGTTTGAGGAGTGTGGGTTATTTCTAGGGTTTGGGGAGTGTTGGTTATTTATGGGGGTTTGGGGAGTGTTGGTTATTTATGGGGGTTTGGCGAGTGTTGGTTATTTATGGGGGTTTGAGGAGTGTTGGTTATGTATGGGGGTTTGGGGAGTGTTGGTTATTTATGGGGGTCTGGGGTGTGTTGGTTATTTATGCGGGTTTGAAGATTGTTGGTTATTTATGGGGGTTTGGGGAGTGATGGTTATTTATGGGGGTTTGGGGTGTGTTGGTTATTTATGGGAGTTTGGGGAGTGTTGGTTTTTTATGGGGGTTTGAGGAGTGTTGGCTATTTCTGGGGTTTGGGGTGTGTTGGTTATTTATGGGGTTTGAGGAGTGTTGGTTATTTATGGGGGTTTGGCGAGTGTTGGTTATTTATGGGGGTTTGGGGAGTGTTGCTTATTTCTGGGGGTTTGTGTGGGTGTTGGTTTTTTCTGGGGGTTTGGGGAGTGTTGGTTATTTCTGGGGGTTTGGGGAGTGTTGGTTATTTATGGTGGTCTGAGGAGTGTTGGTTATTTATGGGGTTTGAGGAGAGTTGGTTATTTCTGGGGGTTTGAGGACTGTTGGTTATTTATTGGAGTTTGGGGAATGTTGGTTATTTATGGGGTTTTGGGAGTGTTGGTTATTTCTGGGGGTTTGAGGAGTGTTGGTTATTTCTGGGGTTTTGGGCTCTTGAATTTTTATGGGGGTTTGAGGAGCTTTTGTTATTTATGGCGGTTTGGGGAGTGTTGGTTATTTATGGGGGTTTGGGGAGTGTTGGTTATTTCTGGGGGTTTGAGGAGTGTTGGTTATTCATGGGGGTTTGGGGAATTTTGGTTATTCATGGGGTTTGGGGAGTGTTGGTTATTTATGGGGGTTTGGGGTGTTGGTTATTTCTGTGGGTTTGAGGAGTGTTGGTTATTTCTGGGGGTTTGAGGAGTGTTGGTTATTTATGGGGGTTTGGGGACTGTTGGTTATTTATGGGGGTTTGGGGAGTGTTGGTTATTTATGGGGGTTTGGGGAGTGTTGGTTATTTCTGGGGTTTGGGGAGTGTTGGTTATTCATGGGGGTATGGGGAATTTTGGTTATTTATGGGGCTTGGGGAGTGTTGGTTATTTATGGGGGTTTGGGTTGTTGGTTATTTCTGTGGGTTTGTGGAGTGTTGGTTATTTCTGGGGGTTTGAGGAGTGTTGGTTATTTATGGGGGTTTGGGGAGTGTTGGTTATTTATGGGGGTTTGGGGAGTGTTGGTTATTCATGGGGTTTTGGGGAATTTTGGTTATTTATGGGGTTTGGGGAGTGTTGGTTATTTATGGGGGTTTGGGGAGTGTTGGTTATTT
This sequence comes from Hypanus sabinus, assembly GCF_030144855.1. Classification (NCBI taxonomy): domain Eukaryota; kingdom Metazoa; phylum Chordata; class Chondrichthyes; order Myliobatiformes; family Dasyatidae; genus Hypanus; species Hypanus sabinus. The sequence continues at coordinate 183,754 of NW_026778967.1, read as the reverse complement.
CTGGGGGTTTGAGGACTGTTGGTTATCTATGGGGGTTTGGGGAGTGTTGGTTATTTATGCGGTTTGGGGAGTGTTGGATATTTATGGGGGTTTGGGGGGTGTTGGTTATTTATGGGGGTTTGGGGATTGTTGATTATTTATGGGGGTTTGAGGAGTGTGGGTTATTTCTAGGGTTTGGGGAGTGTTGGTTATTTATGGGGGTTTGGGGAGTGTTGGTTATTTATGGGGGTTTGGCGAGTGTTGGTTATTTATGGGGGTTAGAGGAGTGTTGGTTATGTATGGGGGTTTGGGGAGTGTTGGTTATTTATGGGGGTCTGGGGTGTGTTGGTTATTTATGAGGTTTGAAGAGTGTTGGTTATTTATGGGGGTTTGGGGAGTGTTGGTTATTTATGGGGGTTTGGGGTGTGTTGGTTATTTATGGGAGTTTGGGGAGTGTTGGTTTTTTATGGGGGTTTGAGGAGTGTTGGTTATTTCTGGGGTTTGGGGTGTGTTGGTTATTTATGGGGTTTGAGGAGTGTTGGTTATTTATGGGGGTTTGGCGAGTGTTGGTTATTTATGGGGGTTTGGGGAGTGTTGGTTATTTATGGGGGTTTGTGGAGTGTTGGTTATTTATGGGGTTTTGGGAGTGTTGGTTATTTCTGGGGGTTTGAGGAGTGTTGGTTATTTCTGGGGTTTTGGGCTGTTGAATTTTTATGGGGGTTTGATGAGCGTTGGTTATTTACGGCGGTTTGGGTAGTGTTGGTTATTTATGGGGTTTTGGGCTGTTGGATTTTTATGGGGGTTTGAGGAGTGTTGGTTATTTATGGGGGTTCGCGGAGTGTTGGTTATCTATGGGGGTTTGGGGAGTGTTGGTTATTTATGAGGTCTGGGGAGCGTTGGATATTTATGGGGGTTTGGGGAGTGTTGGTTATATATGGGGGTTTGGGTAGTGTTGGTTATTTATGGGGTTTTGAGGAGTGTTGGTTATTTATGGTGGTTTGATGAGTGTTTGTTATTTATGGGGGTTTGGGGAGTGTTGGTTATTTATGGTGTTTGGGGAGTGTTGGTTATTTCTGGGGGTTTGGGGTGTGTTGGTTATTTCTGGGGGTTTGGGGAGTGTTGGTGATTTATGGGGGTTTGGGGATTGTTGGTGATTTATGGGGGTTTGAGGAGTGTTGGTTATTTCTCGGGGTTTGAGGAGTTTTGATTATTTCTGGGGGTTTGAGGAGTGTTGGTTATTTTTGGGGGTTTGGGGAGTGTTGGTTATTTATCGGGGTTTGAGGAGTGTTGGTTATTTATGGGGGTTTGGGGAGTGTTGGTTATTTCTGTGGGTTTGTGTGGGTGTTGGTTATTTATGGGGTTTTGTGGAGTGTTGGTTATTTCTGGGGGTTTGAGGACTGCTGGTTATTTATAGGGGTTTGGGGAGTGTTGGTTATTTATGGGGGTTTGGGTAGTGTTGGTTATTTATGGGTGTTTGAGGAGTGTTGTTTATTTATGGGGGTTTGGGGAGTGTTGGTTATTTATGGGGGTTTGGGGAGTGTTGGTTATTTATGGGGGTTTGGGGTGTGTTGTGTATTCATGGGGGTTTGAGGAGTGTTGGTTATTTATGGGGGTTTGAGGATTGTTGGATATTTATGGGGGTTTTGGGAGTGTTGGTTATTTCTGGGGGTTTGGGGAGTGTTGGTTATTTATGGGGGTTTGGGGAGTGTTGGTTATTTATGGGGGTTTGAGGAGTGTTGGTTATTTATGGGGGTTTGTGGAGTGTTGGTTATTTATGGGGGTTTGGGGAGTGTTGGTTATTTATGGGGGTTTGGGGAGTGTTGGTTATTTATGGGGGTTTGGTGAGTGTTGGTTATTTCTGGGGGTTTGAGGAGTGTTGGTTATTTCTGCGGGTTTGTGTGGGTGTTGGTTATTTATGGGGTTTTGGGGAGTGTTGGTTATTTCTGGGGGTTTGAGGACTGTTGGTTATTTATGGGGGTTCTTGGGAGTGTTGGTTATATATGGGGGTTTGGGTAGTGTTGTTATTTATGGGGGTTTGAGGAGTGTTGGTTATTTATGGGGGTTTGATGAGTGTTGGTTATTTATGGGGGTTTGGGGAGTGTTGGTTATTTATGGTGTTTGGGGAGTGTTGGTTATTTCTGGGGGTTTGGGGTGTGTTGGTTATTTCTGGGGGTTTGGGGAGTGTTGGTGATTTATGGGGGTTTGGGGTGTGTTGGTTATTTCTGGGGGTTTGAGGAGGTTTGATTATTTCTGGGGGTTTGAGGAGTGTTGGTTATTTATGGGTGTTTGGTGAGTGTTGGTTATGTCTGGGGGTTTGAGGAGTGTTCGTTTTTTTTGGGGGTTTGGGGAGTGTTGGTTATTTATGGGGGTTTGGGGAGTGCTGGTTATTTATGGGGGTTTGGGGAGTGTTGGTAATTTCTGGGGGTTTGAGGAGTGTTGGTTATTTATGGGGGTTTGCGGAGTGTTGGTTATTTATGGGGTTTTGGGGAGTGTTGGTTATTTCAGTGGGTTTGGGGAGTGTTGGTTATTTATGGTGGTTTGGGGGGTGTTGGTTATTTATGGGGGTTTGGGGAGTGTTGGTTATTTATGGGGGTTTGGGGAGTGTTGGTTATTTATGGGGGTTTGGGGAGTGCTGGTTATTTCTGGGGGTTTGGGTAGTGTTGGTAATTTCTGGAGGTTTGAGGAGTGTTGGTTATTTATGGGGGTTTGGGGAGTGTTGGTTATTTATGGGGGTTTGGGGAGTGCTGGTTATTTATGGGGGTTTGGGGAGTGTTGGTAATTTCTGGGGGTTTGAGGAGTGTTGGTTATTTATGGGGGTTTGCGGAGTGTTGGTTATTTATGGGGTTTTGGGGAGTGTTGGTTATTTATGGGGTTTTGGGGAGTGTTGGTTATTTCTGTGGGTTTGGCGAGTGTTGGTTATTTATGGTGGTTTGGGGGGTGTTGGTTATTTATGGGGGTTTGGGGAGTGTTGGTTATTTATGGGGGTTTGGGGAGTGTTGGTTATTTATGGGGGTTTGGGGAGTGTTGGATATTTATGGGTGTTTAAGGAGTGTTGGTTATTTAAGGGGTTTGGGGAGTGTTGGTTATTTATGGGCTTTGAGTGGGTGTTGGTTATTTATGGGGGTTTGGGGAGTGTTGGTTATTTCTGGGGGTTTGGGGAGTGTTTGTTATTTCTGGGGGTTTGGGGAGTGTTGGTTATTTATGGGCGTTTGGGGAGTGTTGGTTATTTTTGGGCGTTTGGGGAGTGTTGGTTATTTCTGGGGGTTTCAGGAGTGTTGTTTATTTATGGGGGTTTGGGGTGTTGGTTATTTCTGGGCGTTTGTGTGAGTGTTGGTTATTTATGCGGTTTGAGGAGTGTTGGTTATTTATGGGGGTTTGAGGAGTGTTGGTTATTTATGGGTGTTTGGGGAGTGTTGGGTATTGATGGGGGTTTGAGGAGTGTTGGTTATTTATGGGGGTTTGAGGAGAGTTGGATATTATGGGGGTTTTGGGAGTGTTGGTTATTTCAGTGGGTTTGGGGAGTGTTGGTTATTTATGGTGGTTTGGGGGGTGTTGGTTATTGGGGTTTGGGGAGTGTTGGTTATTTATGGGGGTTTGGGGAGTGTTGGTTATTTATGGGGGTTTGGGGAGTGCTGGTTATTTCTGGGGGTTTGGGTAGTGTTGGTAATTTCTGGAGGTTTGAGGAGTGTTGGTTATTTATGGGGGTTTGGGGAGTGTTGGTTATTTATGGGGGTTTGGGGAGTGCTGGTTATTTATGGGGGTTTGGGGAGTGTTGGTAATTTCTGGGGGTTTGAGGAGTGTTGGTTATTTATGGGGGTTTGCGGAGTGTTGGTTATTTATGGGGTTTTGGGGAGTGTTGGTTATTTATGGGGTTTTGGGGAGTGTTGGTTATTTCTGTGGGTTTGGGGAGTGTTGGTTATTTATGGTGGTTTGGGGGGTGTTGGTTATTTATGGGGGTTTGGGGAGTGTTGGTTATTTATGGGGGTTTGGGGAGTGTTGGTTATTTATGGGGGTTTGGGGAGTGTTGGATATTTATGGGTGTTTAAGGAGTGTTGGTTATTTAAGGGGTTTGGGGAGTGTTGGTTATTTATGGGCTTTGAGTGGGTGTTGGTTATTTATGGGGGTTTGGGGAGTGTTGGTTATTTCTGGGGGTTTGGGGAGTGTTTGAATTTCTGGGGGTTTGGGGAGTGTTTGTTATTTCTGGGGGTTTGGGGAGTGTTGGTTATTTATGGGCGTTTGGGGAGTGTTGGTTATTTTTGGCCGTTTGGGGAGTGTTGGTTATTTCTGGGGGTTTCAGGAGTGTTGTTTATTTATGGGGGTTTGGGGTGTTGGTTATTTCTGGGCGTTTGTGTGAGTGTTGGTTATTTATGCGGTTTGAGGAGTGTTGGTTATTTATGGGGGTTTGAGGAGTGTTGGTTATTTATGGGTGTTTGGGGAGTGTTGGGTATTGATGGGGGTTTGAGGAGTGTTGGTTATTTATGGGGGTTTGAGGAGAGTTGGATATTTATGGGGGTTTTGGGAGTGTTGGTTATTTATGGAGGATTGGGGAGTGTTGGTTATTTATGGGGGTTTGAGGAGTGTTGGTTATTTATGGGGGTTTGATGAGTGATGGTTATTTATGGGGGTTTCGGGAGTGTTGGTTATTTATGGTGTTTGGGGAGTGTTGGTTATTTCTGGGGGTTTGGGGAGTGTTGGTGATTTATGGGGGTTTGGGGTGTGTTGGTTATTTCTGGGGGTTTGAGGAGTTTTGATTATTTCTGGGGGTTTGAGGAGTGTTGGTTATTTATGGGTGTTTGGTGAGTGTTGGTTATTTCTGGGGGTTTGAGGAGTGTTGGTTATTTTTGGGGGTTTGGGGAGTGTTGGTTATTTATGGGGGTTTGAGGAGTGTTGGTTATTTATGGGGGTTTGGGGAGTGTTGGTTATTTATGGGGGTTTGAGGACTGTTGGTTATTTATAGGGGTTTGGGGAGTGTTGGTTATTTATGGGGGTTTGGGTAGTGTTGGTTATTTATGGGTGTTTGAGGAGTCTTGGGTATTTATGGGGGTTTAGGGAGTGTTGGTTATTTATGGGGGTTTGGGGAGTGTTGGTTATTTATGGGCGTTTGGGGAGTGTTGGTTATTTTTGGGCGTTTGGGGAGTGTTGGTTATTTCTGGGGGTTTCAGGAGTGTTGTTTATTTATGGGGGTTTGGGGTGTTCGTTATTTCTGGGCGTTTGTGTGAGTGTTGGTTATTTATGCGGTTTGAGGAGTGTTGGTTATTTATGGGGGTTTGAGGAGTGTTGGTTATTTATGGGTGTTTGGGGAGTGTTGGGTATTGATGGGGGTTTGAGGAGTGTTGGTTATTTATGGGGGTTTGAGGAGAGTTGGATATTTATGGGGGTTTTGGGAGTGTTGGTTATTTATGGGGGATTGGGGAGTGTTGGTTATGTCTGGGGGTTTGAGGAGTGTTGGTTCTTTTTGGGGGTTTGGGGAGTGTTGGTTATTTATGGGGGTTTGGGGAGTGCTGGTTATTTATGGGGGTTTGGGGAGTGTTGGTTATTTATGGTGGTTTGGGGGGTGTTGGTTATTTATGGGGGTTTGGGGAGTGTTGGTTATTTATGGGGGTTTGGGGAGTGTTGGTTATTTATGGGGGTTTGGGGAGTGTTGGATATTTATGGGTGTTTAAGGAGTGTTGGTTATTTAAGGGGTTTGGGGAGTGTTGGTTATTTATGGGCTTTGAGTGGGTATTGGTTATTTATGGGGGTTTGGGGAGTGTTGGTTATTTCTGGGGGTTTGGGGAGTGTTTGAATTTCTGGGGGTTTGGGGAGTGTTTGTTATTTCTGGGGGTTTGGGGAGTGTTGGTTATTTATGGGCGTTTGGGGAGTGTTGGTTATTTTTGGCCGTTTGGGGAGTGTTGGTTATTTCTGGGGGTTTCAGGAGTGTTGTTTATTTATGGGGGTTTGGGGTGTTGGTTATTTCTGGGCGTTTGTGTGAGTGTTGGTTATTTATGCGGTTTGAGGAGTGTTGGTTATTTATGGGGGTTTGAGGAGTGTTGGTTATTTATGGGTGTTTGGGGAGTGTTGGGTATTGATGGGGGTTTGAGGAGTGTTGGTTATTTATGGGGGTTTGAGGAGAGTTGGATATTTATGGGGGTTTTGGGAGTGTTGGTTATTTATGGGTGTTTGGGGAGTGTTGGGTATTGATGGGGGTTTGAGGAGTGTTGGTTATTTATGGGGGTTTGAGGAGAGTTGGATATTTATGGGGGTTTTGGGAGTGTTGGTTATTTATGGAGGATTGGGGAGTGTTGGTTATTTATGGGGGTTTGAGGAGTGTTGGTTATTTATGGGGGTTTGATGAGTGATGGTTATTTATGGGGGTTTCGGGAGTGTTGGTTATTTATGGTGTTTGGGGAGTGTTGGTTATTTCTGGGGGTTTGGGGAGTGTTGGTGATTTATGGGGGTTTGGGGTGTGTTGGTTATTTCTGGGGGTTTGAGGAGTTTTGATTATTTCTGGGGGTTTGAGGAGTGTTGGTTATTTATGGGTGTTTGGTGAGTGTTGGTTATTTCTGGGGGTTTGAGGAGTGTTGGTTATTTTTGGGGGTTTGGGGAGTGTTGGTTATTTATGGGGGTTTGAGGAGTGTTGGTTATTTATGGGGGTTTGGGGAGTGTTGGTTATTTATGGGGGTTTGAGGACTGTTGGTTATTTATAGGGGTTTGGGGAGTGTTGGTAATTTATGGGGGTTTGGGTAGTGTTGGTTATTTATGGGTGTTTGAGGAGTCTTGGGTATTTATGGGGGTTTAGGGAGTGTTGGTTATTTATGGGGGTTTGGGGAGTGTTGGTTATTTATGGGCGTTTGGGGAGTGTTGGTTATTTTTGGGCGTTTGGGGAGTGTTGGTTATTTCTGGGGGTTTCAGGAGTGTTGTTTATTTATGGGGGTTTGGGGTGTTCGTTATTTCTGGGCGTTTGTGTGAGTGTTGGTTATTTATGCGGTTTGAGGAGTGTCGGTTATTTATGGGGGTTTGAGGAGTGTTGGTTATTTATGGGTGTTTGGGGAGTGTTGGGTATTGATGGGGGTTTGAGGAGTGTTGGTTATTTATGGGGGTTTGAGGAGAGTTGGATATTTATGGGGGTTTTGGGAGTGTTGGTTATTTATGGGGGATTGGGGAGTGTTGGTTATGTCTGGGGGTTTGAGGAGTGTTGGTTCTTTTTGGGGGTTTGGGGAGTGTTGGTTATTTATGGGGGTTTGGGGAGTGCTGGTTATTTATGGGGGTTTGGGGAGTGTTGGTAATTTCTGGGGGTTTGAGGAGTGTTGGTTATTTATGGGGGTTTGCGGAGTGTTGGTTATTTATGGGGTTTTGGGGAGTGTTGGTTATTTCAGTGGGTTTGGGGAGTGTTGGTTATTTATGGTGGTTTGGGGGGTGTTGGTTATTTATGGGGGTTTGGGGAGTGTTGGTTATTTATGGGGGTTTGGGGAGTGCTGGTTATTTCTGGGGGTTTGGGTAGTGTTGGTAATTTCTGGAGGTTTGAGGAGTGTTGGTTATTTATGGGGGTTTGGGGAGTGTTGGTTATTTATGGGGGTTTGGGGAGTGCTGGTTATTTATGGGGGTTTGGGGAGTGTTGGTAATTTCTGGGGGTTTGAGGAGTGTTGGTTATTTACGGGGGTTTGCGGAGTGTTGGTTATTTATGGGGTTTTGGGGAGTGTTGGTTATTTATGGGGTTTTGGGGAGTGTTGGTTATTTCTGTGGGTTTGGGGAGTGTTGGTTATTTATGGTGGTTTGGGGGGTGTTGGTTATTTATGGGGGTTTGGGGAGTGTTGGTTATTTATGGGGGTTTGGGGAGTGTTGGTTATTTCTGGGGGTTTGGGGAGTGTTTGTTATTTCTGGGGGTTTGGGGAGTGTTGGTTATTTATGGGCGTTTGGGGAGTGTTGGTTATTTTTGGGCGTTTGGGGAGTGTTGGTTATTTCTGGGGGTTTCAGGAGTGTTGTTTATTTATGGGGGTTTGGGGTGTTGGTTATTTCTGGGCGTTTGTGTGAGTGTTGGTTACTTATGCGGTTTGAGGAGTGTTGGTTATTTATGGGGGTTTGAGGAGTGTTGGTTATTTATGGGTGTTTGGGGAGTGTTGGGTATTGATGGGGGTTTGAGGAGTGTTGGTTATTTATGGGGGTTTGAGGAGAGTTGGATATTTATGGGGGTTTTGGGAGTGTTGGTTATTTATGGGGGATTGGGGAGTGTTGGTTATTTATGGGGGTTTGAGGAGTGTTGGTTATTTATGGGGGTTTGATGAGTGATGGTTATTTATGGGGGTTTCGGGAGTGTTGGTTATTTATGGTGTTTGGGGAGTGTTGGTTATTTCTGGGGGTTTGGGGAGTGTTGGTGATTTATGGGGGTTTGGGGTGTGTTGGTTATTTCTGGGGGTTTGAGGAGTTTTGATTATTTCTGGGGGTTTGAGGAGTGTTGGTTATTTATGGGTGTTTGTTGAGTGTTGGTTATTTCTGGGGGTTTGAGGAGTGTTGGTTATTTTTGGGGGTTTGGGGAGTGTTGGTTATTTATGGGGGTTTGAGGAGTGTTGGTTATTTATGGGGGTTTGGGGAGTGTTGGTTATTTATGGGGGTTTGAGGACTGTTGGTTATTTATAGGGGTTTGGGGAGTGTTGGTTATTTATGGGGGTTTGGGTAGTGTTGGTTATTTATGGGTGTTTGAGGAGTGTTGGGTATTTATGGGGGTTTAGGGAGTGTTGGTTATTTATGGGGGTTTGGGGAGTGTTGGTTATTTATGGGTGTTTGGGGAGTGTTGGGTATTGATGGGGGTTTGAGGAGTGTTGGTTATTTATGGGGGTTTGAGGAGAGTTGGATATTTATGGGGGTTTTGGGAGTGTTGGTTATTTATGGGGGATTGGGGAGTGTTGGTTATGTCTGGGGGTTTGAGGAGTGTTGGTTCTTTTTGGGGGTTTGGGGAGTGTTGGTTATTTATGGGGGTTTGGGGAGTGCTGGTTATTTATGGGGGTTTGGGGAGTGTTGGTAATTTCTGGGGGTTTGAGGAGTGTTGGTTATTTATGGGGGTTTGCGGAGTGTTGGTTATTTATGGGGTTTTGGGGAGTGTTGGTTATTTCAGTGGGTTTGGGGAGTGTTGGTTATTTATGGTGGTTTGGGGGGTGTTGGTTATTTATGGGGGTTTGGGGAGTGTTGGTTATTTATGGGGGTTTGGGGAGTGCTGGTTATTTCTGGGGGTTTGGGTAGTGTTGGTAATTTCTGGAGGTTTGAGGAGTGTTGGTTATTTATGGGGGTTTGGGGAGTGTTGGTTATTTATGGGGGTTTGGGGAGTGCTGGTTATTTATGGGGGTTTGGGGAGTGTTGGTAATTTCTGGGGGTTTGAGGAGTGTTGGTTATTTACGGGGGTTTGCGGAGTGTTGGTTATTTATGGGGTTTTGGGGAGTGTTGGTTATTTATGGGGTTTTGGGGAGTGTTGGTTATTTCTGTGGGTTTGGGGAGTGTTGGTTATTTATGGTGGTTTGGGGGGTGTTGGTTATTTATGGGGGTTTGGGGAGTGTTGGTTATTTATGGGGGTTTGGGGAGTGTTGGTTATTTCTGGGGGTTTGGGGAGTGTTTGTTATTTCTGGGGGTTTGGGGAGTGTTGGTTATTTATGGGCGTTTGGGGAGTGTTGGTTATTTTTGGGCGTTTGGGGAGTGTTGGTTATTTCTGGGGGTTTCAGGAGTGTTGTTTATTTATGGGGGTTTGGGGTGTTGGTTATTTCTGGGCGTTTGTGTGAGTGTTGGTTACTTATGCGGTTTGAGGAGTGTTGGTTATTTATGGGGGTTTGAGGAGTGTTGGTTATTTATGGGTGTTTGGGGAGTGTTGGGTATTGATGGGGGTTTGAGGAGTGTTGGTTATTTATGGGGGTTTGAGGAGAGTTGGATATTTATGGGGGTTTTGGGAGTGTTGGTTATTTATGGGGGATTGGGGAGTGTTGGTTATTTATGGGGGTTTGAGGAGTGTTGGTTATTTATGGGGGTTTGATGAGTGATGGTTATTTATGGGGGTTTCGGGAGTGTTGGTTATTTATGGTGTTTGGGGAGTGTTGGTTATTTCTGGGGGTTTGGGGAGTGTTGGTGATTTATGGGGGTTTGGGGTGTGTTGGTTATTTCTGGGGGTTTGAGGAGTTTTGATTATTTCTGGGGGTTTGAGGAGTGTTGGTTATTTATGGGTGTTTGGTGAGTGTTGGTTATTTCTGGGGGTTTGAGGAGTGTTGGTTATTTTTGGGGGTTTGGGGAGTGTTGGTTATTTATGGGGGTTTGAGGAGTGTTGGTTATTTATGGGGGTTTGGGGAGTGTTGGTTATTTATGGGGGTTTGAGGACTGTTGGTTATTTATAGGGGTTTGGGGAGTGTTGGTTATTTATGGGGGTTTGGGTAGTGTTGGTTATTTATGGGTGTTTGAGGAGTGTTGGGTATTTATGGGGGTTTAGGGAGTGTTGGTTATTTATGGGGGTTTGGGGAGTGTTGGTTATTTATGGGGGTTTGGGGTGTGTTGTGTATTCATGGGGGTTTGAGGAGTGTTGGTTATTTATGGGGGTTTGAGGATTGTTGGATATTTATGGGGGTTTTGGGAGTGTTGGTTATTTCTGGGGGTTTGGGGAGAGTTGGTTATTTATGGGGGTTTGGGGAGTGTTGGTTATGTATGGGGGTTTGAGGAGTGTTGGTTATTTATGGGGGTTTGTGGAGTGTTGGTTATTTATGGGGGTTTGGGGAGTGTTGGTTATTTATGGGTGTTTGGGGAGTGTTGGTTATTTATGGGGGTTTGGTGAGTGTTGGTTATTTCTGGGGGTTTGCGGAGTGTTGGTTATTTCTGGGGGTTTGTGTGGGTGTTGGTTATTTATGGGGTTTTGGGGAGTGTTGGTTATTTCTGGGGGTTTGAGGACTGTTGGTTATTTATGGGGGTTCTTGGGAGTGTTGGTTATATATGGGGGTTTGGGTAGTGTTGGTTATTTATGGGGGTTTGAGGAGTGTTGGTTATTTATGGGGGTTTGATGAGTGTTGGTTATTTATGGGGGTTTGGGGAGTGTTGGTTATTTATGGTGTTTGGGGAGTGTTGGTTATTTCTGGGGGTTTGGGGTGTGTTGGTTATTTCTGGGGGTTTGGGGAGTGTTGGTGATTTATGGGGGTTTGGGGTGTGTTGGTTATTTCTGGGGGTTTGAGGAGTTTTGATTATTTCTGGGGGTTTGAGGAGTGTTGGTTATTTATGGGTGTTTGGTGAGTGTTGGTTATTTCTGGGGGTTTGAGGAGTGTTGGTTATTTCTGGGGGTTTGAGGACTGTTGGTTATTTATGGGGGTTCTTGGGAGTGTTGGTTATATATGGGGGTTTGGGTAGTGTTGGTTATTTATGGGGGTTTGAGGAGTGTTGGTTATTTATGGGGGTTTGGGGAGTGTTGGTTATTTATGGGTGTTTGGGGAGTGTTGGGTATTGATGGGGGTTTGAGGAGTGTTGGTTATTTATGGGGGTTTGACGAGAGTTGGATATTTATGGGGGTTTTGGGAGTGTTGGTTATTTATGGGGGATTGGGGAGTGTTGGTTATTTATGGGCATTTGGGGAGTGTTGGTTATTTATGGGGGTTTGGGTAGTGTTGGTTATTTATGGGGGTTTGAGGAGTGTTGATTATCTATGGGGGTTTGATGAGTGATGGTTATTTATGGGGGTTTGGGGAGTGTTGGTTATTTATGGTGTTTGGGGAGTGTTGGTTATTTCTGGGGGTTTGGGGTGTGTTGGTTATTTCTGGGGGTTTGGGGAGTGTTGGTGATTTATGGGGGTTTGGGGTGTGTTGGTTATTTCTGGGGGTTTGAGGAGTTTTGATTATTTCTGGGGGTTTGAGGAGTGTTGGTTATTTATGGGTGTTTGGTGAGTGTTGGTTATTTCTGGGGGTTTGAGGAGTGTTGGTTATTTTTGGGGGTTTGGGGAGTGTTGGTTATTTATGGGGGTTTGAGGAGTGTTGGTTATTTATGGGGGTTTGGGGAGTGTTGGTTATTTATGGGGGTTTGAGGACTGTTGGTTATTTATAGGGGTTTGGGGAGTGTTGGTTATTTATGGGGGTTTGGGTAGTGTTGGTTATTTATGGTTGTTTGAGGAGTGTTGGTTATTTATGGGGATTTAGGGAGTGTTGGTTATTTATGGGGGTTTGGGGAGTGTTGGTTATTTATGGGGGTTTGGGGTGTGTTGTGTATTCATGGGGGTTTGAGGAGTGTTGGTTATTTATGGGGGTTTGAGGATTGTTGGATATTTATGGGGGTTTTGGGAGTGTTGGTTATTTCTGGGGGTTTGGGGAGTGTTGGTTATTTATGGGGGTTTGGGGAGTGTTGGTTATTTATGGGGGTTTGGTGAGTGTTGGTTATTTCTGGGGGTTTGCGGAGTGTTGGTTATTTCTGGGGGTTTGTGTTGGTGTTGGTTATTTATGGGGTTTTGGGGAGTGTTGGTTATTTCTGGGGGTTTGAGGACTGTTGGTTATTTATGGGGGTTCTTGGGAGTGTTGGTTATATATGGGGGATTGGGTAGTGTTGGTTATTTATGGGGGTTTGAGGAGTGTTGGTTATTTATGGGGGTTTGATGAGTGTTGGTTATTTATGGGGGTTTGGGGAGTGTTGGTTATTTATGGTGTTTGGGGAGTGTTGGTTATTTCTGGGGGTTTGGGGTGTGTTGGTTATTTCTGGGGGTTTGGGGAGTGTTGGTGATTTATGGGGGTTTGGGGTGTGTTGGTTATTTCTGGGGGTTTGAGGAGTTTTGATTATTTCTGGGGGTTTGAGGAGTGTTGGTTATTTATGGGCGTTTGGGGAGTGTTGGTTATTTCTGGGCGTTCGGGGAGTGTTGGTTATTTCTGGGGGTTTGAGGAGTGTTGTTTATTTATGGGGGTTTGGGGAGCGTTTGTTATTTCTGGGGGTTTGGGGAGTGTTGGTTATTTATGGGTGTTTGGTGAGTGTTGGTTATTTCTGGGGGTTTGAGGAGTGTTGGTTATTTATGGGGGTTTGGGGAGTGTTGGTTATTTATGGGGGTTTGGGGAGTGTTGGATATTTATGGGTGTTTAAGGAGTGTTGGTTATTTAAGGGGTTTGGGGAGTGTTGGTTATTTATGGGGGTTTGGGGTGTGTTGGTTATTTATGGAGTTTGGGGAGTGTTGGTTATTTATGGGCTTTGAGTGGGTGTTGGTTATTTATGGGGGTTTGGGGAGTGTTGGTTATTTCTGGGGGTTTGGGGAGCGTTTGTTATTTCTGGGGGTTTGGGGAGTGTTGGTTATTTATGGGCGTTTGGGGAGTGTTGGTTATTTCTGGGGTTTGAGGACTGTTGGTTATTTATGGGGGTTCTTGGGAGTGTTGGTTATATATGGGGGTTTGGGTAGTGTTGGTTATTTATGGGGGTTTGAGGAGTGTTGGTTATTTATGGGGGTTTGGGGAGTGTTGGTTATTTATGGGGGTTTGGGGTGTTGGTTCTTTCTGGTGGTTTGTGTGGGTGTTGGTTATTTATGGGGGTTTGAGGAGTGTTGGTTATTTATGGGGGTTTGGGGAGTGTTGGTTATTTATGGGGGTTTGGGGTGTTGGTTCTTTCTGGTGGTTTGTGTGGGTGTTGGTTATTTATGGGGGTTTGCGGAGTGTTGGTTATTTATGGGGGTTTGGGGAGTCTTGGTTATTTATGGGGGTTTGGGGAGTGCTGGTTATTTCTGGGGGTTTGGGTAGTGTTGGTAATTTCTGGAGGTTTGAGGAGTGTTGGTTATTTCTGGGGGTTTGGGTAGTGTTGGTAATTTCTGGAGGTTTGAGGAGTGTTGGTTATTTATGGGGGTTTGGGGAGTGTTGGTTATTTATGGGGGTTTGGGGAGTGCTGGTTATTTCTGGGGGTTTGGGGAGTGTTGGTAATTTCTGGGGGTTTGAGGAGTGTTGGTTATTTATGGGGGTTTGCAGAGTGTTGGTTATTTTTGGGGTTTTGGGGAGTGTTGGTTATTTCTGTGGGTTTGTGTGGGTGTTGGATATTTCTGGGGGTTTGGGGAGTGTTGGTTATTTATGGGGGTTTGGGTAGTGTTGGTTATTTATGGGTGTTTGAGGAGTGTTGGTTATTTTTGGGGGTTTGGGGAGTGTTGGTTATTTATGGGGGTTTGAGGAGTGTTGGTTATTTATGGGGGTTTGGGGAGTGTTGGTTATTTATGGGGGTTTGGGGTGTTGGTTATTTCTGGGGGTTGGTGTGGGTGTTGGTTATTTATGGGGGTTTGAGGAGTGTTGGTTATTTATGGGGGTTTGGGGAGTGTTGGTTATTTATGGGGGTTTGGGGAGTGCTGGTTATTTCTTGGGGTTTGGGTAGTGTTGGTAATTTCTGGAGGTTTGAGGAGTGTTGGTTATTTATGGGGGTTTGGGGAGTGGTGGTTATTTATGGGGGTTTGGGGAGTGCTGGTTATTTCTGGGGGTTTGGGGAGTGTTGGTAATTTCTGGGGGTTTGAGGAGTGTTGGTTATTTATGGGGGTTTGCGGAGTGTTGGTTATTTATGGGGTTTTGGGGAGTGTTGGTTATTTCTGTGGGTTTGTGTGGGTGTTGGATATTTCTGGGGGTTTGGGGAGTGTTGGTTATTTATGGGGGTTTGGGTAGTGTTGGTTATTTATGGGTGTTTGTGGAGAGTTGGTTATTGAACGGGTTTGGGGAGTGTTGGTTATTTCTGGGGGTTTGGGGGGTGTTGGTTATTTATGGGGGTTTGGGGAGTGTTGGTTATTTATGGGGGTTTGGGGAGTGTTGGTTATTTATGGGGGTTTGGGGAGTGTTGGATATTTATGGGTGTTTAAGGAGTGTTGGTTATTTAAGGGGTTTGGGGAGTGTTGGTTATTTATGGGGGTTTGGGGTGTGTTGGTTATTTATGGAGTTTGGGGAGTGTTGGTTATTTATGGGCTTTGAGTGGGTGTTGGTTATTTATGGGGGTTTGGGGAGTGTTGGTTATTTCTGGGGGTTTGGGGAGCGTTTGTTATTTCTGGGGGTTTGGGGAGTGTTGGTTATTTATGGGCGTTTGGGGAGTGTTGGTTATTTCTGGGGGTTTGAGGACTGTTGGTTATTTATGGGGGTTCTTGGGAGTGTTGGTTATATATGGGGGTTTGGGTAGTGTTGGTTATTTATGGGGGTTTGAGGAGTGTTGGTTATTTATGGGGGTTTGGGGAGTGTTGGTTATTTATGGGGGTTTGGGGTGTTGGTTCTTTCTGGTGGTTTGTGTGGGTGTTGGTTATTTATGGGGGTTTGAGGAGTGTTGGTTATTTATGGGGGTTTGGGGAGTGTTGGTTATTTATGGGGGTTTGGGGTGTTGGTTCTTTCTGGTGGTTTGTGTGGGTGTTGGTTATTTATGGGGGTTTGAGGAGTGTTGGTTATTTATGGGGGTTTGGGGAGTGTTGGTTATTTATGGGGGTTTGGGGAGTGCTGGTTATTTCTGGGGGTTTGGGTAGTGTTGGTAATTTCTGGAGGTTTGAGGAGTGTTGGTTATTTCTGGGGGTTTGGGTAGTGTTGGTAATTTCTGGAGGTTTGAGGAGTGTTGGTTATTTATGGGGGTTTGGGGAGTGTTGGTTATTTATGGGGGTTTGGGGAGTGCTGGTTATTTCTGGGGGTTTGGGGAGTGTTGGTAATTTCTGGGGGTTTGAGGAGTGTTGGTTATTTATGGGGGTTTGCAGAGTGTTGGTTATTTATGGGGTTTTGGGGAGTGTTGGTTATTTCTGTGGGTTTGTGTGGGTGTTGGATATTTCTGGGGGTTTGGGGAGTGTTGGTTATTTATGGGGGTTTGGGTAGTGTTGGTTATTTATGGGTGTTTGAGGAGTGTTGGTTATTGAAGGGGTTTGGGGAGTGTTGGTTATTTCTGGGGGTTTGGGGGGTGTTGGTTATTTATGGGTGTTTGGGGAGTGTTGGTTATTTATGGGGGTTTGGGGAGTGTTGGTTATTTATGGGGGTTTGGGGAGTGTTGGATATTTATGGGTGTTTAAGGAGTGTTGGTTATTTAAGGGGTTTGGGGAGTGTTGGTTATTTATGGGCTTTGAGTGTGTGTTGGTTATTTATGGGGGTTTGGGGAGTGTTGGTTATTTCTGGGGGTTTGGGGAGTGTTTGTTATTTCTGGGGGTTTGGGGAGTGTTGGTTATTTATGGGCGTTTGGGGAGTGTTGGTTATTTCTGGGCGTTTGGGGAGTGTTGGTTATTTCTGGGGGTTTGAGGAGTGTTGTTTATTTATGGGGGCTTGGGGTGTTGGTTATCTCTGGGCGTTTGTGTGAGTGTTGGTTATTTATGCGGTTTGAGGAGTGTTGGTTATTTATGGGGGTTTGAGGAGTGTTGGATATTTATGGGGGTTTTGGGAGTGTTGGTTATTTATGGGGGATTGGGGAGTGTTGGTTATTTATGGGCATTTGGGGAGTGTTGGTTATTTATGGGTGTTTGGGTAGTGTTGGTTATTTATGGGGGTTTGAGGAGTGTTGGTTATTTATGGGGGTTTGATGAGTGTTGGTTATTTATGGGGGTTTGGGGAGTGTTGGTTATTTATGGTGTTTGGGGAGTGTTGGTTATTTCTGGGGGTTTGGGGTGTGTTCGTTATTTCTGGGGGTTTGGGGAGTGTTGGTGATTTATGGGGGTTTGGGGTGTGTTGGTTATTTCTGGGGGTTTGAGGAGTTTTGATTATTTCTGGGGGTTTGAGGAGTGTTGGTTATTTATGGGTGTTTGGTGAGTGTTGGTTATTTCTGGGGGTTTGAGGAGTGTTGGCTATTTTTGGGGGTTTGGGGAGTGTTGGTTATTTATGGGGGTTTGAGGAGTGTTGGTTATTTATGGGGGTTTGGGGAGTGTTGGTTATTTATGGGGGTTTGGGGTGTTGGTTATTTCTGGGGGTTTGTGTGGGTGTTGGTTATTTATGGGGGTTTGAGGAGTGTTGGTTATTTATGGGGGTTTGGGGAGTGTTGGTTATTTATGGGGGTTTGGGGAGTGCTGGTTATTTCTGGGGGTTTGGGTAGTGTTGGTAATTTCTGGAGGTTTGAGGAGTGTTGGTTATTTATGGGGGTTTGGGGAGTGTTGGTTATTTATGGGGGTTTGGGGAGTGCTGGTTATTTCTGGGGGTTTGGGGAGTGTTGGTAATTTCTGGGGGTTTGAGGAGTGTTGGTTATTTATGGGGGTTTGCGGAGTGTTGGTTATTTATGGGGTTTTGGGGAGTGTTGGTTATTTCTGTGGGTTTGTGTGGGTGTTGGATATTTCTGGGGGTTTGGGGAGTGTTGGTTATTTATGGGGGTTTGGGTAGTGTTGGTTATTTATGGGTGTTTGTTGAGAGTTGGTTATTGAACGGGTTTGGGGAGTGTTGGTTATTTCTGGGGGTTTGGGGGGTGTTGGTTATTTATGGGGGTTTGGGGAGTGTTGGTTATTTATGGGGGTTTGGGGAGTGTTGGTTATTTATGGGGGTTTGGGGAGTGTTGGATATTTATGGGTGTTTAAGGATTGTTGGTTATTTAAGGGGTTTGGGGAGTGTTGGTTATTTATGGGGGTTTGGGGTGTGTTGGTTATTTATGGAGTTTGGGGAGTGTTGGTTATTTATGGGCTTTGAGTGGGTGTTGGTTATTTATGGGGGTTTGGGGAGTGTTGGTTATTTCTGGGGGTTTGGATAGCGTTTGTTATTTCTGGAGGTTTGGGGAGTGTTGGTTATTTATGGGCGTTTGGGGAGTGTTGGTTATTTCTGGGCGTTTGGGGAGTGTTGGTTTTTTCTGGGGGTTTGAGGAGTGTTGTTTATTTATGGGGGTTTGGGGAGCGTTTGTTATTTCTGGGGGTTTGGGGAGTGTTGGTTATTTATGGGCGTTTGGGGAGTGTTGGTTATTTCTGGGCGTTTGGGGAGTGTTGGTTATTTCTGGGGGTTTGAGGAGTGTTGTTTATTTATGGGGGTTTGGGGTGTTGGTTATTTCTGGGCGTTTGTGTGAGTGTTGGTTATTTATGCGGTTTGAGGAGTGTTGGTTATTGACGGGGGTTTGAGGAGTGTTGGTTATTTATGGGTGTTTGGGGAGTGTTGGGTATTGATGGGGGTTTGAGGAGTGTTGGTTATTTATGGGGGTTTGAGGAGTGTTGGATATTTATGGGGGTTTTGGGAGTGTTGGTTATTTATGGGGGTTTGGGGAGTGTTGGTTATTTATGGGCATTTGGGGAGTGTTGGTTATTTATGGGGGTTTCAGGAGTGTTGGTTATTTATGGGGGTTTGTGGAGTGTTGGTTATTTATGGGGGTTTGGGGAGTGTTGTTTATTTATGGGGGTTTGGGGAGTGTTGGTTATTTATGGGGGTTTGGGGAGTGTTGGTTATTTCTGGGTGTTTGGGTAGTGTTGGTAATTTCTGGAGGTTTGAGGAGTGTTGGTTATTTATGGGGGTTTGTGGGGTGTTGGTTATTTATGGGGGTTTGGGGAGTGCTGGTTATTTCTGGGGGTTTGGGGAGTGTTGGTAATTTCTGGGGGTTTGAGGAGTGTTGGTTATTTATGGGGGTTTGCGGAGTGTTGGTTATTTATGGGGTTTTGGGGAGTGTTGGTTATTTCTGGGGGTTTGTGTGGGTGTTGGTTATTTATGGGGTTTTGGGGAGTGTTGGTTATTTCTGGGGGTTTGAGGACTGTTGGTTATTTATAGGGGTTTGGGGAGTGTTGGTTATTTATGGTGGTTTGGGTGGTGTTGGTTATTTATGGGTGTTTGAGGAGTGTTGGTTATTTATGGGGGTTTAGGGAGTGTTGGTTATTTATGGGGGTTTGGGGAGTGTTGGTTATTTATGGGGGTTTGGGGTGTGTTGTGTATTCATGGGGGTTTGAGGAGTGTTGGTTATTTATGGGGGTTTGAGGATTGTTGGATATTTATGGGGGTTTTGGGAGTGTTGGTTATTTCTGGGGGTTTGGGGAGTGTTGGCTATTTATGGGGGTTTGGGGAGTGTTGGTTATTTATGGGGGTTTGAGGAGTGTTGGTTATTTATGGGGGTTTGTGGAGTGTTGGTTATTTATGGGGGTTTGGGGAGTGTTGGTTATTTATGGGGGTTTGGGGAGTGTTGGTTATTTATGGGGGTTTGGTGAGTGTTGGTTATTTCTGGGGGTTTGAGGAGTGTTGGTTATTTCTGGGGGTTTGTGTGGGTGTTGGTTATTTATGGGGTTTTGGGGAGTGTTGGTTATTTCTGGGGGTTTGAGGACTGTTGGTTATTTATGGGGGTTCTTGGGAGTGTTGGTTATATATAAGGGTTTGGGTAGTGTTGGTTATTTATGGGGGTTTGAGGAGTGTTGGTTATTTATGGGGGTTTGATGAGTGTTGGTTATTTATGGGGGTTTGGGGAGTGTTGGTTATTTATGGTGTTTGGGAAGTGCTGGTTATTTCTGGGGGTTTGGGGTGTGTTGGTTATTTCTGGGCGTTTGGGGAGTGTTGGTGATTTATGGGGGTTTGGGGTGTGTTGGTTATTTCTGGGGGTTTGAGGAGTTTTGATTATTTCTGGGGGTTTGAGGAGTGTTGGTTATTTATGGGTGTTTGGTGAGTGTTGGTTATTTCTGGGGGTTTGAGGAGTGTTGGTTATTTTTGGGGGTTTGGGGAGTGTTGGTTATTTATGGGGGTTTGAGGAGTGTTGGTTATTTATGGGGGTTTGGGGAGTGTTGGTTATTTATGGGGGTTTGGGGTGTTGGTTATTTCTGGTGGTTTGTGTGGGTGTTGTTTATTTATGGGGGTTTGAGGAGTTTTGGTTATTTATGGGGGTTTGGGGAGTGTTGGTTATTTATGGGGGTTTGGGGAGTGCTGGTTATTTCTGGGGGTTTGGGTAGTGTTGGTAATTTCTGGAGGTTTGAGGAGTGTTGGTTATTTATGGGGGTTTGGGGTGTTGGTTCTTTCTGGTGGTTTGTGTGGGTGTTGGTTATTTATGGGGGTTTGAGGAGTGTTGGTTATTTATGGGGGTTTGGGGAGTGTTGGTTATTTATGGGGGTTTGGGGAGTGCTGGTTATTTCTGGGGGTTTGGGTAGTGTTGGTAATTTCTGGAGGTTTGAGGAGTGTTGGTTATTTATGGGGGTTTGGGGAGTGTTGGTTATTTATGGGGGTTTGGGGAGTGCTGGTTATTTCTGGGGGTTTGGGGAGTGTTGGTAATTTCTGGGGGTTTGAGGAGTGTTGGTTATTTATGGGGGTTTGCAGAGTGTTGGTTATTTATGGGGTTTTGGGGAGTGTTGGTTATTTCTGTGGGTTTGTGTGGGTGTTGGATATTTCTGGGGGTTTGGGGAGTGTTGGTTATTTATGGGGGTTTGGGTAGTGTTGGTTATTTATGGGTGTTTGAGGAGTGTTGGTTATTTATGGGGGTTTGGGGAGTGTTGGTTATTTATGGGGGTTTGGGGTGTTGGTTATTTCTGGTGGTTTGTGTGGGTGTTGTTTATTTATGGGGGTTTGAGGAGTTTTGGTTATTTATGGGGGTTTGGGGAGTGTTGGTTATTAATGGGGGTTTGGGGAGTGCTGGTTATTTCTGGGGGTTTGGGTAGTGTTGGTAATTTCTGGAGGTTTGAGGAGTGTTGGTTATTTATGGGGGTTTGGGGTGTTGGTTCTTTCTGGTGGTTTGTGTGGGTGTTGGTTATTTATGGGGGTTTGAGGAGTGTTGGTTATTTATGGGGGTTTGGGGAGTGTTGGTTATTTATGGGGGTTTGGGGAGTGCTGGTTATTTCTGGGGGTTTGGGTAGTGTTGGTAATTTCTGGAGGTTTGAGGAGTGTTGGTTATTTATGGGGGTTTGGGGAGTGTTGGTTATTTATGGGGGTTTGGGGAGTGCTGGTTATTTCTGGGGGTTTGGGGAGTGTTGGTAATTTCTGGGGGTTTGAGGAGTGTTGGTTATTTATGGGGGTTTGCAGAGTGTTGGTTATTTATGGGGTTTTGGGGAGTGTTGGTTATTTCTGTGGGTTTGTGTGGGTGTTGGATATTTCTGGGGGTTTGGGGAGTGTTGGTTATTTATGGGGGTTTGGGTAGTGTTGGTTATTTATGGGTGTTTGAGGAGTGTTGGTTATTGAAGGGGTTTGGGGAGTGTTGGTTATTTCTGGGGGTTTGGGGGGTGTTGGTTATTTATGGGGGTTTGGGGAGTGTTGGTTATTTATGGGGGTTTGGGGAGTGTTGGTTATTTATGGGGGTTTGGG
The DNA here is from genome assembly GCF_030144855.1 of Hypanus sabinus. Taxonomy (NCBI): domain Eukaryota; kingdom Metazoa; phylum Chordata; class Chondrichthyes; order Myliobatiformes; family Dasyatidae; genus Hypanus; species Hypanus sabinus. The sequence goes on along the minus strand of NW_026778967.1, from coordinate 162,683 downwards.
GAGTGTTGGATATTTATGGGTGTTTAAGGAGTGTTGGTTATTTATGGGCTTTGAGTGGGTGTTGGTTATTTATGGGGGTTTGGGGAGTGTTGGTTATTTCTGGGGGTTTGGGGAGTGTTTGTTATTTCTGGGGGTTTGGGGAGTGTTGGTTATTTATGGGCGTTTGGGGAGTGTTGGTTATTTCTGGGCGTTTGGGGAGTGTTGGTTATTTCTGGGGGTTTGAGGAGTGTTGTTTATTTATGGGGGTTTGGGGTGTTGGTTATTTCTGGGCGTTTGTGTGAGTGTTGGTTATTTATGCGGTTTGAGGAGTGTTGGTTATTTATGGGGGTTTGAGGAGTGTTGGTTATTTATGGGTGTTTGGGGAGTGTTGGGTATTGATGGGGGTTTGAGGAGTGTTGGTTATTTATGGGGGTTTGATGAGTGTTGGTTATTTATGGGGGTTTGGGGAGTGTTGGTTATTTAAGGTGTTTGGGGAGTGTTGGTTATTTCTGGGGGTTTGGGGTGTGTTGGTTATTTCTGGGGGTTTGGGGAGTGTTGGTGATTTATGGGGGTTTGTGGTGTGTTGGTTATTTCTGGGGGTTTGAGGAGTTTTGATTATTTCTGGGGGTTTGAGGAGTGTTGGTTATTTATGGGCATTTGGGGAGTGTTGGTTATTTATGGGGGTTTGGGTAGTGTTGGTTATTTATGGGGGTTTGAGGAGTGTTGGTTATTTATGGGGGTTTGATGAGTGTTGGTTATTTATGGGGGTTTGGGGAGTGTTGGTTATTTAAGGTGTTTGGGGAGTGTTGGTTATTTCTGGGGGTTTGGGGTGTGTTGGTTATTTCTGGGGGTTTGGGGAGTGTTGGTGATTTATGGGGGTTTGTGGTGTGTTGGTTATTTCTGGGGGTTTGAGGAGTTTTGATTATTTCTGGGGGTTTGAGGAGTGTTGGTTATTTATGGGTGTTTGGTGAGTGTTGGTTATTTCTGGGGGTTTGAGGAGTGTTGGTTATTTTTGGGGGTTTGGGGAGTGTTGGTTATTTATGGGGGTTTGAGGAGTGTTGGTTATTTATGGGGGTTTGGGGAGTGTTGGTTATTTATGGGGGTTTGGGGTGTTGGTTATTTCTGGGGGTTTGTGTGGGTGTTGGTTATTTATGGGGGTTTGAGGAGTGTTGGTTATTTATGGGGGTTTGGGGAGTGTTGGTTATTTATGGGGGTTTGGGGAGTGCTGGTTATTTCTGGGGGTTTGGGTAGTGTTGGTAATTTCTGGAGGTTTGAGGAGTGTTGGTTATTTATGGGGGTTTGGGGAGTGTTGCTTATTTATGGGGGTTTGGGGAGTGCTGGTTATTTCTGGGGGTTTGGGGAGTGTTGGTAATTTCTGGGGGTTTGAGGAGTGTTGGTTATTTATGGGGGTTTGCAGAGTGTTGGTTATTTATGGGGTTTTGGGGAGTGTTGGTTATTTCTGTGGGTTTGTGTGGGTGTTGGATATTTCTGGGGGTTTGGGGAGTGTTGGTTATTTATGGGGGTTTGGGTAGTGTTGGTTATTTATGGGTGTTTGTGGAGAGTTGGTTATTGAACGGGTTTGGGGAGTGTTGGTTATTTCTGGGGGTTTGGGGGGTGTTGGTTATTTATGGGGGTTTGGGGAGTGTTGGTTATTTATGGGGGTTTGGGGAGTGTTGGTTATTTCTGGGGGTTTGGGGGGTGTTGGTTATTTATGGGGGTTTGGGGAGTGTTGGTTATTTATGGGGTTTTGGGGAGTGTTGGTTATTTATGGGGGTTTGGGGAGTGTTGGATATTTATGGGTGTTTAAGGAGTGTTGGTTATTTAAGGGGTTTGGGGAGTGTTGGTTATTTATGGGGGTTTGGGGAGTGCTGGTTATTTCTGGGGGTTTGGGTAGTGTTGGTAATTTCTGGAGGTTTGAGGAGTGTTGGTTATTTATGGGGGTTTGGGGAGTGTTGGTTATTTATGGGGGTTTGGGGAGTGCTGGTTATTTCTGGGGGTTTGGGGAGTGTTGGTAATTTCTGGGGGTTTGGGGAGTGTTGGTTATTTCTGTGGGTTTGGGGAGTGTTGGTTATTTATGGGCGTTTGGGGAGTGTTGGTTATTTCTGGGCGTTTGGGGAGTGTTGGTTATTTCTGGGGGTTTGAGGAGTGTTGTTTATTTATGGGGGTTTGGGGTGTTGGTTATTTCTGGGCGTTTGTGTGAGTGTTGGTTATTTATGGGGGTTTGCGGAGTGTTGGTTATTTATGGGGTTTTGGGGAGTGTTGGTTATTTCTGGGGGTTTGTGTGGGTGTTGGTTATTTATGGGGTTTTGGGGAGTGTTGGTTATTTCTGGGGGTTTGAGGACTGTTGGTTATTTATAGGGGTTTGTGGAGTGTTGGTTATTTATGGGGGTTTGGGTGGTGTTGGTTATTTATGGGTGTTTGAGGAGTGTTGGTTATTTATGGGGGTTTAGGGAGTGTTGGTTATTTATGGGGGTTTGGGGAGTGTTGGTTATTTATGGGGGTTTGGGGTGTGTTGTGTATTCATGGGGGTTTGAGGAGTGTTGGTTATTTATGGGGGTTTGAGGATTGTTGGATATTTATGGGGGTTTTGGGAGTGTTGGTTATTTCTGGGGGTTTGGGGAGTGTTGGTTATTTATGGGGGTTTGGGGAGTGTTGGTTATTTATGGGGGTTTGAGGAGTGTTGGTTATTTATGGGGGTTTGTGGAGTGTTGGTTATTTATGGGGGTTTGGGGAGTGTTGGTTATTTATGGGGTTTGGGGAGTGTTGGTTATTTATGGGGGTTTGGTGAGTGTTGGTTATTTCTGGGGGTTTGAGGAGTGTTGGTTATTTCTGGGGGTTTGTGTGGGTGTTGGTTATTTATGGGGTTTTGGGGAGTGTTGGTTATTTCTGGGGGTTTGAGGACTGTTGGTTATTTATGGGGGTTCTTGGGAGTGTTGGTTATATATGGGGGTTTGGGTAGTGTTGGTTATTTATGGGTGTTTGAGGAGTGTTGGTTATTTATGGGGGTTCGATGAGTGTTGGTTATTTATGGGGGTTTGGGGAGTGTTGGTTATTTATGGTGTTTGGGGAGTGTTGGTTATTTATGGGGGTTTGGGGAGTGTTGCTTATTTATGGGGGTTTGGGGAGTGCTGGTTATTTCTGGGGGTTTGGGGAGTGTTGGTAATTTCTGGGGGTTTGAGGAGTGTTGGTTATTTATGGGGGTTTGCAGAGTGTTGGTTATTTATGGGGTTTTGGGGAGTGTTGGTTATTTCTTTGGGTTTGTGTGGGTGTTGGATATTTCTGGGGGTTTGGGGAGTGTTGGTTATTTATGGGGGTTTGGGTAGTGTTGGTTATTTATGGGTGTTTGTGGAGAGTTGGTTATTGAACGGGTTTGGGGAGTGTTGGTTATTTCTGGGGGTTTGGGGGGTGTTGGTTATTTATGGGGGTTTGGGGAGTGTTGGTTATTTATGGGGGTTTGGGGAGTGTTGGTTATTTCTGGGGGTTTGGGGGGTGTTGGTTATTTATGGGGGTTTGGGGAGTGTTGGTTATTTATGGGGTTTTGGGGAGTGTTGGTTATTTATGGGGGTTTGGGGAGTGTTGGATATTTATGGGTGTTTAAGGAGTGTTGGTTATTTAAGGGGTTTGGGGAGTGTTGGTTATTTATGGGGGTTTGGGGAGTGCTGGTTATTTCTGGGGGTTTGGGTAGTGTTGGTTATTTATGGGGGTTTGTGGAGTGTTGGTTATTTATGGGGGTTTGGGGAGTGTTGGTTATTTATGGGGTTTGGGGAGTGTTGGTTATTTATGGGGGTTTGGTGAGTGTTGGTTATTTCTGGGGGTTTGAGGAGTGTTGGTTATTTCTGGGGGTTTGTGTGGGTGTTGGTTATTTATGGGGTTTTGGGGAGTGTTGGTTATTTCTGGGGGTTTGAGGACTGTTGGTTATTTATGGGGGTTCTTGGGAGTGTTGGTTATATATGGGGGTTTGGGTAGTGTTGGTTATTTATGGGTGTTTGAGGAGTGTTGGTTATTTATGGGGGTTTGATGAGTGTTGGTTATTTATGGGGGTTTGATGAGTGTTGGTTATTTATGGGGGTTTGGGGAGTGTTGGTTATTTATGGTGTTTGGGGAGTGTTGGTTATTTCTGGGGGTTTGGGGTGTGTTGGTTATTTCTGGGCGTTTGGGGAGTGTTGGTGATTTATGGGGGTTTGGGGTGTGTTGGTTATTTCTGGGGGTTTGGGGTGTTGGCTGTTTATGTGGGTTTGGGTAGTGTTGGTAATTTCTGGAGGTTTGAGGAGTGTTGGTTATTTATGGGGGTTTGGGGAGTGTTGGTTATTTATGGGGGTTTGGGGAGTGCTGGTTATTTCTGGGGGTTTGGGGAGTGTTGGTAATTTCTGGGGGTTTGGGGAGTGTTGGTTATTTCTGTGGGTTTGGGGAGTGTTGGTTATTTATGGGCGTTTGGGGAGTGTTGGTTATTTCTGGGCGTTTGGGGAGTGTTGGTTATTTCTGGGGGTTTGAGGAGTGTTGTTTATTTATGGGGGTTTGGGGTGTTGGTTATTTCTGGGCGTTTGTGTGAGTGTTGGTTATTTATGGGGGTTTGCGGAGTGTTGGTTATTTATGGGGTTTTGGGGAGTGTTGGTTATTTCTGGGGGTTTGTGTGGGTGTTGGTTATTTATGGGGTTTTGGGGAGTGTTGGTTATTTCTGGGGGTTTGAGGACTGTTGGTTATTTATAGGGGTTTGTGGAGTGTTGGTTATTTATGGGGGTTTGGGTGGTGTTGGTTATTTATGGGTGTTTGAGGAGTGTTGGTTATTTATGGGGGTTTAGGGAGTGTTGGTTATTTATGGGGGTTTGGGGAGTGTTGGTTATTTATGGGGGTTTGGGGTGTGTTGTGTATTCATGGGGGTTTGAGGAGTGTTGGTTATTTATGGGGGTTTGAGGATTGTTGGATATTTATGGGGGTTTTGGGAGTGTTGGTTATTTCTGGGGGTTTGGGGAGTGTTGGTTATTTATGGGGGTTTGGGGAGTGTTGGTTATTTATGGGGGTTTGAGGAGTGTTGGTTATTTATGGGGGTTTGTGGAGTGTTGGTTATTTATGGGGGTTTGGGGAGTGTTGGTTATTTATGGGGTTTGGGGAGTGTTGGTTATTTATGGGGGTTTGGTGAGTGTTGGTTATTTCTGGGGGTTTGAGGAGTGTTGGTTATTTCTGGGGGTTTGTGTGGGTGTTGGTTATTTATGGGGTTTTGGGGAGTGTTGGTTATTTCTGGGGGTTTGAGGACTGTTGGTTATTTATGGGGGTTCTTGGGAGTGTTGGTTATATATGGGGGTTTGGGTAGTGTTGGTTATTTATGGGTGTTTGAGGAGTGTTGGTTATTTATGGGGGTTCGATGAGTGTTGGTTATTTATGGGGGTTTGGGGAGTGTTGGTTATTTATGGTGTTTGGGGAGTGTTGGTTATTTATGGGGGTTTGGGGAGTGTTGCTTATTTATGGGGGTTTGGGGAGTGCTGGTTATTTCTGGGGGTTTGGGGAGTGTTGGTAATTTCTGGGGGTTTGAGGAGTGTTGGTTATTTATGGGGGTTTGCAGAGTGTTGGTTATTTATGGGGTTTTGGGGAGTGTTGGTTATTTCTTTGGGTTTGTGTGGGTGTTGGATATTTCTGGGGGTTTGGGGAGTGTTGGTTATTTATGGGGGTTTGGGTAGTGTTGGTTATTTATGGGTGTTTGTGGAGAGTTGGTTATTGAACGGGTTTGGGGAGTGTTGGTTATTTCTGGGGGTTTGGGGGGTGTTGGTTATTTATGGGGGTTTGGGGAGTGTTGGTTATTTATGGGGGTTTGGGGAGTGTTGGTTATTTCTGGGGGTTTGGGGGGTGTTGGTTATTTATGGGGGTTTGGGGAGTGTTGGTTATTTATGGGGTTTTGGGGAGTGTTGGTTATTTATGGGGGTTTGGGGAGTGTTGGATATTTATGGGTGTTTAAGGAGTGTTGGTTATTTAAGGGGTTTGGGGAGTGTTGGTTATTTATGGGGGTTTGGGGAGTGCTGGTTATTTCTGGGGGTTTGGGTAGTGTTGGTAATTTCTGGAGGTTTGAGGAGTGTTGGTTATTTATGGGGGTTTGGGGAGTGTTGGTTATTTATGGGGGTTTGGGGAGTGCTGGTTATTTCTGGGGGTTTGGGGAGTGTTGGTAATTTCTGGGGGTTTGGGGAGTGTTGGTTATTTCTGTGGGTTTGGGGAGTGTTGGTTATTTATGGGCGTTTGGGGAGTGTTGGTTATTTCTGGGCGTTTGGGGAGTGTTGGTTATTTCTGGGGGTTTGAGGAGTGTTGTTTATTTATGGGGGTTTGGGGTGTTGGTTATTTCTGGGCGTTTGTGTGAGTGTTGGTTATTTATGGGGGTTTGCGGAGTGTTGGTTATTTATGGGGTTTTGGGGAGTGTTGGTTATTTCTGGGGGTTTGTGTGGGTGTTGGTTATTTATGGGGTTTTGGGGAGTGTTGGTTATTTCTGGGGGTTTGAGGACTGTTGGTTATTTATAGGGGTTTGTGGAGTGTTGGTTATTTATGGGGGTTTGGGTGGTGTTGGTTATTTATGGGTGTTTGAGGAGTGTTGGTTATTTATGGGGGTTTAGGGAGTGTTGGTTATTTATGGGGGTTTGGGGAGTGTTGGTTATTTATGGGGGTTTGGGGTGTGTTGTGTATTCATGGGGGTTTGAGGAGTGTTGGTTATTTATGGGGGTTTGAGGATTGTTGGATATTTATGGGGGTTTTGGGAGTGTTGGTTATTTCTGGGGGTTTGGGGAGTGTTGGTTATTTATGGGGGTTTGGGGAGTGTTGGTTATTTATGGGGGTTTGAGGAGTGTTGGTTATTTATGGGGGTTTGTGGAGTGTTGGTTATTTATGGGGGTTTGGGGAGTGTTGGTTATTTATGGGGTTTGGGGAGTGTTGGTTATTTATGGGGGTTTGGTGAGTGTTGGTTATTTCTGGGGGTTTGAGGAGTGTTGGTTATTTCTGGGGGTTTGTGTGGGTGTTGGTTATTTATGGGGTTTTGGGGAGTGTTGGTTATTTCTGGGGGTTTGAGGACTGTTGGTTATTTATGGGGGTTCTAGGGAGTGTTGGTTATATATGGGGGTTTGGGTAGTGTTGGTTATTTATGGGTGTTTGAGGAGTGTTGGTTATTTATGGGGGTTTGATGAGTGTTGGTTATTTATGGGGGTTTGGGGAGTGTTGGTTATTTATGGTGTTTGGGGAGTGTTGGTTATTTCTGGGGGTTTGGGGTGTGTTGGTTATTTCTGGGCGTTTGGGGAGTGTTGGTGATTTATGGGGGTTTGGGGTGTGTTGGTTATTTCTGGGGGTTTGAGGAGTTTTGATTATTTCTGGGGGTTTGAGGAGTGTTGGTTATTTATGGGTGTTTGGTGAGTGTTGGTTATTTCTGGGGGTTTGAGGAGTGTTGGTTATTTTTGGGGGTTTGGGGAGTGTTGGTTATTTATGGGGGTTTGAGGAGTGTTGGTTATTTATGGGGGTTTGGGGAGTGTTGGTTATTTATGGGGGTTTGGGGTGTTGGTTATTTCTGGTGGTTTGTGTGGGTGTTGGTTATTTATGGGGGTTTGAGGAGTTTTGGTTATTTATGGGGGTTTGGGGAGTGTTGGTTATTTATGGGGGTTTGTGGAGTGCTGGTTATTTCTGGGGGTTTGGGTAGTGTTGGTAATTTCTGGAGGTTTGAGGAGTGTTGGTTATTTATGGGGGTTTGGGGAGTGTTTGTTATTTATGGGGGTTTGGGGAGTGCTGGTTATTTCTGGGGGTTTGGGGAGTGTTGGTAATTTCTGGGGGTTTGGGGAGTGTTGGTTATTTATGGGGGTTTGGGTAGTGTTGGTTATTTATGGGTGTTTGAGGAGTGTTGGTTATTGAAGGGGTTTGGGGAGAGTTGGTAATTTCTGGGGGTTTGGGGGGTGTTGGTTATTTATGGGGGTTTGGGGAGTGTTGGTTATTTATGGGGGTTTGGGGAGTGTTGGTTATTTATGGGGGTTTGGGGAGTGTTGGATATTTATGGGTGTTTAAGGAGTGTTGGTTATTTAAGGGGTTTGGGGAGTGTTGGTTATTTATGGGCTTTGAGTGGGTGTTGGTTATTTATGGGGGTTTGGGGAGTGTTGGTTATTTCTGGGGGTTTGGGGAGTGTTTGTTATTTCTGGGGGTTTGGGGAGTGTTGGTTATTTATGGGCGTTTGGGGAGTGTTGGTTATTTCTGGGCGTTTGGGGAGTGTTGGTTATTTCTGGGGGTTTGAGGAGTGTTGTTTATTTATGGGGGTTTGGGGTGTTGGTTATTTCTGGGCGTTTGTGTGAGTGTTGGTTATTTATGCGGTTTGAGGAGTGTTGGTTATTTATGGGGGTTTGAGGAGTGTTGGTTATTTATGGGTGTTTGGGGAGTGTTGGGCATTGATGGGGGTTTGAGGAGTGTTGTTTATTTATGGGGGTTTGAGGAGTGTTGGATATTTATGGGGGTTTTGGGAGTGTTGGTTATTTATGGGGGATTGGGGAGTGTTGGTTATTTATGGGCATTTGGGGAGTGTTGGTTATTTATGGGGGTTTGGGTAGTGTTGTTTATTTATGGGGGTTTGAGGAGTGTTGGTTCTTTATGGGTGTTTGATGAGTGTTGGTTATTTATGGGGATTTGGGGAGTGTTGGTTATTTATGGTGTTTGGGGAGTGTTGGTTATTTCTGGGGGTTTGGGGTGTGTTGGTTATTTCTGGGGGTTTGGGGAGTGTTGGTGATTTATGGGGGTTTGGGGTGTGTTGGTTATTTCTGGGGGTTTGAGGAGTTTTGATTATTTCTGGGGGTTTGAGGAGTGTTGGTTATTTATGGGTGCTTGGTGAGTGTTGGTTATTTCTGGGGGTTTGAGGAGTGTTGGTTTTTTTTGGGGGTTTGGGGAGTGTTGGTTATTTATGGGGGTTTGAGGAGTGTTGGTTATTTATGGGGTTTTGGGGAGTGTTGGTTATTTATGGGGGTTTGGGGTGTTGGGTATTTCTGGGGGTTTGTGTGGGTGTTGGTTAATTATGGGGGTTTGAGGAGTGTTGGTTATTTATGGGGGTTTGGGGAGTGTTGGTTATTTATGGGGGTTTGGGGAGTGCTGGTTATTTCTGGGGGTTTGGGTAGTGTTGGAAATTTCTGGAGGTTTGAGGAGTGTTGGTTATTTATGGGGGTTTGGGGAGTGTTGGTTATTTATGGGGGTTTGGGGAGTGCTGGTTATTTCTGGGGGTTTGGGGAGTGTTGGTAATTTCTGGGGGTTTGAGGAGTGTTGGTTATTTATGGGGGTTTGCGGAGTGTTGGTTATTTATGGGGTTTTGGGGAGTGTTGGTTATTTCTGTGGGTTTGTGTGGGTGTTGGATATTTCTGGGGGTTTGGGGAGTGTTGGTTATTTATGGTGGTTTGGGTAGTGTTGGTTATTTATGGGTGTTTGAGGAGTGCTGGTTATTGAAGGGGTTTGGGGAGTGTTGGTTATTTCTGGGGGTTTGGGGGGTGTTGGTTATTTATGGGGGTTTGGGGAGTGTTGGTTATTTATGGGGGTTTGGGGAGTGTTGGTTATTTATGGGGGTTTGGGGAGTGTTGGATATTTATGGGGTTTGGGGAGTGTTGGTTATTTATGGGGGTTTGGGGTGTGTTGGTTATTTATGGAGTTTGGGGTGTGTTGGTTATTTATGGGCTTTGAGTGGGTGTTGGTTATTTATGGGGGTTTGGGGAGTGTTGGTTATTTCTGGGGGTTTGGGGAGTGTTTGTTATTTCTGGGGGTTTGGGGAGTGTTGGTTATTTATGGGTGCTTGGGGAGTGTTGGTTATTTCTGGGCGTTTGGGGAGTGTTGGTTATTTCTGGGGGTTTGAGGAGTGTTGTTTATTTCTGGGGGTTTGGGGTGTTGCTTATTTCTGGGCGTTTGTGTGAGTGTTGGTTATTTATGCGGTTTGAGGAGTGTTGGTTATTTATGGGGGTTTGAGGAGTGTTGGTTATTTATGGGTGTTTGGGGAGTGTTGGGTATTGATGGGGGTTTGAGGAGTGTTGGTTATTTATGGGGGTTTGAGGAGTGTTGGATATTTATGGGGGTTTTGGGAGTGTTGGTTATTTATGGGGGTTTGGGGAGTGTTGGTTATTTATGGGCATTTGGGGAGTGTTGGTTATTTATGGGGGTTTGAGGAGTGTTGGTTATTTATGGGGGTTTGTGGAGTGTTGGTTATTTATGGGGGTTTGGGGAGTGTTGTTTATTTATGGGGGTTTGGGGAGTGTTGGTTATTTATGGGGGTTTGGGGAGTGTTGGTTATTTATGGGGGTTTGGGGAGTGTTGGTTATTTCTGGGTGTTTGGGTAGTGTTGGTAATTTCTGGAGGTTTGAGGAGTGTTGGTTATTTATGGGGGTTTGGGGAGTATTGGGTATTTATGGGGGTTTGAGGAGTGTTGGTTATTTATAGGGGTTTGGGGAGTGTTGGTTATTTATGGGGGTTTGAGGAGTGCTGGTTATTTCTGGGGGTTTGGGTAGTGTTGGTAATTTCTGGAGGTTTGAGGAGTGTTGGTTATTTATGGGGGTTTGGGGAGTGTTGGTTATTTATGGGGGTTTGGGGAGTGCTGGTTATTTCTGGGGGTTTGGGGAGTGTTGGTAATTTCTGGGGGTTTGAGGAGTGTTGGTTATTTATGGGGGTTTGCGGAGTGTTGGTTATTTATGGGGTTTTGGGGAGTGTTGGTTATTTCTGTGGGTTTGTGTGGGTGTTGGATATTTCTGGGGGTTTGGGGAGTGTTGGTTATTTATGGGGGTTTGGGTAGTGTTGGTTATTTATGGGTGTTTGAGGAGTGTTGGTTATTGAAGGGGTTTGGGGAGTGTTGGTTATTTCTGGGGGTTTGGGGGGTGTTGGTTATTTATGGGGGTTTGGGGAGTGTTGGTTATTTATGGGGGTTTGGGGAGAGTAGGTTATTTATGGGGGTTTGGGGAGTGTTGGATATTTATGGGGTTTGGGGAGTGTTGGTTATTTATGGGGGTTTGGGGTGTGTTGGTTATTTATGGAGTTTGGGGTGTGTTGGTTATTTATGGGCTTTGAGTGGGTGTTGGTTATTTATGGGGGTTTGGGGAGTGTTGGTTATTTCTGGGGGTTTGGGGAGTGTTTGTTATTTCTGGGGGTTTGGGGAGTGTTGGTTATTTATGGGTGCTTGGGGAGTGTTGGTTATTTCTGGGCGTTTGGGGAGTGTTGGTTATTTCTGGGGGTTTGAGGAGTGTTGTTTATTTCTGGGGGTTTGGGGTGTTGCTTATTTCTGGGCGTTTGTGTGAGTGTTGGTTATTTATGCGGTTTGAGGAGTGTTGGTTATTTATGGGGGTTTGAGGAGTGTTGGTTATTTATGTGTGTTTGGGGAGTGTTGGGTATTGATGGGGGTTTGCGGAGTGTTGGTTATTTATGGGGGTTTGAGGAGTGTTGGATATTTATGGGGGTTTTGGGAGTGTTGGTTATTTATGGGGGTTTTGGGAGTGTTGGTTATTTATGGGCATTTGGGGAGTGTTGGTTATTTATGGGGGTTTGAGGAGTGTTGGTTATTTATGGGGGTTTGTGGAGTGTTGGTTATTTATGGGGGTTTGGGGAGTGTTGTTTATTTATGGGGGTTTGGGGAGTGTTGGTTATTTATGGGGGTTTGGGGAGTGTTGGTTATTTCTGGGTGTTTGGGTAGTGTTGGTAATTTCTGGAAGTTTGAGGAGTGTTGGTTATTTATGGGGGTTTGGGGAGTGTTGGTTATTTATGGGTGTTTGGGGAGTGCTGGTTATTTCTGGGGGTTTGGGGAGTGTTGGTAATTTCTGGGGGTTTGAGGAGTGTTGGTTATTTATGGGGGTTTGCGGAGTGTTGGTTATTTATGGGGTTTTGGGGAGTGTTGGATATTTATGGGGTTTGGGGAGTGTTGGTTATTTATGGGGGTTTGGGGTGTGTTGGTTATTTATGGAGTTTGGGGTGTGTTGGTTATTTATGGGCTTTGAGTGGGTGTTGGTTATTTATGGGGGTTTGGGGAGTGTTGGTTATTTCTGGGGGTTTGGGGAGTGTTTGTTATTTCTGGGGGTTTGGGGAGTGTTGGTTATTTATGGGCGCTTGGGGAGTGTTGGTTATTTCTGGGCGTTTGGGGAGTGTTGGTTATTTCTGGGGGTTTGAGGAGTGTTGTTTATTTCTGGGGGTTTGGGGTGTTGGTTATTTCTGGGCGTTTGTGTGAGTGTTGGTTATTTATGCGGTTTGAGGAGTGTTGGTTATTTATGGGGTTTTGAGGAGTGTTGGTTATTTATGGGTGTTTGGGGAGTGTTGGGTATTGATGGGGGTTTGAGGAGTGTTGGTTATTTATGGGGGTTTGAGGAGTGTTGGATATTTATGGGGGTTTTGGGAGCGTTGGTTATTTATGGGGGTTTGGGGAGTGTTGGTTATTTATGGGCATTTGGGGAGTGTTGTTTATTTATGGGGGTTTGAGGAGTGTTGGTTATTTATGGGGGTTTGTGGAGTGTTGGTTATTTATGGGGGTTTGGGGAGTGTTGTTTATTTATGGGGGTTTGGGGAGTGTTGGTTATTTATGGGGGTTTGGGGAGTGTTGGTTATTTCTGGGTGTTTGGGTAGTGTTGGTAATTTCTGGAGGTTTGAGGAGTGTTGGTTATTTATGGGGGTTTGGGGAGTGTTGGTTATTTATGGGGGTTTGGGGAGTGCTGGTAATTTCTGGGGGTTTGAGGAGTGTTGGTTATTTATGGGGGTTTGCGGAGTGTTGGTTATTTATGGGGGTTTGGGGAGTGCTGGTTATTTCTGGGGGTTTGGGGAGTGTTGGTAATTTCTGGGGGTTTGAGGAGTGTTGGTTATTTATGGGGGTTTGCGGAGTGTTGGTTATTTATGGGGTTTTGGGGAGTGTTGGATATTTATGGGGTTTGGGGAGTGTTGGTTATTTATGGGGGTTTGGGGTGTTTTGGTTATTTATGGAGTTTGGGGTGTGTTGGTTATTTATGGGCTTTGAGTGGGTGTTGGTTATTTATGGGGGTTTGGGGAGTGTTGGTTATTTCTGGGGGTTTGGGGAGTGTTTGTTATTTCTTGGGGTTTGGGGAGTGTTGGTTATTTATGGGCACTTGGGGAGAGTTGGTTATTTCTGGGCGTTTGGGGAGTGTTGGTTATTTCTGGGGGTTTGAGGAGTGTTGTTTATTTCTGGGGGTTTGGTGTGTTGGTTATTTCTGGGCGTTTGTGTGAGTGTTGGTTATTTATGCGGTTTGAGGAGTGTTGGTTATTTATGGGGGTTTGAGGAGTGTTGGTTATTTATGGGTGTTTGGGGAGTGTTGGGTATTGATGGGGGTTTGAGGAGTGTTGGTTATTTATGGGGGTTTGAGGAGTGTTGGATATTTATGGGGGTTTTGGGAGTGTTGGTTATTTATGGGGGTTTGGGGAGTGTTGGTTATTTATGGGCATTTGGGGAGTGTTGGTTATTTATGGGGGTTTGAGGAGTGTTGGTTATTTATGGGGGTTTGTGGAGTGTTGGTTATTTATGGGGGTTTGGGGAGTGTTGTTTATTTATGGGGGTTTGGGGAGTGTTGGTTATTTATGGGGGTTTTAGGGAGTGTTGGTTATTTCTGGGTGTTTGGGTAGTGTTGGTAATTTCTGGAGGTTTGAGGAGTGTTGGTTATTTATGGGGGTTTGGGGAGTGTTGGTTATTTATGGGGGTTTGGGGAGTGCTGGTAATTTCTGGGGGTTTGAGGAGTGTTGGTTATTTATGGGGGTTTGCGGAGTGTTGGTTATTTATGGGGTTTTGGGGAGTGTTGGTTATTTCTGGGGGTTTGTGTGGGTGTTGGTTATTTATGGGGTTTTGGGGAGTGTTGGTTATTTCTGGGGGTTTGGGTAGTGTTGGTTATTTATGGCTGTTTGAGGAGTGTTGGTTATTTAAGGGGTTTGGGGAGTGTTGGTTATTTCTGGGGGTTTGGCGTGTGTTGGTTATTTATGTGGCTTTGGGGAGTGTTGGTTATTTATGGAGTTTGGGGTGTGTTGGTTATTTATGGGCTTTGAGTGGGTGTTAGTTATTTATGGGGGTGTGGGTAGTGTTGGTTATTTCTGGGGGTTTGGGGAGTGTTTGTTATTTCTGGAGGTTTGGGGAGTGTTGGTTATTTATTCGGGTTTGTGTGGGTGTTGGTTATTTCTGGGGGTTTGAGGAGTGTTGTTTATTTATGGGGATTTGGGTAGTGTTGTTTATTTATGGGGTATTGGGGAGTGTTGGCTATTTATGGGGGTTTGGGGTGTTGGTTATTTCTGGGGGTTTGGGGAGTGTTTGTTATTTATGAGGGTTTGGGGAGTGTTGGTTATTTCTGGGGGTTTGAGGAGTGTTGGTTATTTATGGGGGTTTGGGGACTGTTGGTTATTTTTGGCTGTTTGAGGAGTGTTGGTTATTTCTGGGGGTTTGAGGAGTGTTGGTTATTTATGGTGGTTTAGGGAGTGTTGGTTATTTATGGGGGTTTTGGGTGTGTTGGTTATTTATGGGGGTTTGGGGTGTGTTGTGTATTCATGGGGGTTTGAAGAGTGTTGGTTATTTATGGGGGTTTGAGGATTGTTGGATATTTATGGGGGTTTTGGGAGTGTTGGTTATTTCTGGGCGTTTGGGGAGTGTTGGTTATTTATGGGGGTTTGGGGAGTGTTGGTTATTTATGGGGGTTTGAGGAGTGTTGGTTATTTATGGGGGTTTGTGGAGTGTTGGTTATTTATGGGGGTTTGGGGAGTGTTGGTCATTTATGGGATTTTGGGGAGTGTTGGTTATGGGGTTTTGGGGAGTGTTGGTTATTTATGGGGGTTTGGGGAGTGTTGGTTATTTATGGGGGTTTGGGGAGTGCTGGTAATTTCTGGGGGTTTGAGGAGTGTTGGTTATTTATGGGGGTTTGCGGAGTGTTGGTTATTTATGGGGGTTTGAGGAGTGTTGGTTATTGAAGGGGTTTGGGGAGTGTTGGTTATTTCTGGGGGTTTGGGGGGTGTTGGTTATTTATGGGGGTTTGGGGAGTGTTGGTTATTTATGGGGGTTTGGGGAGAGTAGGTTATTTATGGGGGTTTGGGGAGTGTTGGATATTTATGGGGTTTGGGGAGTGTTGGTTATTTATGGGGGTTTGGGGTGTGTTGGTTATTTATGGAGTTTGGGGTGTGTTGGTTATTTATGGGCTTTGAGTGGGTGTTGGTTATTTATGGGGGTTTGGGGAGTGTTGGTTATTTCTGGGGGTTTGGGGAGTGTTTGTTATTTCTGGGGGTTTGGGGAGTGTTGGTTATTTATGGGTGCTTGGGGAGTGTTGGTTATTTCTGGGCGTTTGGGGAGTGTTGGTTATTTCTGGGGGTTTGAGGAGTGTTGTTTATTTCTGGGGGTTTGGGGTGTTGCTTATTTCTGGGCGTTTGTGTGAGTGTTGGTTATTTATGCGGTTTGAGGAGTGTTGGTTATTTATGGGGGTTTGAGGAGTGTTGGTTATTTATGTGTGTTTGGGGAGTGTTGGGTATTGATGGGGGTTTGCGGAGTGTTGGTTATTTATGGGGGTTTGAGGAGTGTTGGATATTTATGGGGGTTTTGGGAGTGTTGGTTATTTATGGGGGTTTTGGGAGTGTTGGTTATTTATGGGCATTTGGGGAGTGTTGGTTATTTATGGGGGTTTGAGGAGTGTTGGTTATTTATGGGGGTTTGTGGAGTGTTGGTTATTTATGGGGGTTTGGGGAGTGTTGTTTATTTATGGGGGTTTGGGGAGTGTTGGTTATTTATGGGGGTTTGGGGAGTGTTGGTTATTTCTGGGTGTTTGGGTAGTGTTGGTAATTTCTGGAAGTTTGAGGAGTGTTGGTTATTTATGGGGGTTTGGGGAGTGTTGGTTATTTATGGGTGTTTGGGGAGTGCTGGTTATTTCTGGGGGTTTGGGGAGTGTTGGTAATTTCTGGGGGTTTGAGGAGTGTTGGTTATTTATGGGGGTTTGCGGAGTGTTGGTTATTTATGGGGTTTTGGGGAGTGTTGGATATTTATGGGGTTTGGGGAGTGTTGGTTATTTATGGGGGTTTGGGGTGTGTTGGTTATTTATGGAGTTTGGGGTGTGTTGGTTATTTATGGGCTTTGAGTGGGTGTTGGTTATTTATGGGGGTTTGGGGAGTGTTGGTTATTTCTGGGGGTTTGGGGAGTGTTTGTTATTTCTGGGGGTTTGGGGAGTGTTGGTTATTTATGGGCGCTTGGGGAGTGTTGGTTATTTCTGGGCGTTTGGGGAGTGTTGGTTATTTCTGGGGGTTTGAGGAGTGTTGTTTATTTCTGGGGGTTTGGGGTGTTGGTTATTTCTGGGCGTTTGTGTGAGTGTTGGTTATTTATGCGGTTTGAGGAGTGTTGGTTATTTATGGGGTTTTGAGGAGTGTTGGTTATTTATGGGTGTTTGGGGAGTGTTGGGTATTGATGGGGGTTTGAGGAGTGTTGGTTATTTATGGGGGTTTGAGGAGTGTTGGATATTTATGGGGGTTTTGGGAGCGTTGGTTATTTATGGGGGTTTGGGGAGTGTTGGTTATTTATGGGCATTTGGGGAGTGTTGTTTATTTATGGGGGTTTGAGGAGTGTTGGTTATTTATGGGGGTTTGTGGAGTGTTGGTTATTTATGGGGGTTTGGGGAGTGTTGTTTATTTATGGGGGTTTGGGGAGTGTTGGTTATTTATGGGGGTTTGGGGAGTGTTGGTTATTTCTGGGTGTTTGGGTAGTGTTGGTAATTTCTGGAGGTTTGAGGAGTGTTGGTTATTTATGGGGGTTTGGGGAGTGTTGGTTATTTATGGGGGTTTGGGGAGTGCTGGTAATTTCTGGGGGTTTGAGGAGTGTTGGTTATTTATGGGGGTTTGCGGAGTGTTGGTTATTTATGGGGGTTTGGGGAGTGCTGGTTATTTCTGGGGGTTTGGGGAGTGTTGGTAATTTCTGGGGGTTTGAGGAGTGTTGGTTATTTATGGGGGTTTGCGGAGTGTTGGTTATTTATGGGGTTTTGGGGAGTGTTGGATATTTATGGGGTTTGGGGAGTGTTGGTTATTTATGGGGGTTTGGGGTGTTTTGGTTATTTATGGAGTTTGGGGTGTGTTGGTTATTTATGGGCTTTGAGTGGGTGTTGGTTATTTATGGGGGTTTGGGGAGTGTTGGTTATTTCTGGGGGTTTGGGGAGTGTTTGTTATTTCTTGGGGTTTGGGGAGTGTTGGTTATTTATGGGCACTTGGGGAGAGTTGGTTATTTCTGGGCGTTTGGGGAGTGTTGGTTATTTCTGGGGGTTTGAGGAGTGTTGTTTATTTCTGGGGGTTTGGTGTGTTGGTTATTTCTGGGCGTTTGTGTGAGTGTTGGTTATTTATGCGGTTTGAGGAGTGTTGGTTATTTATGGGGGTTTGAGGAGTGTTGGTTATTTATGGGTGTTTGGGGAGTGTTGGGTATTGATGGGGGTTTGAGGAGTGTTGGTTATTTATGGGGGTTTGAGGAGTGTTGGATATTTATGGGGGTTTTGGGAGTGTTGGTTATTTATGGGGGTTTGGGGAGTGTTGGTTATTTATGGGCATTTGGGGAGTGTTGGTTATTTATGGGGGTTTGAGGAGTGTTGGTTATTTATGGGGGTTTGTGGAGTGTTGGTTATTTATGGGGGTTTGGGGAGTGTTGTTTATTTATGGGGGTTTGGGGAGTGTTGGTTATTTATGGGGGTTTTAGGGAGTGTTGGTTATTTCTGGGTGTTTGGGTAGTGTTGGTAATTTCTGGAGGTTTGAGGAGTGTTGGTTATTTATGGGGGTTTGGGGAGTGTTGGTTATTTATGGGGGTTTGGGGAGTGCTGGTAATTTCTGGGGGTTTGAGGAGTGTTGGTTATTTATGGGGGTTTGCGGAGTGTTGGTTATTTATGGGGTTTTGGGGAGTGTTGGTTATTTCTGGGGGTTTGTGTGGGTGTTGGTTATTTATGGGGTTTTGGGGAGTGTTGGTTATTTCTGGGGGTTTGGGTAGTGTTGGTTATTTATGGCTGTTTGAGGAGTGTTGGTTATTTAAGGGGTTTGGGGAGTGTTGGTTATTTCTGGGGGTTTGGCGTGTGTTGGTTATTTATGTGGCTTTGGGGAGTGTTGGTTATTTATGGAGTTTGGGGTGTGTTGGTTATTTATGGGCTTTGAGTGGGTGTTAGTTATTTATGGGGGTGTGGGTAGTGTTGGTTATTTCTGGGGGTTTGGGGAGTGTTTGTTATTTCTGGAGGTTTGGGGAGTGTTGGTTATTTATTCGGGTTTGTGTGGGTGTTGGTTATTTCTGGGGGTTTGAGGAGTGTTGTTTATTTATGGGGATTTGGGTAGTGTTGTTTATTTATGGGGTATTGGGGAGTGTTGGCTATTTATGGGGGTTTGGGGTGTTGGTTATTTCTGGGGGTTTGGGGAGTGTTTGTTATTTATGAGGGTTTGGGGAGTGTTGGTTATTTCTGGGGGTTTGAGGAGTGTTGGTTATTTATGGGGGTTTGGGGACTGTTGGTTATTTTTGGCTGTTTGAGGAGTGTTGGTTATTTCTGGGGGTTTGAGGAGTGTTGGTTATTTATGGTGGTTTAGGGAGTGTTGGTTATTTATGGGGGTTTTGGGTGTGTTGGTTATTTATGGGGGTTTGGGGTGTGTTGTGTATTCATGGGGGTTTGAAGAGTGTTGGTTATTTATGGGGGTTTGAGGATTGTTGGATATTTATGGGGGTTTTGGGAGTGTTGGTTATTTCTGGGCGTTTGGGGAGTGTTGGTTATTTATGGGGGTTTGGGGAGTGTTGGTTATTTATGGGGGTTTGAGGAGTGTTGGTTATTTATGGGGGTTTGTGGAGTGTTGGTTATTTATGGGGGTTTGGGGAGTGTTGGTCATTTATGGGATTTTGGGGAGTGTTGGTTATGGGGTTTTGGGGAGTGTTGGTTATTTATGGGGGTTTGGGGAGTGTTGGTTATTTATGGGGGTTTGGGGAGTGCTGGTAATTTCTGGGGGTTTGAGGAGTGTTGGTTATTTATGGGGGTTTGCGGAGTGTTGGTTATTTATGGGGGTTTGGGGAGTGCTGGTTATTTCTGGGGGTTTGGGGAGTGTTGGTAATTTCTGGGGGTTTGAGGAGTGTTGGTTATTTATGGGGGTTTGCGGAGTGTTGGTTATTTATGGGGTTTTGGGGAGTGTTGGATATTTATGGGGTTTGGGGAGTGTTGGTTATTTATGGGGGTTTGGGGTGTTTTGGTTATTTATGGAGTTTGGGGTGTGTTGGTTATTTATGGGCTTTGAGTGGGTGTTGGTTATTTATGGGGGTTTGGGGAGTGTTGGTTATTTCTGGGGGTTTGGGGAGTGTTTGTTATTTCTGGGGGTTTGGGGAGTGTTGGTTATTTATGGGCACTTGGGGAGTGTTGGTTATTTCTGGGCGTTTGGGGAGTGTTGGTTATTTCTGGGGGTTTGAGGAGTGTTGTTTATTTCTGGGGTTTGGGGTGTTGGTTATTTCTGGGCGTTTGTGTGAGTGTTGGTTATTTATGCGGTTTGAGGAGTGTTGGTTATTTATGGGGGTTTGAGGAGTGTTGGTTATTTATGGGTGTTTGGGGAGTGTTGGGTATTGATGCGGGTTTGAGGAGTGTTGGTTATTTATGGGGGTTTGAGGAGTGTTGGATATTTATGGGGGTTTTGGGAGTGTTGGTTATTTATGGGGGTTTGGGGAGTGTTGGTTATTCATGGGCATTTGGGGAGTGTTGGTTATTTATGGGGGTTTGAGGAGTGTTGGTTATTTATGGGGGTTTGTGGAGTGTTGGTTATTTATGGGGGTTTGGGGAGTGTTGTTTATTTATGGGGGTTTGGGGAGTGTTGGTTATTTATGGGGGTTTGGGGAGTGTTGGTTATTTCTGGGTGTTTGGGTAGTGTTGGTAATTTCTGGAGGTTTGAGGAGTGTTGGTTATTTATGGGGGTTTGGGGAGTGTTGGTTATTTATGGGGGTTTGGGGAGTGCTGGTAATTTCTGGGGGTTTGAGGAGTGTTGGTTATTTATGGGGGTTTGCGGAGTGTTGGTTATTTATGGGGTTTTGGGGAGTGTTGGGTATTGATGGGGGTTTGAGGAGTGTTGGTTATTTATGGGGGTTTGAGGAGTGTTGGATATTTATGGGGGTTTTGGGAGTGTTGGTTATTTATGGGGGTTTGGGGAGTGTTGGTTATTTATGGGCATTTGGGGAGTGTTGGTTATTTATGGGGGTTTGAGGAGTGTTGGTTATTTATGGGGGTTTGTGGAGTGTTGGTTATTTATGGGGGTTTGGGGAGTGTTGGTTATTTATGGGCATTTGGGGAGTGTTGGTTATTTATGGGGGTTTGAGGAGTGTTGGTTATTTATGGGGGTTTGTGGAGTGTTGGTTATTTATGGGGGTTTGGGGAGTGTTGTTTATTTATGGGGGTTTGGGGAGTGTTGGTTATTTATGGGGGTTTGGGGAGTGTTGGTTATTTCTGGGCGTTTGGGTAGTGTTGGTAATTTCTGGAGGTTTGAGGAGTGTTGGTTATTTATGGGGGTTTGGGGAGTGTTGGTTATTTATGGGGGTTTGGGGAGTGCTGGTAATTTCTGGGGGTTTGAGGAGTGTTGGTTATTTATGGGGGTTTGGGGAGTGTTGGTTATTTATGGGGGTTTGGGTAGTGTTGGATATTTATGGGTGTTTGAGGAGTGTTGGTTATTTATGGGGTTTGGGGAGTGTTGGTTATTTCTGGGGGTTTGGCGTGTGTTGGTTATTTATGTGGCTTTGGGGAGTGTTGGTTATTTATGGAGTTTGGGGTGTGTTGGTTATTTATGGGCTTTGAGTGGGTGTTGGTTATTTATGGGGGTGTGGGTAGTGTTGGTTATTTCTGGGGGTTTGGGGAGTGTTTGTTATTTCTGGAGGTTTGGGGAGTGTTGGTTATTTATTGGGGTTTGTGTGGGTGTTGCTTATTTCTGGGGGTTTGAGGAGTGTTGTTTATTTATGGGGATTTGGGTAGTGTTGTTTATTTATGGGGTATTGGGGAGTGTTGGCTATTTATGGGGGTTTGGGGTGTTGGTTATTTCTGGGGGTTTGGGGAGTGTTTGTTATTTATGAGGGTTTGGGGAGTGTTGGTTATTTCTGGGGGTTTGAGGAGTGTTGGTTATTTCTGGGGGTTTGAGGAGTGTTGGTTATTTATGGGGGTTTAGGGAGTGTTGGTTATTTATGGGGGTTTGGGGTGTGTTGGTTATTTATGGGGGTTTGGGGTGTGTTGTGTATTCATGGGGGTTTGAGGAGTGTTGGTTATTTATGGGGGTTTGAGGATTGTTGGATATTTATGGGGGTTTTGGGAGTGTTGGTTATTTCTGGGCGTTTGGGGAGTGTTGGTTATTTATGGGGGTTTGGGGAGTGTTGGTTATTTATGGGGGTTTGAGGAGTGTTGGTTATTTATGGGGGTTTGTGGAGTGTTGGTTATTTATGGGGGTTTGGGGAGTGTTGGTTATTTATGGGGGTTTGGGGAGTGTTGGTTATTTATGGGGGTTTGGTGAGTGTTGGTTATTTCTGGGGGTTTGAGGAGTGTTGGTTATTTCTGGGGGTTTGTGTGGGTGTTGGTTATTTATGGGGTTTTGGGGAGTGTTGGTTATTTCTGGGGGTTTGAGGACTGTTGGTTATTTATGGGGGTTTTTGGGAGTGTTGGTTATATATGGGGGTTTGGGGAGTGTTGGTTATTTATGGGGGTTTGAGGAGTGTTGGTTATTTATGGGGGTTTGATGAGTGTTGGTTATTTATGGGTGTGTGGGTAGTGTTGGTTATTTATGGGGATTTGGGTAGTGTTGTTTATTTATGGGGTATTGGGGAGTGTTGGCTATTTATGGGGGTTTGGGGTGTTGGTTATTTCTGGGGGTTTGGGGAGTGTTTGTTATTTATGAGGGTTTGGGGAGTGTTGGTTATTTCTGGGGGTTTGAGGAGTGTTGGTTATTTATGGGGGTTTGGGGACTGTTGGTTATTTTTGGGTGTTTGAGGAGTGTTGGTTATTTCTGGGGGTTTGAGGAGTGTTGGTTATTTCTGGGGGTTTAGGGAGTGTTGGTTATTTATGGGGGTTTGGGGTGTGTTGGTTATTTATGGGGGTTTGGGGTGTGTTGTGTATTCATGGGGGTTTGAGGAGTGTTGGTTATTTATGGGGGTTTGAGGATTGTTGGATATTTATGGGGGTTTTGGGAGTGTTGGTTATTTCTGGGCGTTTGGGGAGTGTTGGTTATTTATGGGGGTTTGGGGAGTGTTGGTTATTTATGGGGGTTTGAGGAGTGTTGGTTATTTATGGGGGTTTGTGGAGTGTTGGTTATTTATGGGGGTTTGGGGAGTGTTGGTTATTTATGGGGGTTTGGGGAGTGTTGGTTATTTATGGGGGTTTGAGGAGTGTTGGTTATTTCTGGGGGTTTGTGTGGGTGTTGGTTATT
Organism: Hypanus sabinus; assembly: GCF_030144855.1. NCBI lineage: Eukaryota > Metazoa > Chordata > Chondrichthyes > Myliobatiformes > Dasyatidae > Hypanus > Hypanus sabinus. The sequence goes on along the minus strand of NW_026778967.1, from coordinate 140,360 downwards.
TATGGGGTTTTGGGGAGTGTTGGTTATTTCTGGGGGTTTGAGGACTGTTGGTTATTTATGGGGGTTTTTGGGAGTGTTGGTTATTTATGGAGTTTGGGGTGTGTTGGTTATTTATGGGCTTTGAGTGGGTGTTGGTTATTTATGGGGGTGTGGGTAGTGTTGGTTATTTCTGGGGGTTTGGGGAGTGTTTGTTATTTCTGGAGGTTTGGGGAGTGTTGGTTATTTATTGGGGTTTGTGTGGGTGTTGGTTATTTCTGGGGGTTTGAGGAATGTTGTTTATTTATGGGGATTTGGGTAGTGTTGTTTATTTATGGGGTATTGGGGAGTGTTGGCTATTTATGGGGGTTTGGGGTGTTGGTTATTTCTGGGGGTTTGGGGAGTGTTTGTTATTTATGAGGGTTTGGGGAGTGTTGGTTATTTCTGGGGGTTTGAGGAGTGTTGGTTATTTATGGGGGTTTGGGGACTGTTGGTTATTTTTGGGTGTTTGAGGAGTGTTGGTTATTTCTGGGGGTTTGAGGAGTGTTGGTTATTTATGGGGGTTTAGGGAGTGTTGGTTATTTATGAGGGTTTGGGGTGTGTTGGTTATTTATGGGGGTTTGGGGTGTGTTGTGTATTCATGGGGGTTTGAGGAGTGTTGGTTATTTATGGGGGTTTGAGGATTGTTGGATATTTATGGGGGTTTTGGGAGTGTTGGTTATTTCTGGGCGTTTGGGGAGTGTTGGTTATTTATGGGGGTTTGGGGAGTGTTGGTTATTTATGGGGGTTTGAGGAGTGTTGGTTATTTATGGGGGTTTGTGGAGTGTTGGTTATTTATGGGGGTTTGGGGAGTGTTGGTTATTTATGGGGGTTTGGGGAGTGTTGGTTATTTATGGGGGTTTGGTGAGTGTTGGTTATTTCTGGGGGTTTGAGGAGTGTTGGTTATTTCTGGGGGTTTGTGTGGGTGTTGGTTATTTATGGGGTTTTGGGGAGTGTTGGTTATTTCTGGGGGTTTGAGGACTGTTGGTTATTTATGGGGGTTTTTGGGAGTGTTGGTTATATATGGGGGTTTGGGTAGTGTTGGTTATTTATGGGGGTTTGAGGAGTGTTGGTTATTTATGGGGGTTTGATGAGTGTTGGTTATTTATGGGGGTTTGGGGAGTGTTGGTTATTTATGGTGTTTGGGGAGTGTTGGTTATTTCTGGGGGTTTGGGGTGTGTTGGTTATTTCTGGGGGTTTGGGGAGTGTTGGTGATTTATGGGGGTTTGAGGAGTGTTGGTTATTTCTGGGTGTTTGGGGAGTGTTGGTTATTCATGTGATTTTGGGGAGTGTTGGTTATTTATGGGGGTTGGGAGTGTTGGTTATTTATGGGGTTTTGAGGAGTGTTGGATATTTATGCGGTTTTGGGGAGTGTTGGTTATTTATGGGATTTTGGGGAGTGTTGGTTATGGGGTTTTGGGGAGTGTTGGTTATTTATGGGGGTTTGGGGATGTTGGTTATTTCTGGGGTTTTGGGGTGTGTTGGTTATTTATGGGGGTTTGAAGAGTGCTGGTTATTTCTGGGGGCTTGAGGAGAGTTGGGTATTTCTGGGGGTTTGGGGTGTGTTGGTTATTTCTGGGGGTTTGAAGGGTGTTGGTTATTTCTGGGGGTTTGAGGACTGTTGGTTATTTATGGGGGTTTTTGGGAGTGTTGGTTATATATGTGGGTTTGGGTAGTGTTGGTTATTTATGGGGGTTTGAGGAGTGTTGGTTATTTATGGGGGTTTGATGAGTGTTGGTTATTTATGGGGGTTTGGGGAGTGTTGGTTATTTATGGTGTTTGGGGAGTGTTGGTTATTTCTGGGGGTTTGGGGTGTGTTGGTTATTTCTGGGGGTTTGGGTGTGTTGGTGATTTATGGGGGTTTGAGGAGTGTTGGTTATTTCTGGGTGTTTGGGGAGTGTTGGTTATTCATGTGATTTTGGGGAGTGTTGGTTATTTATGGGGGTTGGGAGTGTTGGTTATTTATGGGGTTTTGAGGAGTGTTGGATATTTATGCGGTTTTGGGGAGTGTTGGTTATTTATGGGGGTTTGGGGAGTGTTGGTTATTTATGGGGGTTTGAGGAGTGTTGGTTATTTATGGGATTTTGGGGAGTGTTGGTTATGGGGTTTTGGGGAGTGTTGGTTATTTATGGGGGTTTGGGGAGTGTTGGTTATTTCTGGGGTTTTGGGGTGTGTTGGTTATTTATGGGGGTTTGAAGAGTGCTAGTTATTTCTGGGGGCTTGAGGAGAGTTGGTTATTTATGGTGTTTGGGGAGTGTTGGTTATTTCTGGGGGTTTGGGGTGTGTTGGTTATTTCTGGGGGTTTGGGTGTGTTGGTGATTTATGGGGGTTTGAGGAGTGTTGGTTATTTCTGGGTGTTTGGTGAGTGTTGGTTATTTCTGGGGGTTTGAGGAGTGTTGGTTATTTCTGGGGGTTTGTGTGGGTGTTGGTTATTTATGGGGTTTTGGGGAGTGTTGGTTATTTCTCGGGGTTTGAGGACTGTTGGTTATTTATGGGGGTTTTTGGGAGTGTTGGTTATATATGGGGGTTTGGGTAGTGTTGGTTATTTATGGGGGTTTGAGGAGTGTTGGTTATTTATGGGGGTTTGATGAGTGTTGGTTATTTATGGGGGTTTGGGGAGTGTTGGTTATTTATGGTGTTTGGGGAGTGTTGGTTATTTCTGGGGGTTTGGGGTGTGTTGGTTATTTCTGGGGGTTTGGGGAGTGTTGGTGATTTATGGGGGTTTGAGGAGTGTTGGTTATTTCTGGGTGTTTGGGGAGTGTTGGTTATTCATGTGATTTTGGGGAGTGTTGGTTATTTACGGGGGTTGGGAGTGTTGGTTATTTATGGGGTTTTGAGGAGTGTTGGATATTTATGCGGTTTTGGGGAGTGTTGGTTATTTATGGGATTTTGGGGAGTGTTGGTTATGGGGTTTTGGGGAGTGTTGGTTATTTATGGGGGTTTGGGGAGTGTTGGTTAGTTCTGGGGTTTTGGGGTGTGTTGGTTATTTATGGGGGTTTGAAGAGTGCTGGTTATTTCTGGGGGCTTGAGGAGAGTTGGGTATTTCAGGGGGTTTGGGGTGTGTTGGTTATTTCTGGGGGTTTGAAGAGTGTTGGTTATTTCTGGGGGTTTGAGGACTGTTGGTTATTTATGGGGGTTTTTGGGAGTGTTGGTTATATATGGGGGTTTGGGTAGTGTTGGTTATTTATGGGGGTTTGAGGAGTGTTGGTTATTTATGGGGGTTTGATGAGTGTTGGTTATTTATGGGGGTTTGGGGAGTGTTGGTTATTTATGGTGTTTGGGGAGTGTTGGTTATTTCTGGGGGTTTGGGGTGTGTTGGTTATTTCTGGGGGTTTGGGTGTGTTGGTGATTTATGGGGGTTTGAGGAGTGTTGGTTATTTCTGGGTGTTTGGGGAGTGTTGGTTATTCATGTGATTTTGGGGAGTGTTGGTTATTTATGGGGGTTGGGAGTGTTGGCTATTTATGGGGTTTTGAGGAGTGTTGGATATTTATGCGGTTTTGGGGAGTGTTGGTTATTTATGGGGGTTTGGGGAGTGTCGGTTATTTATGGGGGTTTGAGGAGTGTTGGTTATTTATGGGATTTTGGGGAGTGTTGGTTATTTATGGGGGTTTGGGGAGTGTTGGTTATTTCTGGGGTTTTGGGGTGTGTTGGTTATTTATGGGGGTTTGAAGAGTGCTGGTTATTTCTGGGGGCTTGAGGAGAGTTGGGTATTTCTGGGGGTTTGGGGTGTGTTGGTTATTTCTGGGAGTTTGAGGAGTGTTGGTTATTTATGTGGGTTTGGGGAATGTTGGTAATATATGGGGGTTTGGGGAGTGTTGGTTATTTATGAGGGTTTGGGGAGTGTTGGTTATTTCTGGGGGTTTGAGGAGTGTTGGTTATTTCTGGGGGTTTGGGGAGTGTTGGTTTTTTGTTGGGGGTTTGGGGAGTGTTGGTTATTTTTGGGGGTTTGGGGAGTGTTGGTTATTTATGGGGGTTTGAGGAGTGTTGGTTATTTATGGGGGTTTGGGGAGTGCTGGTTATTTCTGGGGGTTTGGGTAGTGTTGGTAATTTCTGGAGGTTTGTGTGGGTGTTGGTTATTTATGGGGGTTTGGGGAGTGTTGGTTATTTATGGGGGTTTGGGGAGTGCTGGTTATTTCTGGGGGTTTGGGGAGTGTTGGTAATTTCTGGGGGTTTGAGGAGTGTTGGTTATTTATGGGGGTTTGCGGAGTGTTGGTTATTTATGGGGTTTTGGGGAGTGTTGGTTATTTCTGTGGGTTTGTGTGGGTGTTGGATATTTCTGGGGGTTTGGGGAGTGTTGGTTATTTATGGGGGTTTGGGTAGTGTTGGTTATTTATGGGTGTTTGGGTAGTGTTGGTTATTTATGGGTGTTTGGGGAGTGTTGGTTATTTTTGGGGGTTTGGGGAGTGTTGGTTATTTATGGGGGTTTGAGGAGTGTTGGTTATTTTTGGGGGTTTGGGGAGTGTTGGTTATTTATGGGGTTTTGGGGAGTGTTGGTTATTTCAGTGGGTTTGTGTGGGTGTTGGATATTTCTGGGGGTTTGGGGAGTGTTGGTTTTTTGTGGGGATTTGGGGAGTGTTGGTTATTTTTGGGGGTTTGGGGAGTGTTGGTTATTTATGGGGGTTTGTATGGGTGTTGGTTATTTCTGGGGTTTCAGGACTGTTGGTTATTTCTGGGGGTTTGAGGACTGTTGGTTATTTATAGGGGTTTGGGGAGTGTTGGTTATTTATGGGGGTCTGGGTAGTGTTGGTTATTTATGGGTGTTTGAGGAGTGTTGGTTATTTATGGGGGTTTAGGGAGTGTTGGTTATTTATGGGGGTTTGGGTAGTGTTGGTTATTTATGGGTGTTTGGGTAGTGTTGGTTATTTATGGGTGTTTGGGGAGTGTTGGTTATTTTTGGGGGTTTGGGGAGTGTTGGTTATTTATGGGGGTTTGAGGAGTGTTGGTTATTTTTGGGGGTTTGGGGAGTGTTGGTTATTTATGGGGTTTTGGGGAGTGTTGGTTATTTCTGTGGGTTTGTGTGGGTGTTGGATATTTCTGGGGGTTTGGGGAGTGTTGGTTTTTTGTGGGGATTTGGGGAGTGTTGGTTATTTTTGGGGGTTTGGGGAGTGTTGGTTATTTATGGGGGTTTGTATGGGTGTTGGTTATTTCTGGGGTTTCAGGACTGTTGGTTATTTCTGGGGGTTTGAGGACTGTTGGTTATTTATAGGGGTTTGGGGAGTGTTGGTTATTTATGGGGGTCTGGGTAGTGTTGGTTATTTATGGGTGTTTGAGGAGTGTTGGTTATTTATGGGGGTTTAGGGAGTGTTGATTATTTATGGGGGTTTGGGGAGAGTTGGTTATTTATGGGGGTTTGGGGTGTGTTGTGTATTCATGGGGGTTTGAGGAGTGTTGGTTATTTATGGGGGTTTGAGGATTGTTGGATATTTATGGGGGTTTTGGGAGTGTTGGTTATTTCTGGGGGTTTGGGGAGTGTTGGTTATTTATGGGGGTTTGGGGAGTGTTGGTTATTTATGGGGGTTTGAGGAGTGTTGGATATTTATGGGGGTTTGTGGAGTGTTGGTTATTTATGGGGGTTTGGGGAGTGTTGGTTATTTATGGGGGTTTGGGGAGTGTTGGTTATTTATGGGGGTTTGGTGAGTGTTGGTTATTTCTGGGGGTTTGAGGAGTGTTGGTTATTTCTGGGGGTTTGTGTGGGTGTTGGTTATTTATGGGGTTTTGGGGAGTGTTGGTTATTTCTGGGGGTTTGAGGACTGTTGGTTATTTATGGGGGTTCTTGGGAGTGTTGGTTATATATGGTGGTTTGGGTAGTGTTGGTTATTTATGGGGGTTTGAGGAGTGTTGGTTATTTATGGGGGTTTGGGGAGTGTTGGTTATTTATGGTGTTTGGGGAGTGTTGGTTATTTCTGGGGGTTTGGGGTGTGTTGGTTATTTCTGGGGGTTTGGGGAGTGTTGGTGATTTATGGGGGATTGGGGTGTGTTGGTTATTTCTGGGGGTTTGAGGAGTTTTGATTATTTCTGGGGGTTTGAGGAGTGTTGGTTATTTATGGGTGTTTGGTGAGTGTTGGTTATTTCTGGGGGTTTGAGGAGTGTTGGTTATTTTTGGGGGTTTGGGGAGTGTTGGTTATTTATGGCGGTTTGAGGAGTGTTGGTTATTTATGGGGGTTTGGGGAGTGTTGGTTATTTATGGGGGTTTGGGGTGTTGATTCTTTCTGGTGGTTTGAGTGGGTGTTGGTTATTTATGGGGGTTTGAGGAGTGTTGTTTATTTATGGGGGTTTGGGGAGTGTTGGTTATTTATGGGGGTTTGGGGAGTGCTGGTTATTTCTGGGGGTTTGGGTAGTGTTGGTAATTTCTGGAGGTTTGAGGAGTGTTGGTTTTTTATGGGGGTTTGGGGAGTGTTGGTTATTTATGGGGGTTTGGGGAGTGCTGGTTATTTCTGGGGGTTTGGGGAGTGTTGGTAATTTCTGGGGGTTTGAGTAGTGTTGGTTATTTATGGGGGTTTGCGGAGTGTTGGTTATTTATGGGGTTTTGGGGAGTGTTGGTTATTTCTGTGGGTTTGTGTGGGTGTTGGATATTTCTGGGGGTTTGGGGAGTGTTGTTTATTTATGGGGGTTTGGGTAGTGTTGGTTATTTATGGGTGTTTGAGGAGTGTTGGTTATTGAAGGGGTTTGGGGAGTGTTGGTTATTTCTGGGGGTTTGGGGGGTGTTGGTTATTTATGGGGGTTTGGGGAGTGTTGGTTATTTATGGGGGTTTGGGGAGTGTTGGATATTTATGGGTGTTTAAGGAGTGTTGGTTATTTAAGGGGTTTGGGGAGTGTTGGTTATTTATGGGCTTTGAGTGGGTGTTGGTTATTTATGGGGGTTTGGGGAGTGTTGGTTATTTCTGGGGGTTTGGGGAGTGTTTGTTATTTCTGGGGGTTTGGGGAGTGTTGGTTATTTATGGGCGTTTGGGGAGTGTTGGTTATTTCTGGGCGTTTGGGGAGTGTTGGTTATTTCTGGGGGTTTGAGGAGTGTTGTTTATTTATGGGGGTTTGGGGTGTTGGTTATTTCTGGGCGTTTGTGTGAGTGTTGGTTATTTATGCGGTTTGAGGAGTGTTGGTTATTTATGGGGGTTTGAGGAGTGTTGGTTATTTATGGGTGTTTGGGGAGTGTTGGGTATTGATGGGGGTTTGAGGAGTGTTGGTTATTTATGGGGGTTTGAGGAGTGTTGGATATTTATGGGGGTTTTGGGAGTGTTGGTTATTTATGGGGGATTGGGGAGTGTTGGTTATTTATGGGCATTTGGGGAGTGTTGGTTATTTATGGGGGTTTGGGTAGTGTTGGTTATTTATGGGGGTTTGAGGAGTGTTGGTTATTTATGGGGGTTTGATGAGTGTTGGTTATTTATGGGGGTTTGGGGAGAGTTGGTTATTTATGGTGTTTGGGGAGTGTTGGTTATTTCTGGGGGTTTGGGGTGTGTTGGTTATTTCTGGGGGTTTGGGGAGTGTTGGTGATTTATGAGGGTTTGGGGTGTGTTGGTTATTTCTGGGGGTTTGAGGAGTGTTGCTTATTTATGGGGGTTTGAGGATTGTTGGATATTTATGGGGGTTTTGGGAGTGTTGGTTATTTCTGGGGGTTTGGGGAGTGTTGGTTATTTATGGGGGTTTGGGGAGTGTTGGTTATTTATGGGGGTTTGAGGAGTGTTGGATATTTATGGGGGTTTGTAGAGTGTTGGTTATTTATGGGGGTTTGGGGAGTGTTGGTTATTTATGGGGGTTTGGGGAGTGTTGGTTATTTATGGGGGTTTGGTGAGTGTTGGTTATTTCTGGGGGTTTGAGGAGTGTTGGTTATTTCTGGGGGTTTGTGTGGGTGTTGGTTATTTATGGGGTTTTGGGGAGTGTTGGTTATTTCTGGGGGTTTGAGGACTGTTGGTTATTTATGGGGGTTCTTGGGAGTGTTGGTTATATATGGGGGTTTGTGTAGTGTTGGTTATTTATGGGGGTTTGAGGAGTGTTGGTTATTTATGGGGGTTTGATGAGTGTTGGTTATTTATGGGGGTTTGGGGAGTGTTGGTTATTTATGGTGTTTGGGGAGTGTTGGTTATTTCTGGGGGTTTGGGGTGTGTTGGTTATTTCTGGGGGTTTGGGGAGTGTTGGTGATTTATGGGGGTTTGGGGTGTGTTGATTATTTCTGGGGGTTTGAGGAGTTTTGATTATTTCTGGGGGTTTGAGGAGTGTTGGTTATTTATGGGTGTTTGGTGAGTGTTGGTTATTTCTGGGGGTTTGAGGAGTGTTGGTTATTTTTGGGGGTTTGGGGAGTGTTGGTTATTTATGGGGGTTTGAGGAGTGTTGGTTATTTATGGGGGTTTGGGGAGTGTTGGTTATTTATGGGGGTTTGGGGTGTTGGTTCTTTCTGGTGGTTTGTGTGGGTGTTGGTTATTTATGGGGGTTTGAGGAGTGTTGTTTATTTATGGGGGTTTGGGGAGTGTTGGTTATTTATGGGGGTTTGGGGAGTGCTGGTTATTTCTGGGGGTTTGGGTACTGTTGGTAATTTCTGGAGGTTTGAGGAGTGTTGGTTATTTATGGGGGTTTGGGGAGTGTTGGTTATTTATGGGGGTTTGGGGAGTGCTGGTTATTTCTGGGGGTTTGGGGAGTGTTGGTAATTTCTGGGGGTTTGAGGAGTGTTGGTTATTTATGGGGGTTTGCGGAGTGTTGGTTATTTATGGGGTTTTGGGGAGTGTTGGTTATTTCTGTGGGTTTGTGTGGGTGTTGGATATTTCTGGGGGTTTGGGGAGTGTTGGTTATTTATGGGGGTTTGGGTAGTGTTGGTTATTTATGGGTGTTTGAGGAGTGTTGGTTATTGAAGGGGTTTGGGGAGTGTTGGTTATTTCTGGGGGTTTGGGGGGTGTTGGTTATTTATGGGGGTTTGGGGAGTGTTGGTTATTTATGGGGGTTTGGGGAGTGTTGGTTATTTATGGGGGTTTGGGGAGTGTTGGATATTTATGGGTGTTTAAGGAGTGTTGGTTATTTAAGGGGTTTGGGGAGTGTTGTTTATTTATGGGCTTTGAGTGGGTGTTGGTTATTTATGGGGGTTTGGGGAGTGTTGGTTATTTCTGGGGGTTTGTGGAGTGTTTGTTATTTCTGGGGGTTGGGGAGTGTTGGTTATTTATGGGCGTTTGGGGAGTGTTGGTTATTTCTGGGCGTTTGGGGAGTGTTGGTTATTTCTGGGGGTTTGAGGAGTGTTGTTTATTTATGGGGGTTTGGGGTGTTGGTTATTTCTGGGCGTTTGTGTGAGTGTTGGTTATTTATGCGGTTTGAGGAGTGTTGGTTATTTATGGGGGTTTGAGGAGTGTTGGTTATTTATGGGTGTTTGGGGAGTGTTGGGTATTGATGGGGGTTTGAGGAGTGTTGGTTATTTATGGGGGTTTGAGGAGTGTTGGATATTTATGGGGGTTTTGGGAGTGTTGGTTATTTATGGGGGATTGGGGAGTGTTGGTTATTTATGGGCATTTCGGGAGTGTTGGTTATTTATGGGGGTTTGGGTAGTGTTGGTTATTTATGGGGGTTTGAGGAGTGTTGGTTATTTATGGGGGATTGATGAGTGTTGGTTATTTATGGGGGTTTGGGGAGTGTTGTTTATTTATGGTGTTTGGGGAGTGTTGGTTATTTCTGGGGGTTTGGGGTGTGTTGGTTATTTCTGGGGGTTTGGGGAGTGTTGGTGATTTATGGGGGTTTGGGGTGTGTTGGTTATTTCTGGGGGTTTGAGGAGTTTTGATCATTTCTGGGGGTTTGAGGAGTGTTGGTTATTTATGGGTGTTTGGTGAGTGTTGGTTATTTCTGGGGGTTTGAGGAGTGTTGGTTATTTTTGGGGGTTTGGGGAGTGTTGGTTATTTATAGGGGTTTGGGGCGTGTTGGTTATTTATGCGGGTTTGGGTAGTGTTGGTTATTTATGGGTGTTTGAGGAGTGTTGGTTATTTAAGGGGTTTGGGGAGTGTTGGTTATTTCTGGGGGTTTGGCGTGTGTTGGTTATTTATGTGGCTTTGGGGAGTGTTGGTTATTTATGGAGTTTGGGGTGTGTTGGTTATTTATGGGCTTTGAGTGGGTGTTGGTTATTTATGGGGGTGTGGGTAGTGTTGGTTATTTCTGGGGGTTTGGGGAGTGTTTGTTATTTCTGGAGGTTTGGGGAGTGTTGGTTATTTATTGGGGTTTGTGTGGGTGTTGGTTATTTCTGGGGGTTTGAGGAGTGTTGTTTATTTATGGGGATTTGGGTAGTGTTGTTTATTTATCGGGTATTGGGGAGTGTTGGTTATTTATGGGGGTTTGGGGTGTTGGTTATCTCTGGGGGTTTGGGGAGTGTTTGTTATTTATGAGGGTTTGGGGAGTGTTGGTTATTTCTGGGGGTTTGAGGAGTGTTGGCTATTTATGGGGGTTTGGGGACTGTTGGTTATTTTTGGGTGTTTGAGGAGTGTTGGTTATTTCTGGGGGTTTGAGGAGTGTTGGTTATTTATGGGCGTTTGGGGAGTGTTGGTTATTTCTGGGCGTTTGGGGAGTGTTGGTTATTTCTGGAGGTTTGAGGAGTGTTGTTTATTTATGGGGGTTTGGGGTGTTGGTTATTTCTGGGCGTTTGTGTGAGTGTTGGTTATTTATGCGGTTTGAGGAGTGTTGGTTATTTATGGGGGTTTGAGGAGTGTTGGTTATTTATGGGGGTTTGGGGACTGTTGGTTATTTATGGGGGTTTGAGGAGTGTTGTTTATTTATGGGGGTTTGTGGAGTGTTGGTTATTTATGGGGGTTTGGGGAGTGTTGGTTATTTATGGGGGTTTGGGTAGTGTTGGTTATTTATGGGGGTTTGGTGAGTGTTGGTTATTTCTGGGGGTTTGAGGAGTGTTGGTTATTTCTGGGGGTTTGTGTGGGTGTTGGTTTTTTATGGGGTTTTGGGGAGTGTTGGTTATTTCTGGGGGTTTGAGGACTGTTGGTTATTTATGGGGGTTTTTGGGAGTGTTGGTTATATATGGGGGTTTGGGTAGTGTTGGTTATTTATGGGGGTTTGAGGAGTGTTGGTTATTTATGGGGGTTTGATGAGTGTTGGTTATTTATGGGGGTTTGGGGAGTGTTGGTTATTTATGGTGTTTGGGGAGTGTTGGTTATTTCTGGGGGTTTGGGGTGTGTTGGTTATTTCTGGGGGTTTGGGGAGTGTTGGTGATTTATGGGGGTTTGAGGAGTGTTGGTTATTTCTGGGTGTTTGGGGAGTGTTGGTTATCAATGTGATTTTGGGGAGTGTTGGTTATTTATGGGGGTTGGGAGTGTTGGTTATTTATGGGGTTTTGAGGAATGTTGGATATTTATGCGGTTTTGGGGAGTGTTGGTTATTTATGGGGGTTTGGGGAGTGTTGGTTATTTATGGGGGTTTGAGGAGTGTTGGTTATTTATGGGATTTTGGGGAGTGTTGGTTATGGGGTTTTGGGGATTGTTGGTAATTTATGGGGGTTTGGGGAGTGTTGGTTATTTCTGGGGTTTTGGGGTGTGTTGGTTATTTATGGGGGTTTGAAGAGTGCTGGTTATTTCTGGGGGCTTGAGGAGAGTTGGGTATTTCTGGGGGTTTGGGGTGTGTTGGTTATTTCTGGGAGTTTGAGGAGTGTTGGTTATTTATGGGGGTTTGGGGAGTGTTGGTAATATATGGGGGTTTGGGGAGTGTTGGTTATTTATGAGGGTTTGGGGAGTGTTGGTTATTTCTGGGGGTTTGAGGAGTGTTGGTTATTTCGGGGTTTGGGGAGTGTTGGTTATTTGTGGGGGTTTGTATGGGTGTTGGTTATTTCTGGGGTTTCAGGACTGTTGGTTATTTCTGGGGGTTTGGGTTGTTGGTTATTTATGGGGGTTTGGGGAGTGTTGGTTATTTATGGGGGTTTGGGGAGTGTTTGTTATTTATGGGGGTTTGTGTGGGTGTTGGTTATTTATGGGGGTTTGAGGAGTGTTGGTTATTTATGGGGGTTTGGGGACTGTTGGTTATTTATGGGGGTTTGGGGAATGTTGGTTATTTCTGTGGTTTGGGGAGTGTTGGTTATTTATGGGGGTTTGAAGAGTGCTGGTTATTTCTGGGGATTTGAGGAGAGTTGGTTATTTCTGGGGGTTTGGGGTGTGTTGGTTATTTCTGGGGGTTTGAGGAGTGTTGGTTATTTATGGGGGTTTGCGGAGTGTTGGTAATATATGGGGGTTTAGGGAGTGTTGGTTATTTATGGGGGTTTGGGGAATGTTGGTCATTTCTGGGGGTTTGGGGAATGTTTGTCATTTCTGGGGGTTTGAGGAGTGTTGGTTATTTCTGTGGGTTTGGGGAGTGTTGGTTATTTATGGGGGTTTGGGGAGTGTTGGCTACTTATGGGGGTTTGAGGAGAGTTGGTTATTTATGGGGGTTTGTGGAGTGTTGGTTATTTATGGGGGTTTGGGGAGTGTTGGTTTTTTATGAGGGTTTGGGGAGTGTTGGTTATTTATGGGGGTGTGGCGTGTGTTGGGTATTTCTGGCGGTTTGAGGAGTGTTGATTATATATCGGGGTTTGGTGAGTGTTGGTTATTTCTGGGGGTTTGGGGAGTGTTGGTTATTTATGGGTGTTTGGGGAGTGTTGGTTATTTCCGGGGGTTTGGGGTGTGTTGGTTATTTCTGGGTGTTTGGGGAGTGTTGGTTATTTATGGGGGTTTGGGTAGTGTTGGTTATTTATGGGTGTTTGAGGAGTGTTGGTTATTGAAGGGGTTTGGGGAGTGTTGGTTATTTCTGGGGGTTTGGGGGGTGTTGGTTATTTATGGGGGTTTGGGGAGTGTTGGTTATTTATGGGGGTTTGGGGAGTGTTGGTTATTTATGGGGGTTTGGGGAGTGTTGGATATTTATGGGTGTTTAAGGAGTGTTGGTTATTTAAGGGGTTTGGGGAGTGTTGTTTATTTATGGGCTTTGAGTGGGTGTTGGTTATTTATGGGGGTTTGGGGAGTGTTGGTTATTTCTGGGGGTTTGTGGAGTGTTTGTTATTTCTGGGGGTTGGGGAGTGTTGGTTATTTATGGGCGTTTGGGGAGTGTTGGTTATTTCTGGGCGTTTGGGGAGTGTTGGTTATTTCTGGGGGTTTGAGGAGTGTTGTTTATTTATGGGGGTTTGGGGTGTTGGTTATTTCTGGGCGTTTGTGTGAGTGTTGGTTATTTATGCGGTTTGAGGAGTGTTGGTTATTTATGGGGGTTTGAGGAGTGTTGGTTATTTATGGGTGTTTGGGGAGTGTTGGGTATTGATGGGGGTTTGAGGAGTGTTGGTTATTTATGGGGGTTTGAGGAGTGTTGGATATTTATGGGGGTTTTGGGAGTGTTGGTTATTTATGGGGGATTGGGGAGTGTTGGTTATTTATGGGCATTTCGGGAGTGTTGGTTATTTATGGGGGTTTGGGTAGTGTTGGTTATTTATGGGGGTTTGAGGAGTGTTGGTTATTTATGGGGGATTGATGAGTGTTGGTTATTTATGGGGGTTTGGGGAGTGTTGTTTATTTATGGTGTTTGGGGAGTGTTGGTTATTTCTGGGGGTTTGGGGTGTGTTGGTTATTTCTGGGGGTTTGGGGAGTGTTGGTGATTTATGGGGGTTTGGGGTGTGTTGGTTATTTCTGGGGGTTTGAGGAGTTTTGATCATTTCTGGGGGTTTGAGGAGTGTTGGTTATTTATGGGTGTTTGGTGAGTGTTGGTTATTTCTGGGGGTTTGAGGAGTGTTGGTTATTTTTGGGGGTTTGGGGAGTGTTGGTTATTTATAGGGGTTTGGGGCGTGTTGGTTATTTATGCGGGTTTGGGTAGTGTTGGTTATTTATGGGTGTTTGAGGAGTGTTGGTTATTTAAGGGGTTTGGGGAGTGTTGGTTATTTCTGGGGGTTTGGCGTGTGTTGGTTATTTATGTGGCTTTGGGGAGTGTTGGTTATTTATGGAGTTTGGGGTGTGTTGGTTATTTATGGGCTTTGAGTGGGTGTTGGTTATTTATGGGGGTGTGGGTAGTGTTGGTTATTTCTGGGGGTTTGGGGAGTGTTTGTTATTTCTGGAGGTTTGGGGAGTGTTGGTTATTTATTGGGGTTTGTGTGGGTGTTGGTTATTTCTGGGGGTTTGAGGAGTGTTGTTTATTTATGGGGATTTGGGTAGTGTTGTTTATTTATCGGGTATTGGGGAGTGTTGGTTATTTATGGGGGTTTGGGGTGTTGGTTATCTCTGGGGGTTTGGGGAGTGTTTGTTATTTATGAGGGTTTGGGGAGTGTTGGTTATTTCTGGGGGTTTGAGGAGTGTTGGCTATTTATGGGGGTTTGGGGACTGTTGGTTATTTTTGGGTGTTTGAGGAGTGTTGGTTATTTCTGGGGGTTTGAGGAGTGTTGGTTATTTATGGGCGTTTGGGGAGTGTTGGTTATTTCTGGGCGTTTGGGGAGTGTTGGTTATTTCTGGAGGTTTGAGGAGTGTTGTTTATTTATGGGGGTTTGGGGTGTTGGTTATTTCTGGGCGTTTGTGTGAGTGTTGGTTATTTATGCGGTTTGAGGAGTGTTGGTTATTTATGGGGGTTTGAGGAGTGTTGGTTATTTATGGGGGTTTGGGGACTGTTGGTTATTTATGGGGGTTTGAGGAGTGTTGTTTATTTATGGGGGTTTGTGGAGTGTTGGTTATTTATGGGGGTTTGGGGAGTGTTGGTTATTTATGGGGGTTTGGGTAGTGTTGGTTATTTATGGGGGTTTGGTGAGTGTTGGTTATTTCTGGGGGTTTGAGGAGTGTTGGTTATTTCTGGGGGTTTGTGTGGGTGTTGGTTTTTTATGGGGTTTTGGGGAGTGTTGGTTATTTCTGGGGGTTTGAGGACTGTTGGTTATTTATGGGGGTTTTTGGGAGTGTTGGTTATATATGGGGGTTTGGGTAGTGTTGGTTATTTATGGGGGTTTGAGGAGTGTTGGTTATTTATGGGGGTTTGATGAGTGTTGGTTATTTATGGGGGTTTGGGGAGTGTTGGTTATTTATGGTGTTTGGGGAGTGTTGGTTATTTCTGGGGGTTTGGGGTGTGTTGGTTATTTCTGGGGGTTTGGGGAGTGTTGGTGATTTATGGGGGTTTGAGGAGTGTTGGTTATTTCTGGGTGTTTGGGGAGTGTTGGTTATCAATGTGATTTTGGGGAGTGTTGGTTATTTATGGGGGTTGGGAGTGTTGGTTATTTATGGGGTTTTGAGGAATGTTGGATATTTATGCGGTTTTGGGGAGTGTTGGTTATTTATGGGGGTTTGGGGAGTGTTGGTTATTTATGGGGGTTTGAGGAGTGTTGGTTATTTATGGGATTTTGGGGAGTGTTGGTTATGGGGTTTTGGGGAGTGTTGGTAATTTATGGGGGTTTGGGGAGTGTTGGTTATTTCTGGGGTTTTGGGGTGTGTTGGTTATTTATGGGGGTTTGAAGAGTGCTGGTTATTTCTGGGGGCTTGAGGAGAGTTGGGTATTTCTGGGGGTTTGGGGTGTGTTGGTTATTTCTGGGAGTTTGAGGAGTGTTGGTTATTTATGGGGGTTTGGGGAGTGTTGGTAATATATGGGGGTTTGGGGAGTGTTGGTTATTTATGAGGGTTTGGGGAGTGTTGGTTATTTCTGGGGGTTTGAGGAGTGTTGGTTATTTCGGGGTTTGGGGAGTGTTGGTTATTTGTGGGGGTTTGTATGGGTGTTGGTTATTTCTGGGGTTTCAGGACTGTTGGTTATTTCTGGGGGTTTGGGTTGTTGGTTATTTATGGGGGTTTGGGGAGTGTTGGTTATTTATGGGGGTTTGGGGAGTGTTTGTTATTTATGGGGGTTTGTGTGGGTGTTGGTTATTTATGGGGGTTTGAGGAGTGTTGGTTATTTATGGGGGTTTGGGGACTGTTGGTTATTTATGGGGGTTTGGGGAATGTTGGTTATTTCTGTGGTTTGGGGAGTGTTGGTTATTTATGGGGGTTTGAAGAGTGCTGGTTATTTCTGGGGATTTGAGGAGAGTTGGTTATTTCTGGGGGTTTGGGGTGTGTTGGTTATTTCTGGGGGTTTGAGGAGTGTTGGTTATTTATGGGGGTTTGCGGAGTGTTGGTAATATATGGGGGTTTAGGGAGTGTTGGTTATTTATGGGGGTTTGGGGAATGTTGGTCATTTCTGGGGGTTTGGGGAATGTTTGTCATTTCTGGGGGTTTGAGGAGTGTTGGTTATTTCTGTGGGTTTGGGGAGTGTTGGTTATTTATGGGGGTTTGGGGAGTGTTGGCTACTTATGGGGGTTTGAGGAGAGTTGGTTATTTATGGGGGTTTGTGGAGTGTTGGTTATTTATGGGGGTTTGGGGAGTGTTGGTTTTTTATGAGGGTTTGGGGAGTGTTGGTTATTTATGGGGGTGTGGCGTGTGTTGGGTATTTCTGGCGGTTTGAGGAGTGTTGATTATATATCGGGGTTTGGTGAGTGTTGGTTATTTCTGGGGGTTTGGGGAGTGTTGGTTATTTATGGGTGTTTGGGGAGTGTTGGTTATTTCCGGGGGTTTGGGGTGTGTTGGTTATTTCTGGGTGTTTGGGGAGTGTTGGTTATTCATGTGGTTTTGGGGAGTGTTGGTTATTTATGGGCGTTGGGAGTGTTGGTTATTTATGGGGGTTTGAGGAGTGTTGGATATTTATGCGGTTTTGGCGACTGTTGGTTATTTATGGGGGTTTGGGGTGTTGGTTATTTATGGGGTATTGTGTGGGTGTTGGTTTTTTATGGGGGTTTGAGGAGTGTTGGTTATTTATGGGGGTTTGGGGTGTGTTGGTTATTTATGGGTGTTTGGGGAGTGTTGGTTATTTCTGGGGTTTTGGGGTGTTGGGTATCTATGGGGGTTTGTGTGGGTGTTGGTTATTTCTGGGGTTTCAGGACTGTTGGTTATTTCTGAGGGTTTGGGGTGTTGGTTATTTATGGTGGTTTGGGGAGTGTTGGTTGTTTATGGGGGTTTGTGGAGTGTTGGTTATTTATGCGGGTTTGGGGAGTGTTGTTTATTTATGGGGGTTTGGGGAGTGTTGGTTATTTATGGGGGCTTGGGGTGTGTTGGTTATTTCTGGGGGTTTGAGGAATTTTGGTTATTTCTGGGGGTTTGAGGAGTGTTGGTTATTTATGGGTGTTTGGTGAGTGTTGGTTATTTCTGGGGATTTGAGGAATGTTGGTTATTTTTGGGGGTTTGGGGAGTGTCGGTTATTTATGGGGGTTTGGGGAGTGTTCGTTATTTATGGGGGTTTGTGTGGGTGTTGGTTATTTATGGGGTTTTGGGGAGTGTTGGTATTTATGGGTGTTTGAGGAGTGTTGGTTATTTAAGGGGTTTGGGGAGTGTTGGTTATTTCTGGGGGTTTGGCGTGTGTTGGTTATTTATGTGGCTTTGGGGAGTGTTGGTTATTTATGGAGTTTGGGGTGTGTTGGTTATTTATGGGCTTTGAGTGGGTGTTGGTTATTTATGGGGGTGTGGGTAGTGTTGGTTATTTCTGGGGGTTTGGGGAGTGTTTGTTATTTCTGGAGGTTTGGGGAGTGTTGGTTATTTATTGGGGTTTGTGTGGGTGTTGGTTATTTCTGGGGGTTTGAGGAGTGTTGTTTATTTATGGGGATTTGGGTAGTGTTGTTTATTTATCGGGTATTGGGGAGTGTTGGTTATTTATGGGGGTTTGGGGTGTTGGTTATCTCTGGGGGTTTGGGGAGTGTTTGTTATTTATGAGGGTTTGGGGAGTGTTGGTTATTTCTGGGGGTTTGAGGAGTGTTGGCTATTTATGGGGGTTTGGGGACTGTTGGTTATTTTTGGGTGTTTGAGGAGTGTTGGTTATTTCTGGGGGTTTGAGGAGTGTTGGTTATTTATGGGCGTTTGGGGAGTGTTGGTTATTTCTGGGCGTTTGGGGAGTGTTGGTTATTTCTGGAGGTTTGAGGAGTGTTGTTTATTTATGGGGGTTTGGGGTGTTGGTTATTTCTGGGCGTTTGTGTGAGTGTTGGTTATTTATGCGGTTTGAGGAGTGTTGGTTATTTATGGGGGTTTGAGGAGTGTTGGTTATTTATGGGGGTTTGGGGACTGTTGGTTATTTATGGGGGTTTGAGGAGTGTTGTTTATTTATGGGGGTTTGTGGAGTGTTGGTTATTTATGGGGGTTTGGGGAGTGTTGGTTATTTATGGGGGTTTGGGTAGTGTTGGTTATTTATGGGGGTTTGGTGAGTGTTGGTTATTTCTGGGGGTTTGAGGAGTGTTGGTTATTTCTGGGGGTTTGTGTGGGTGTTGGTTTTTTATGGGGTTTTGGGGAGTGTTGGTTATTTCTGGGGGTTTGAGGACTGTTGGTTATTTATGGGGGTTTTTGGGAGTGTTGGTTATATATGGGGGTTTGGGTAGTGTTGGTTATTTATGGGGGTTTGAGGAGTGTTGGTTATTTATGGGGGTTTGATGAGTGTTGGTTATTTATGGGGGTTTGGGGAGTGTTGGTTATTTATGGTGTTTGGGGAGTGTTGGTTATTTCTGGGGGTTTGGGGTGTGTTGGTTATTTCTGGGGGTTTGGGGAGTGTTGGTGATTTATGGGGGTTTGAGGAGTGTTGGTTATTTCTGGGTGTTTGGGGAGTGTTGGTTATCAATGTGATTTTGGGGAGTGTTGGTTATTTATGGGGGTTGGGAGTGTTGGTTATTTATGGGGTTTTGAGGAATGTTGGATATTTATGCGGTTTTGGGGAGTGTTGGTTATTTATGGGGGTTTGGGGAGTGTTGGTTATTTATGGGGGTTTGAGGAGTGTTGGTTATTTATGGGATTTTGGGGAGTGTTGGTTATGGGGTTTTGGGGAGTGTTGGTAATTTATGGGGGTTTGGGGAGTGTTGGTTATTTCTGGGGTTTTGGGGTGTGTTGGTTATTTATGGGGGTTTGAAGAGTGCTGGTTATTTCTGGGGGCTTGAGGAGAGTTGGGTATTTCTGGGGGTTTGGGGTGTGTTGGTTATTTCTGGGAGTTTGAGGAGTGTTGGTTATTTATGGGGGTTTGGGGAGTGTTGGTAATATATGGGGGTTTGGGGAGTGTTGGTTATTTATGAGGGTTTGGGGAGTGTTGGTTATTTCTGGGGGTTTGAGGAGTGTTGTTTATTTCGGGGTTTGGGGAGTGTTGGTTATTTGTGGGGGTTTGTATGGGTGTTGGTTATTTCTGGGGTTTCAGGACTGTTGGTTATTTCTGGGGGTTTGGGTTGTTGGTTATTTATGGGGGTTTGGGGAGTGTTGGTTATTTATGGGGGTTTGGGGAGTGTTTGTTATTTATGGGGGTTTGTGTGGGTGTTGGTTATTTATGGGGGTTTGAGGAGTGTTGGTTATTTATGGGGGTTTGGGGACTGTTGGTTATTTATGGGGGTTTGGGGAATGTTGGTTATTTCTGTGGTTTGGGGAGTGTTGGTTATTTATGGGGGTTTGAAGAGTGCTGGTTATTTCTGGGGATTTGAGGAGAGTTGGTTATTTCTGGGGGTTTGGGGTGTGTTGGTTATTTCTGGGGGTTTGAGGAGTGTTGGTTATTTATGGGGGTTTGCGGAGTGTTGGTAATATATGGGGGTTTAGGGAGTGTTGGTTATTTATGGGGGTTTGGGGAATGTTGGTCATTTCTGGGGGTTTGGGGAATGTTTGTCATTTCTGGGGGTTTGAGGAGTGTTGGTTATTTCTGTGGGTTTGGGGAGTGTTGGTTATTTATGGGGGTTTGGGGAGTGTTGGCTACTTATGGGGGTTTGAGGAGAGTTGGTTATTTATGGGGGTTTGTGGAGTGTTGGTTATTTATGGGGGTTTGGGGAGTGTTGGTTTTTTATGAGGGTTTGGGGAGTGTTGGTTATTTATGGGGGTGTGGCGTGTGTTGGGTATTTCTGGCGGTTTGAGGAGTGTTGATTATATATCGGGGTTTGGTGAGTGTTGGTTATTTCTGGGGGTTTGGGGAGTGTTGGTTATTTATGGGTGTTTGGGGAGTGTTGGTTATTTCCGGGGGTTTGGGGTGTGTTGGTTATTTCTGGGTGTTTGGGGAGTGTTGGTTATTCATGTGGTTTTGGGGAGTGTTGGTTATTTATGGGCGTTGGGAGTGTTGGTTATTTATGGGGGTTTGAGGAGTGTTGGATATTTATGCGGTTTTGGCGACTGTTGGTTATTTATGGGGGTTTGGGGTGTTGGTTATTTATGGGGTATTGTGTGGGTGTTGGTTTTTTATGGGGGTTTGAGGAGTGTTGGTTATTTATGGGGGTTTGGGGTGTGTTGGTTATTTATGGGTGTTTGGGGAGTGTTGGTTATTTCTGGGGTTTTGGGGTGTTGGGTATCTATGGGGGTTTGTGTGGGTGTTGGTTATTTCTGGGGTTTCAGGACTGTTGGTTATTTCTGAGGGTTTGGGGTGTTGGTTATTTATGGTGGTTTGGGGAGTGTTGGTTGTTTATGGGGGTTTGTGGAGTGTTGGTTATTTATGCGGGTTTGGGGAGTGTTGTTTATTTATGGGGGTTTGGGGAGTGTTGGTTATTTATGGGGGCTTGGGGTGTGTTGGTTATTTCTGGGGGTTTGAGGAATTTTGGTTATTTCTGGGGGTTTGAGGAGTGTTGGTTATTTATGGGTGTTTGGTGAGTGTTGGTTATTTCTGGGGATTTGAGGAATGTTGGTTATTTTTGGGGGTTTGGGGAGTGTCGGTTATTTATGGGGGTTTGGGGAGTGTTCGTTATTTATGGGGGTTTGTGTGGGTGTTGGTTATTTATGGGGTTTTGGGGAGTGTTGTTTATTTCTGGGGGTTTGGTTAGTGTTGGTTATTTATGGGTGTTTAAGGAGTGTTGTTTATTTAAGGGGTTTGGGGAGTGTTGGTTATATCTGGGGGTTTGGGGAGTGTGGGTTATTTATGGGGGTTTGGGGAGTGTTGGTTATTTCTGGGGGTTTGAGGAGTGTTGGTTATTTATGGGGGTTTGGGGAGTGTAGGTTATTTATGGGGGTTTGGGTAGTGTTGGTTATTTATGGGTGTTTGAGGAGTGTTGGTTATTTAAGGGGTTTGGGGAGTGTTGGTTACTTCTGGGAGTTTGGGGAGTGTTGGTTATTTATGCGGGTTTGGGGAGTGTTGGTTATTTATGGCGGATTGGGGAGTGTTGGTTATTTATGGGTGTTTAAGGAGTGTTGGTTATTTAAGGTGTTTGGGGAGTGTTGGTTATTTATGGGGGTTTGGGGTGTGTTAGTTATTTATGGAGTTGGGGGAGTGTTGGTTATTTATGGGGTTTGAGTGGGTGTTGGTTATTTATGGGGGTTTGGGGAGTGTTGGTTATTTCTGGGGGTTTGGGGAGTGTTGGTTATTTCTGGGGGTTTGGGGAGTGTTGGTTATTTATGGGGGTTTGGGGAGTGTTGGTTATTTATGGGGCTTTGGGGTGTTGGTTATTTCTGGGGGTTTGTTTGAGTGTTGGTTATTTATGGGGTTTGAGTGGTTGTTGGGTATTTATGGGGGTTTGGGTTGTGTTGGTTATTTATGGGGGTTTGAGGAGTGTTGGTAATTTCTGGGGGTTTGAGGAGTGTTGGTTATTTATGGGGTTTTGGGGAGTGTTGGTTATTTTTGGGGGTTTCAGTAGTGTTGGTTATTTCTGGGGGTTTGAGGAGTGTTGGTTATTTATGGGGGTTTGGGGAGTGTTGGTTATTTATGGGGTTTGAGGAGTGTTGGTTATTTATGGGGGTTTGAGGAGTGTTGGTTATTTATGGGGGTTTGGGGAGTGTTGGGTATTGATGGGGGTTTGAGGAGTGTTTTTTATTTATGGGGGTTTGAGGAGTGTTGGATATTTATGGGGGTTTTGGGAGTGTTGGTTATTTCTGGGGTTTGGGGAGTGTTGGTTATTTATGGGGGTTTGGGGAGTGTTGGTTATTTATGGGGGTTTGAGGAGTGTTGGTTATTTATGGGGGTTTGTGGAGTGTTGGTTATTTATGGGGGTTTGGGGAGTGTTGGTTATTTATGGGTGTTTGGGGAGTGTTGGTTATTTATGGGGGTTTGGGGTGTGTTGGTTATTTCTGGGGGTTTGAGGAGTTTTGATTATTTCTGGGGGTTTGAGGAGTGTTGGTTATTTATGGGTGTTTGGTGAGTGTTGGTTATTTCTGGGGGTTTGAGGAGTGTTGGTTATTTTTGGGGGTTTGGGGAGTGTTGGTTATTTATGGGGGTTTGAGGAGTGTTGGTTATTTATGGGGGTTTGGGGAGTGTTGGTTATTTATGGGGGTTTGGGGTGTTGGTTATTTCTGGGGGTTTGTGTGGGTGTTGGATATTTATGGGGGTTTGAGGAGTGTAGGTTATTTATGGGGGTTTGGGGAGTGTTGGTTATTTATGGGGGTTTGGGGAGTGCTGGTTATTTCTGGGGATTTGGGTAGTGTTGGTAATTTCTGGAGGTTTGAGGAGTGTTGGTTATTTATGGGGGTTTGGGGAGTGTTGGTTATTTATGGGGGTTTGGGGAGTGCTGGTTATTTCTGGTGGTTTGGGGAGTTTTGGTAATTTCTGGGGGTTTGAGGAGTGTTGGTTATTTATGGGGGTTTGCGGAGTGTTGGTTATTTATGGGGTTTTGGGGAGTGTTGGTTATTTCTGTGGGTTTGTGTGGGTGTTGGATATTTCTGGGGGTTTGGGGAGTGTTGGTTATTTATGGGGGTTTGGGTAGTGTTGGTTATTTATGGGTGTTTGAGGAGTGTTGGATATTGAAGGGGTTTGGGGAGTGTTGGTTATTTCTGGGGGTTTGGGGGGTGTTGGTTATTTATGGGGGTTTGGGGAGTGTTGGTTATTTATGGGGGTTTGGGGAGTGTTGGTTATTTATGGGGGTTTGGGGAGTGTTGGATATTTATGGGTGTTTAAGGAGTGTTGGTTATTTATGGGGGTTTGGGGAGTGTTGGTTATTTCTGGGGGTTTGGGGAGTGTTTGTTATTTCTGGGGGTTTGGGGAGTGTTGGTTATTTATGGGCGTTTGGGGAGTGTTGGTAATTTCTGGGGGTTTGAGGAGTGTTGTTTATTTATGGGGGTTTGGGGTGTTGGTTATTTCTGGGCGTTTGTGTGAGTGTTGGTTATTTATGCGGTTTGGGTAGTGTTGGTCATTTATGGGGGTTTGGGGAGTGTTGGTTATTTCTTGGGGTTTGAGGAGTGTTGGTCATTTATGGGGGTTTGAGGAGTGTTGGTTATTTATGGGTGTTTGGGGAGTGTTGGGTATTGATGGGGGTTTGAGGAGTGTTGGTTATTTATGGGGGTTTGAGGAGTGTTGGATATTTATGGGGGTTTTGGGAGTGTTGGTTATTTATGGGGGTTTGGGGAGTGTTGGTTATTTATGGGCATTTGGGGAGTGTTGGTAATTTATGGGGGTTTGAGGAGTGTTGGTTATTTATGGGGGTTTGTGGAGTGTTGGTTATTTATGGGGGTTTGGGGAGTGTTGTTTATTTATGGGGGTTTGGGGAGTGTTGGTTATTTATGGGGGTTTGGGGTGTGTTGGTTATTTCTGGGGGTTTGAGGAGTTTTGGTTATTTCTGGGGGATTGAGGAGTGTTGGTTAATTTTGCGGGTTTGGGGAGTGTTGGTTATTTATGGGGGTTTGAGGAGTGTTGGTTATTTATGGGGGTTTGGGGAGTGTTCGTTATTTATGGGGTTTGTGTGGGTGTTGGTTATTTATGGGGGTTTGGGGTGTTGGTTATTTCTGGGGGTTTGTGTGGGTGTTGGTTATTTATGGGGGTTTGAGGAGTGTTGGTTATTTATGGGGGTTTGGGGAGTGTTGGTTATTTCTGGGTGTTTGGGTAGGGTTGGTAATTTCTGGAGGTTTGAGGAGTGTTGGTTATTTATGGGGGTTTGCGGAGTGTTGGTTATTTATGGGGGTTTGCGGAGTGTTGGTTATTTATGGGGTTTTGGGGAGTGTTGGTTATTTCTGGGGGTTTGTGTGGGTGTTGGTTATTTATGGGGTTTTGGGGAGTGTTGGTTACTTCTGGGGGTTTGAGGACTGTTGGTTATTTATAGGGGTTTGGGGAGTGTTGGTTATTTCTGAGGGTTTGGGGTGTGTTGGTTATTTATGTGGCTTTGGGGAGTGTTGGTTATTTATGGAGTTTGGGGTGTGTTGGTTATTTATGGGCTTTGAGTGAGTGTTGGTTATTTATGGGGGTGTGTGTAGTGTTGGTTATTTATGGGGTTTGAGGAGTGTTGGTTATTTATGGGGGTTTGAGGAGTGTTGGTTATTTATGGGGGTTTGGGGAGTGCTGGGTATTGATGGGGGTTTGAGGAGTGTTGGTTATTTATGGGGGTTTGAGGAGTGTTGGATATTTATGGGGGTTTTGGGAGTGTTGGTTATTTCTGGGGGTTTGGGGAGTGTTGGTTATTTATGGGGGTTTGGGGAGTGTTGGTTATTTATGGGTGTTTGAGGAGTGTTGGTTATTTATGGGGGTTTGTGGAGTGTTGGTTATTTATGGGGGTTTGGGGAGTGTTGGTTATTTATGGGGGTTTGGGGAGTGTTGGTTATTTATGGGGGTTTGGGGTGTGTTGGTTATTTCTGGGGGTTTGAGGAGTTTTGATTATTTCTGGGGGTTTGAGGAGTGTTGGTTATTTATGGGTGCTGGTGAGTGTTGGTTATTTCTGGGGGTTTGAGGAGTGTTGGTTATTTTTGGGGGTTTGGGGAGTGTTGGTTATTTATGGGGGTTTGAGGAGTGTTGGTTATTTATGGGGGTTTGGGGAGTGTTGGTTATTTATGGGGGTTTGGGGTGTTGGTTATTTCTGGGGGTTTGTGTGGGTGTTGGTTATTTATGGGGGTTTGAGGAGTGTTGGTTATTTATGGGGGTTTGGGGAGTGTTGGTTATTTATGGGGGTTTGGGGAGTGCTGGTTATTTCTGGGGATTTGGGTAGTGTTGGTAATTTCTGGAGGTTTGAGGAGTGTTGGTTATTTATGGGGGTTTGGGGAGTGTTGGTTATTTATGGGGGTTTGGGGAGTGCTGGTTATTTCTGGGGGTTTGGGGAGTGTTGGTAATTTCTGGGGGTTTGAGGAGTGTTGGTTATTTATGGGGGTTTGCGAAGTGTTGGTTATTTATGGGGTTTTGGGGAGTGTTGGTTATTTCTGTGGGTTTGTGTGGGTGTTGGATATTTCTGGGGGTTTGGGGAGTGTTGGTTATTTATGGGGGTTTGGGTAGTGTTGGTTATTTATGGGTGTTTGAGGAGTGTTGGTTATTGAAGGGGTCTGGGGAGTGTTGGTTATTTCTGGGGGTTTGGGGGGTGTTGGTTATTTATGGGGGTTTGGGGAGTGTTGGTTATTTATGGGGGTTTGGGGAGTGTTGGTTATTTATGGGGGTTTGGGGAGTGTTGGATATTTATGGGTGTTTAAGGAGTGTTGGTTATTTATGGGGGTTTGGGGAGTGTTGGTTATTTCTGGGGGTTTGGGGAGTGTTTGTTATTTCTGGGGGTTTGGGGAGTGTTGGTTATTTATGGGCGTTTGGGGAGTGTTGGTTATTTCTGGGGGTTTGAGGAGTGTTGTTTATTTATGGGGGTTTGGGGTGTTGGTTATTTCTGGGCGTTTGTGTGAGTGTTGGTTATTTATGCGGTTTGGGTAGTGTTGGTCATTTATGGGGGTTTGGGGAATGTTGGTTATTTCTTGGGGTTTGACGAGTGTTGGTTATTTATGGGGGTTTGAGGAGTGTTGGTTATTTATGGGTGTTTGGGGAGTGTTGGGTATTGATGGGGGTTTGAGGAGTGTTGGTTATTTATGGGGGTTTGAGGAGTGTTGGATATTTATGGGTGTTTTGGGAGTGTTGGTTATTTATGGGGGTTTGGGGAGTGTTGGTTATTTATGGGCATTTGGGGAGTGTTGGTTATTTATGGGGGTTTGAGGAGTGTTGGTTATTTATGGGGGTTTGTGGAGTGTTGGTTATTTATGGGGGTTTGGGGAGTGTTGTTTATTTATGGGGGTTTGGGGAGTGTTGGTTATTTATGGGGGTTTGGGGTGTGTTGGTTATTTCTGGGGGTTTGAGGAGTTTTGGTTATTTCTGGGGGATTGAGGAGTGTTGGTTATTTTTGCGGGTTTGGGGAGTGTTGGTTATTTATGGGGGTTTGAGGAGTGTTGGTTATTTATGGGGGTTTGGGGAGTGTTCGTTATTTATGGGGGTTTGTGTGGGTGTTGGTTATTTATGGGGGTTTGGGGTGTTGGTTATTTCTGGGGGTTTGTGTGGGTGTTGGTTATTTATGGGGGTTTGAGGAGTGTTGGTTATTTATGGGGGTTTGGGGAGTGTTGGTTATTTCTGGGTGTTTGGGTAGGGTTGGTAATTTCTGGAGGTTTGAGGAGTGTTGGTTATTTATGGGGGTTTGGGGAGTGTTGGTTATTTATGGGGGTTTGCGGAGTGTTGGTTATTTATGGGGTTTTGGGGAGTGTTGGTTATTTCCGGGGGTTTGTGTGGGTGTTGGTTATTTATGGGGTTTTGGGGAGTGTTGGTTATTTCTGGGGGTTTGAGGACTGTTGGTTATTTATAGGGGTTTGGGGAGTGTTGGTTATTTCTGAGGGTTTGGGGTGTGTTGGTTATTTATGTGGCTTTGGGGAGTGTTGGTTATTTATGGGGGTTTGGGGAGTGTTGGATATTTATGGGTGTTTAAGGAGTGTTGGTTATTTAGGGGGTTTGGGGAGTGTTGGTTATTTATTGGGGTTTGGGGTGTGTTGGTTATTTATGGAGTTTGGGGTGTGTTGGCTATTTATGGGCTTTCAGTGGGTGTTGGTTTTTTATGGGGGTGTGCGGAGTGTTGGTTATTTCTGGGGGTTTGGGGAGTGTTTGTTATTTCTGGAGGTTTGGGGAGTGTTGGTTATTTATTGGGGTTTGTGTGGGTGTTGGTTATTTCTGGGGGTTTGAGGAGTGTTGTTTATTTATGGGGATTTGGGTAGTGTTGTTTATTTATGGGGTTTTGGGGAGTGTTGGTTATTTATGGGGGTTTGGGGTGTTGGTTATTTCTGGGGGTTTGGGGAGTGTTTGTTATTTATGAGGGTTTGGGGAGTGTTGGTTATTTCTGGGGGTTTGAGGAGTGTTGGTTATTTATGGGGGTTTGGGGACTGTTGGTTATTTTTGGGTGTTTGAGGAGTGTTGGTTATTTCTGGGGGTTTGAGGAGTGTTGGTTATTTATGGGGGTTTGGGGAGTGTTGGTTATTTATGGGGGTTTAGGGAGTGTTGGTTATTTATGGGGGTTTGGGGAGTGTTGGTTATTTATGGGGGTTTGGGGTGTGTTGTGTATTCATGGGGGTTTGAGGAGTGTTGGTTATTTATGGGGGTTTGAGGATTGTTGGATATTTATGGGGGTTTTGGGAGTGTTGGTTATTTCTGGGGGTTTGGGGAGTGTTGGTTATTTATGGGGGTTTGTGGAGTGTTGGTTATTTATGGGAGTTTGAGGAGTGTTGGTTATTTATGGGGGTTTGTGAAGTGTTGGTTATTTATGGGGGTTTGGGGAGTGTTGGTTATTTATGGGGGTTTGGGGAGTGTTGGTTATTTATGGGGGTTTGGTGAGTGTTGGTTATTCCTGGGGGTTTGAGAAGTGTTGGTTATTTCTGGGGGTTTGTGTGGGTGTTGGTTATTTATGGGGTTTTGGGGAGTGTTGGTTATTTCTGGGGGTTTGAGGACTGTTGGTTATTTATGGGGGTTTTTGGGAGTGTTTGTTATATATGGGGGTTTGGGTAGTGTTGGTTATTTATGGGGGTTTGAGGAGTGTTGGTTATTTATGGGGGTTTGATGAGTGTTGGTTATTTATGGGGGTTTGGGGAGTGTTGGTTATTTATGGTGTTTGGGGAGTGTTGGTTATTTCTGGGGGTTTGGGGTGTGTTGGTTATTTCTGGGGGTTCGGGGAGTGTTGGTGATTTATGGGGGTTTGAGGAGTGTTGGTTATTTCTGGGTGTTTGGGGAGTGTTGTGTATTCATGGGGGTTTGAGGAGTGTTGGTTATTTATGGGGGTTTGAGGATTGTTGGATATTTATGGGGGTTTTGGGAGTGCTGGTTATTTCTGGGGATTTGGGTAGTGTTGGTAATTTCTGGAGGTTTGAGGAGTGTTGGTTATTTATGGGGGTTTGGGGAGTGTTGGTTATTTATGGGGGTTTGGGGAGTGCTGGTTATTTCTGGGGGTTTGGGGAGTGTTGGTAATTTCTGGGGGTTTGAGCAGTGTTGGTTATTTATGGGGGTTTGCGGAGTGTTGGTTATTTATGGGGTTTTGGGGAGTGTTGGTTATTTCTGTGGGTTTGTGTGGGTGTTGGATATTTCTGGGGGTTTGGGGAGTGTTGGTTATTTATGGGGGTTTGGGTAGTGTTGGTTATTTATGGGAGTTTGAGGAGTGTTGGTTATTGAAGGGGTTTGGGGAGTGTTGGTTATTTATGGGGGTTTTGGGAGTGTTGGTTATTTCTGGGGGTTTGGGGAGTGTTGGTTAGTTATGGGGGTTTGGGGAGTGTTGGTTATTTATGGGAGTTTGAGGAGTGTTGGTTATTTATGGGGGTTTGTGAAGTGTTGGTTATTTATGGGGGTTTGGGGAGTGTTGGTTATTTATGGGGGTTTGGGGAGTGTTGGTTATTTATGGGGGTTTGGTGTGTGTTGGTTATTCCTGGGGGTTTGAGGAGTGTTGGTTATTTCTGGGGGTTTGTGTGGGTGTTGGTTATTTATGGGGTTTTGGGGAGTGTTGGTTATTTCTGGGGGTTTGAGGACTGTTGGTTATTTATGGGGGTTTTTGGGAGTGTTGGTTATATATGGGGGTTTGGGTATTGTTGGTTATTTATGGGGGTTTGAGGAGTGTTGGTTATTTATGGGGGTTTGATGAGTGTTGGTTATTTATGGGGGTTTGGGGAGTGTTGGTTATTTATTGTGTTTGGGGAGTGTTGGTTATTTCTGGGGGTTTGGGGTGTGTTGTTTATTTCTGGGGGTTTGGGGAGTGTTGGTGATTTATGGGGGTTTGAGGAGTGTTGGTTATTTCTGGGTGTTTGGGGAGTGTTGGTTATTCATGTGATTTTGGGGAGTGTTGGTTATTTATGGGGGTTGGGAATGTTGGTTATTTATGGGGTTTTGAGGAGTGTTGGATATTTATGCGGTTTTGGGGAGTGTTGGTTATTTATGGGGGTTTTGGGAGTGTTGGTTATTTATGGGGGTTTGAGGAGTGTTGGTTATTTATGGGATTTTGGGGAGTGTTGGTTATTTATGGGGGTTTGGGGAGTGTTGGGTATTGATGGGGGTTTGAGGAGTGTTGGTTATTTATGGGGGTTTGTGGAGTGTTGGATATTTATGGGGGTTTTGGGAGTGTTGGTTATTTCTGGGGGTTTGGGGAGTGTTGGTTATTTATGGGGGTTTGGGGAGTGTTGGTTATTTATGGGGGTTTGAGGAGTGTTGGTTATTTATGGGGGTTTGTGGAGTGTTGGTTATTTATGGGGGTTTGGGGAGTGTTGGTTATTTATGGGGGTTTGGGGAGTGTTGGTTATTTATGGGGGTTTGGGGAGTGTTGGATATTTATGGGTGTTTAAGGAGTGTTGGTTATTTAAGGGGTTTGGGGAGTGTTGGTTATTTATTGGGGTTTGGGGTGTGTTGGTTATTTATGGGTGTTTAAGGAGTGTTGGTTATTTAAGGGGTTTGGGGAGTGTTGGTTATTTATTGGGGTTTGGGGTGTGTTGGTTATTTATGGAGTTTGGGGTGTGTTGGCTATTTATGGGCTTTGAGTGGGTGTTGGTTATTTATGGGGGTGTGGGGAGTGTTGGTTATTTCTGGGGGTTTGAGGACTGTTGGTTATTTATAGGGGTTTGGGGAGTGTTGGTTATTTCTGAGGGTTTGGGGTGTGTTGGTTATTTATGTGGCTTTGGGGAGTGTTGGTTATTTATGGGGGTTTGGGGAGTGTTGGATATTTATGGGTGTTTAAGGAGTGTTGGTTATTTAAGGGGTTTGGGGAGTGTTGGTTATTTATTGGGGTTTGGGGTGTGTTGGTTATTTATGGAGTTTGGGGTGTGTTGGCTATTTATGGGCTTTGAGTGGGTGTTGGTTATTTATGGGGGTGTGGGGAGTGTTGGTTATTTCTGGGGGTTTGGGGAGTGTTTGTTATTTCTGGAGGTTTGGGGAGTGTTGGTTATTTATTGGGGTTTGTGTGGGTGTTGGTTATTTCTGGGGGTTTGAGGAGTGTTGTTTATTTATGGGGATTTGGGTAGTGTAGTTTATTTATGGGGTTTTGGGGAGTGTTGGTTATTTATGGGGGTTTGGGGTGTTGGCTATTTCTGGGGGTTTGGGGAGTGTTTGTTATTTATGAGGGTTTGGGGAGTGTTGGTTATTTCTGGGGGTTTGAGGAGTGTTGGTTATTTATGGGGGTTTGGGGACTGTTGGTTATTTTTGGGTGTTTGAGGAGTGTTGGTTATTTCTGGGGGTTTGAGGAGTGTTGGTTATTTATGGGGGTTTGGGGAGTGTTGGTTATTTATGGGGGTTTAGGGAGTGTTGGTTATTTATGGGGGTTTGGGGAGTGTTGGTTATTTATGGGGGTTTGGGGTGTGTTGTGTATTCATGGGGGTTTGAGGAGTGTTGGTTATTTATGGGGGTTTGAGGATTGTTGGATATTTATGGGGGTTTTGGGAGTGTTGGTTATTTCTGGGGGTTTGGGGAGTGTTGGTTATTTATGGGGGTTTGTGGAGTGTTGGTTATTTATGGGAGTTTGAGGAGTGTTGGTTATTTATGGGGGTTTGTGAAGTGTTGGTTATTTATGGGGGTTTGGGGAGTGTTGGTTATTTATGGGGGTTTGGGGAGTGTTGGTTATTTATGGGGGTTTGGTGAGTGTTGGTTATTCCTGGGGGTTTGAGAAGTGTTGGTTATTTCTGGGGGTTTGTGTGGGTGTTGGTTATTTATGGGGTTTTGGGGAGTGTTGGTTATTTCTGGGGGTTTGAGGACTGTTGGTTATTTATGGGGGTTTTTGGGAGTGTTTGTTATATATGGGGGTTTGGGTAGTGTTGGTTATTTATGGGGGTTTGAGGAGTGTTGGTTATTTATGGGGGTTTGATGAGTGTTGGTTATTTATGGGGGTTTGGGGAGTGTTGGTTATTTATGGTGTTTGGGGAGTGTTGGTTATTTCTGGGGGTTTGGGGTGTGTTGGTTATTTCTGGGGTTTCGGGGAGTGTTGGTGATTTATGGGGGTTTGAGGAGTGTTGGTTATTTCTGGGTGTTTGGGGAGTGTTGTGTATTCATGGGGGTTTGAGGAGTGTTGGTTATTTATGGGGGTTTGAGGATTGTTGGATATTTATGGGGGTTTTGGGAGTGCTGGTTATTTCTGGGGATTTGGGTAGTGTTGGTAATTTCTGGAGGTTTGAGGAGTGTTGGTTATTTATGGGGGTTTGGGGAGTGTTGGTTATTTATGGGGGTTTGGGGAGTGCTGGTTATTTCTGGGGGTTTGGGGAGTGTTGGTAATTTCTGGGGGTTTGAGGAGTGTTGGTTATTTATGGGGGTTTGCGGAGTGTTGGTTATTTATGGGGTTTTGGGGAGTGTTGGTTATTTCTGTGGGTTTGTCTGGGTGTTGGATATTTCTGGGGGTTTGGGGAGTGTTGGTTATTTATGGGGGTCTGGGTAGTGTTGGTTATTTATGGGTGTTTGAGGAGTGTTGGTTATTGAAGGGGTTTGGGGAGTGTTGGTTATTTATGGGGGTTTTGGGAGTGTTGGTTATTTCTGGGGGTTTGGGGAGTGTTGGTTATTTATGGGGGTTTGGGGAGTGTTGGTTATTTATGGGAGTTTGAGGAGTGTTGGTTATTTATGGGGGTTTGTGAAGTGTTGGTTATTTATGGGGGTTTGGGGAGTGTTGGTTATTTATGGGGGTTTGGGGAGTGTTGGTTATTTATGGGGGTTTGGTGAGTGTTGGTTATTCCTGGGGGTTTGAGGAGTGTTGGTTATTTCTGGGGGTTTGTGTGGGTGTTGGTTATTTATGGGGTTTTGGGGAGTGTTGGTTATTTCTGGGGGTTTGAGGACTGTTGGTTATTTATGGGGGTTTTTGGGAGTGTTGGTTATATATGGGGGTTTGGGTAGTGTTGGTTATTTATGGGGGTTTGAGGAGTGTTGGTTATTTATGGGGGTTTGATGAGTGTTGGTTATTTATGGGGGTTTGGGGAGTGTTGGTTATTTATGGTGTTTGGGGAGTGTTGGTTATTTCTGGGGGTTTGGGGTGTGTTGTTTATTTCTGGGGGTTTGGGGAGTGTTGGTGATTTATGGGGGTTTGAGGAGTGTTGGTTATTTCTGGGTGTTTGGGGAGTGTTGGTTATTCATGTGATTTTGAGGAGTGTTGGATATTTATGCGGTTTTGGGGAGTGTTGGTTATTTATGGGGGTTTTGGGAGTGTTGGTTATTTATGGGGGTTTGAGGAGTGTTGGTTATTTATGGGATTTTGGGGAGTGTTGGTTATTTATGGGGGTTTGGGGAGTGTTGGGTATTGATGGGGGTTTGAGGAGTGTTGGTTATTTATGGGGGTTTGTGGAGTGTTGGATATTTATGGGGGTTTTGGGAGTGTTGGTTATTTCTGGGGGTTTGGGGAGTGTTGGTTATTTATGGGGGTTTGGGGAGTGTTGGTTATTTATGGGGGTTTGAGGAGTGTTGGTTATTTATGGGGGTTTGTGGAGTGTTGGTTATTTATGGGGGTTTGGGGAGTGTTGGTTATTTATGGGGGTTTGGGGAGTGTTGGTTATTTATGGGGGTTTGGGGAGTGTTGGATATTTATGGGTGTTTAAGGAGTGTTGTTTATTTAACGGGTTTGGGGAGTGTTGGTTATTTATTGGGGTTTGGGGTGTGTTGGTTATTTATGGAGTTTGGGGTGTGTTGGCTATTTATGGGCTTTGAGTGGGTGTTGGTTATTTATGGGGGTTTGGGGTGTGTTGTTTATTTCTGGGGGTTTGGGGAGTGTTGGTGATTTATGGGGGTTTGAGGAGTGTTGGTTATTTCTGGGTGTTTGGGGAGTGTTGGTTATTCATGTGATTTTGGGGAGTGTTGGTTATTTATGGGGGTTGGGAATGTTGGTTATTTATGGGGTTTTGAGGAGTGTTGGATATTTATGCGGTTTTGGGGAGTGTTGGTTATTTATGGGGGTTTTGGGAGTGTTGGTTATTTCTGGGGGTTTGGGGAGTGTTTGTTATTTATGAGGGTTTGGGGAGTGTTGGTTATTTCTGGGGGTTTGAGGAGTGTTGGTTATTTATGGGGGTTTGGGGACTGTTGGTTATTTTTGGGTGTTTGAGGAGTGTTGGTTATTTCTGGGGTTTGAGGAGTGTTGGTTATTTATGGGGGTTTGGGGAGTGTTGGTTATTTATGGGGGTTTAGGGAGTGTTGTTTATTTATGGGGGTTTGGGGAGTGTTGGTTATTTATGGGGGTTTGGGGTGTGTTGTGTATTCATGGGGGTTTGAGGAGTGTTGGTTATTTATGGGAGTTTGAGGAGTGTTGGTTATTTATGGGTGTTTGTGAAGTGTTGGTTATTTATGGGGGTTTGGGGAGTGTTGGTTATTTATGGGGGTTTGGGGAGTGTTGGTTATTTATGGGGGTTTGGTGAGTGTTGGTTATTCCTGGGGGTTTGAGGAGTGTTGGTTATTTCTGGGGGTTTGTGTGGGTGTTGGTTATTTATGGGGTTTTGGGGAGTGTTGGTTATTTCTGGGGGTTTGAGGACTGTTGGTTATTTATGGGGGTTTTTGGGAGTGTTGGTTATATATGGGGGTTTGGGTAGTGTTGGTTATTTATGGGGGTTTGAGGAGTGTTGGTTATTTATGGGGGTTTGATGAGTGTTGGTTATTTATGGGGGTTTGGGGAGTGTTGGTTATTTATGGTGTTTGGGGAGTGTTGGTTATTTCTGGGGGTTTGGGGTGTGTTGGTTATTTCTGGGGGTTTGGGGAGTGTTGGTGATTTATGGGGGTTTGAGGAGTGTTGGTTATTTCTGGGTGTTTGGGGAGTGTTGGTTATTCATGTGATTTTGGGGAGTGTTGGTTATTTATGGGGGTTGGGAATGTTGGTTATTTATGGGGGTTTTGGGAGTGTTGGTTATTTATGGGGGTTTGAGGAGTGTTGGTTATTTATGGGATTTTGGGGAGTGTTGGTTATTTATGGGGGTTTGGGGAGTGTTGTGTATTGATGGGGGTTTGAGGAGTGTTGGTTATTTATGGGGGTTTGAGGAGTGTTGGATATTTATGGGGGTTTTGGGAGTGTTGGTTATTTCTGGGGGTTTGGGGAGTGTTGGTTATTTATGGGGGTTTGGGGAGTGTTGGTTATTTATGGGGGTTTGAGGAGTGTTGGTTATTTATGGGGGTTTGTGGAGTGTTGGTTATTTATGGGGGTTTGGGGAGTGTTGGTTATTTATGGGGGTTTGGGGAGTGTTGGTTATTTATGGGGGTTTGGGGTGTGTTGGTTATTTCTGGGGGTTTGAGGAGTTTTGATTATTTCTGGGGGTTTGAGGAGTGTTGGTTATTTATGGGTGTTTGGTGA
Source organism: Hypanus sabinus (assembly GCF_030144855.1). Lineage (NCBI taxonomy): Eukaryota > Metazoa > Chordata > Chondrichthyes > Myliobatiformes > Dasyatidae > Hypanus > Hypanus sabinus. The sequence continues at coordinate 105,993 of NW_026778967.1, read as the reverse complement.
GTGTTGGTTATTTCTGGGGGTTTGAGGAGTGTTGGTTATTTATGGGGGTTTGAGGAGTGTTGGTTATTTATGGGGGTTTGCGGAGTGTTGGTTATTTATGGGGTTTTGGGGAGTGTTGGTTATTTCTGTGGGTTTGTGTGGGTGTTGGATATTTCTGGGGGTTTTGGGAGTGTTGGTTATTTATGGGGGTTTGGGTAGTGTTGGTTATTTATGGGTGTTTGAGGAGTGTTGGTTATTGAAGGGGTTTGTGGAGTGTTGGTTATTTCTGCGGGTTTGGGGGGTGTTGGTTATTTATGGGAGTTTGGGGAGTGTTGGTTATTTATGGGGGTTTGGGGAGTGTTGGTTATTTATGGGGGTTTGGGGAGTGTTGGTTATTTCTGGGGGTTTGGGGAGTGTTGGTTATTTATGGGGGTTTGGGGCGTGTTGGTTATTTATGGGAGTTTGAGGAGTGTTGGTTATTTATGGGGGTTTGTGGAGTGTTGGTTATTTATGGGGGTTTGGGGAGTGTTGGTTATTTATGGGGGTTTGTGTGGGTGTTGGTTATTTATGGGGTTTTGGGGAGTGTTGGTTATTTCTGGGGGTTTGGGTAGTGTTGGTTATTTATGGGGGTTTGAGGAGTGTTGGTTATTTATGGGGGTTTGATGAGTGTTGGATATTTATGGGGGTTTGGGGAGTGTTGGTTATTTATGGTGTTTGGGGAGTGTTGGTAATTTCTGGGGGTTTGGGGTGTGTTGGTTATTTCTGGGGGTTTGGGGAGTGTTGGTGATTTATGGGGGTTTGAGGAGTGTTGGTTATTTCTGGGTGTTTGGGGAGTGTTGGTTATTCATGTGATTTTGGGGAGTGTTGGTTATTTATGGGGGTTGGGAATGTTGGTTATTTATGGGGTTTTGAGGAGTGTTGGATATTTATGCGGTTTTGGGGAGTGTTGGTTATTTATGGGGGTTTGGGGAGTGTTGGTTATTTATGGGGGTTTGAGGAGTGTTGGTTATTTATGGGATTTTGGGGAGTGTTGGTTATTTATGGGGGTTTGGGGAGTGTTGGGTATTGATGGGGGTTTGAGGAGTGTTGGTTATTTATGGGGGTTTGAGGAGTGTTGGTTATTTATGGGGGTTTGGGGAGTGTTGGTTATTTATGGGGGTTTGTGGAGTGTTGGTTATTTATGGGGGTTTGGGGAGTGTTGGTTATTTATGGGGGTTTGGTGAGTGTTGGTTATTCCTGGGGGTTTGAGGAGTGTTGGTTATTTCTGGGGGTTTGTGTGGGTGTTGGTTATTTATGGGGTTTTGGGGAGTGTTGGTTATTTCTGGGGGTTTGAGGACTGTTGGTTATTTATGGGGGTTTTTGGGAGTGTTGGTTATATATGGGGGTTTGGGTAGTGTTGGTTATTTATGGGGGTTTGAGGAGTGTTGGTTATTTATGGGGGTTTGATGAGTGTTGGTTATTTATGGGGGTTTGGGGAGTGTTGGTTATTTATGGTGTTTGGGGAGTGTTGGTTATTTCTGGGGGTTTGGGGTGTGTTGGTTATTTCTGGGGGTTTGGGGAGTGTTGGTGATCTATGGGGGTTTGAGGAGTGTTGGTTATTTCTGGGTGTTTGGGGAGTGTTGGTTATTCATGTGATTTTGGGGAGTGTTGGTTATTTATGGTGGTTGGGAATGTTGGTTATTTATGGGGTTTTGAGGAGTGTTGGATATTTATGCGGTTTTGGGGAGTGTTGGTTATTTATGGGGGTTTTGGGAGTGTTGGTTATTTATGGGGGTTTGAGGAGTGTTGGTTATTTATGGGATTTTGGGGAGTGTTGGTTATTTATGGGGGTTTGGGGAGTGTTGGGTATTGATGGGGGTTTGAGGATTGTTGGTTATTTATGGGGGTTTGAGGAGTGTTGGATATTTATGGGGGTTTTGGGAGTGTTGGTTATTTCTGGGGGTTTGGGGAGTGTTGGTTATTTATGGGGGTTTGGGGAGTGTTGGTTATTTATGGGGGTTTGAGGAGTGTTGGTTATTTATGGGGGTTTGTGGAGTGTTGTTTATTTATGGGGGTTTGGGGAGTGTTGGTTATTTATGGGGGTTTGGGGAGTGTTGGTTATTTATGGGGGTGGGGAGTGTTGGATATTTATGGGTGTTTAAGGAGTGTTGGTTATTTAAGGGGTTTGGGGAGTGTTGGTTATTTATTGGGGTTTGGGGTGTGTTGGTTATTTATGGAGTTTGGGGTGTGTTGGCTATTTATGGGCTTTGAGTGGGTGTTGGTTATTTATGGGGGTGTGGGGAGTGTTGGTTATTTCTGGGGGTTTGGGGATTGTTTGTTATTTCTGGAGGTTTGGGGAGTGTTGGTTATTTATTGGGGTTTGTGTGGGTGTTGGTTATTTCTGGGGGTTTGAGGAGTGTTGTTTATTTATGGGGATTTGGGTAGTGTTGTTTATTTATGGGGTTTTGGGGAGTGTTGGTTATTTATGGGGGTTTGGGGTGTTGGTTATTTCTGGGGGTTTGGGGAGTGTTTGTTATTTATGAGGGTTTGGGGAGTGTTGGTTATTTCTGGGGGTTTGAGGAGTGTTGGTTATTTATGGGGGTTTGGGGACTGTTGGTTATTTTTGGGTGTTTGAGGAGTGTTGGTTATTTCTGGGGGTTTGAGGAGTGTTGGTTATTTATGGGGGTTTGGGGAGTGTTGGTTATTTATGGGGGTTTAGGGAGTGTTGGTTATTTATGGGGGTTTGGGGAGTGTTGGTTATTTATGGGGGTTTGGGGTGTGTTGTGTATTCATGGGGGTTTGAGGAGTGTTGGTTATTTATGGGGGTTTGAGGATTGTTGGATATTTATGGGGGTTTTGGGAGTGTTGGTTATTTCTGGGGGTTTGGGGAGTGTTGGTTATTTATGGGGGTTTGGGGAGTGTTGGTTATTTATGGGAGTTTGAGGAGTGTTGGTTATTTATGGGGGTTTGTGAAGTGTTGGTTATTTATGGGGGTTTGGGGGGTGTTGGTTATTTATGGGGGTTTGGGGAGTGTTGGTTATTTATGGGGGTTTGGTGAGTGTTGGTTATTCCTGGGGGTTTGAGGAGTGTTGGTTATTTCTGGGGGTTTGTGTGGGTGTTGGTTATTTATGGGGTTTTGGGGAGTGTTGGTTATTTCTGGGGGTTTGAGGACTGTTGGTTATTTATGGGGGTTTTTGGGAGTGTTGGTTATATATGGGGGTTTGGGTAGTGTTGGTTATTTATGGGGGTTTGAGGAGTGTTGGTTATTTATGGGGGTTTGATGAGTGTTGGTTATTTATGGGGGTTTGGGGAGTGTTGGTTATTTATGGTGTTTGGGGAGTGTTGGTTATTTCTGGGGGTTTGGGGTGTGTTGGTTATTTCTGGGGGTTTGGGGAGTGTTGGTGATTTATGGTGGTTTGAGGAGTGTTGGTTATTTCTGGGTGTTTGGGGAGTGTTGGTTATTTATGGGGGTTGGGAATGTTGGTTATTTATGGGGTTTTGAGGAGTGTTGGATATTTATGCGGTTTTGGGGAGTGTTGGTTATTTATGGGGGTTTTGGGAGTGTTGGTTATTTATGGGGGTTTGAGGAGTGTTGGTTATTTATGGGATTTTGGGGAGTGTTGGTTATTTATGTGGGTTTGGGGAGTGTTGGGTATTGATGGGGGTTTGAGGAGTGTTGGTTATTTATGGGGGTTTGAGGAGTGTTGGATATTTATGGGGGTTTTGGGAGTGTTGGTTATTTCTGGGGGTTTGGGGAGTGTTGGTTATTTATGGGGGTTTGGGGAGTGTTGGTTATTTATGGGGGTTTGAGGAGTGTTGGTTATTTATGGGGGTTTGTGGAGTGTTGGTTATTTATGGGGGTTTGGGGAGTGTTGGTTATTTATGGGGGTTTGGGGAGTGTTGGTTATTTATGGGGGTTTGGGGTGTGTTGGTTATTTCTGGGGGTTTGAGGAGTTTTGATTATTTCTGGGGGTTTGAGGAGTGTTGGTTATTTATGGGTGTTTGGTGAGTGTTGGTTATTTCTGGGGGTTTGAGGAGTGTTGGTTATTTTTGGGGGTTTGGGGAGTGTTGGTTATTTATGGGGGTTTGAGGAGTGTTGGTTATTTATGGGGGTTTGGGGAGTGTTGGTTATTTATGGGGGTTTGGGGTGTTGGTTATTTCTGGGGGTTTGTGTGGGTGTTGGTTATTTATGGGGGTTTGAGGAGTGTTGGTTATTTATGGGGGTTTGGGGAGTGTTGGTTATTTATGGGGGTTTGGGGAGTGCTGGTTATTTCTGGGGGTTTGGGTAGTGTTGGTAATTTCTGGAGGTTTGAGGAGTGATGGTTATTTATGGGGGTTTGGGGAGTGTTGGTTATTTATGGGGGTTTGGGGAGTGCTGGTTATTTCTGGGGGTTTGGGGAGTGTTGGTAATTTCTGGGGGTTTGAGGAGTGTTGGTTATTTATGGGGGTTTGCGGAGTGTTGGTTATTTATGGGGTTTTGGGGAGTGTTGGTTATTTCTGTGGGTTTGTGTGGGTGTTGGATATTTCTGGGGGTTTGGGGAGTGTTGGTTATTTATGGGGGTTTGGGTAGTGTTGGTTATTTATGGGTGTTTGAGGAGTGTTGGTTATTGAAGGGGTTTGTGGAGTGTTGGTTATTTCTGGGGGTTTGGGGGGTGTTGGTTATTTTTGGGGGTTTGGGGAGTGTTGGTTATTTATGGGGGTTTGAGGAGTGTTGGTTATTTATGGGGGTTTGGGGAGTGTTGGTTATTTATGGGGGTTTGGGGTGTTGGTTATTTCTGGGGGTTTGTGTGGGTGTTGGTTATTTATGGGGGTTTGAGGAGTGTTGGTTATTTATGGGGGTTTGGGGAGTGTTGGTTATTTATGGGGGTTTGGGGAGTGCTGGTTATTTCTGGGGGTTTGGGTAGTGTTGGTAATTTCTGGAGGTTTGAGGAGTGATGGTTATTTATGGGGGTTTGGGGAGTGTTGGTTATTTATGGGGGTTTGGGGAGTGCTGGTTATTTCTGGGGGTTTGGGGAGTGTTGGTAATTTCTGGGGGTTTGAGGAGTGTTGGTTATTTATGGGGGTTTGCGGAGTGTTGGTTATTTATGGGGTTTTGGGGAGTGTTGGTTATTTCTGTGGGTTTGTGTGGGTGTTGGATATTTCTGGGGGTTTGGGGAGTGTTGGTTATTTATGGGGGTTTGGGTAGTGTTGGTTATTTATGGGTGTTTGAGGAGTGTTGGTTATTGAAGGGGTTTGTGGAGTGTTGGTTATTTCTGGGGGTTTGGGGGGTGTTGGTTATTTATGGGGGTTTGGGGAGTGTTGGTTATTTATGGGGGTTTGGGGAGTGTTGGTTATTTATGGGGGTTTGGGGAGTGTTGGTTATTTCTGGGTGTTTGGGGAGTGTTGGTTATTTATGGGGTTTTGAGGAGTGTTGGATATTTATGCGGTTTTGGGGAGTGTTGGTTATTTATGGGGGTTTTGGGAGTGTTGGTTATTTATGGGGGTTTGAGGAGTGTTGGTTATTTATGGGATTTTGAGGAGTGTTGGTTATTTATGGGGGTTTGAGGAGTGTTGGATATTTATGGGGGTTTTGGGAGTGTTGGTTATTTCTGGGGGTTTGGGGAGTGTTGGTTATTTATGGGGGTTTGGGGAGTGTTGGTTATTTATGGGGGTTTGAGGAGTGTTGGTTATTTATGGGGGTTTGTGGAGTGTTGTTTATTTATGGGGGTTTGGGGAGTGTTGGTTATTTATGGGGGTTTGGGGAGTGTTGGTTATTTATGGGGGTGGGGAGTGTTGGATATTTATGGGTGTTTAAGGAGTGTTGGTTATTTAAGGGGTTTGGGGAGTGTTGGTTATTTATTGGGGTTTGGGGTGTGTTGGTTATTTATGGAGTTTGGGGTGTGTTGGCTATTTATGGGCTTTGAGTGGGTGTTGGTTATTTATGGGGGTGTGGGGAGTGTTGGTTATTTCTGGGGGTTTGGGGATTGTTTGTTATTTCTGGAGGTTTGGGGAGTGTTGGTTATTTATTGGGGTTTGTGTGGGTGTTGGTTATTTCTGGGGGTTTGAGGAGTGTTGTTTATTTATGGGGATTTGGGTAGTGTTGTTTATTTATGGGGTTTTGGGGAGTGTTGGTTATTTATGGGGGTTTGGGGTGTTGGTTATTTCTGGGGGTTTGGGGAGTGTTTGTTATTTATGAGGGTTTGGGGAGTGTTGGTTATTTCTGGGGGTTTGAGGAGTGTTGGTTATTTATGGGGGTTTGGGGACTGTTGGTTATTTTTGGGTGTTTGAGGAGTGTTGGTTATTTCTGGGGGTTTGAGGAGTGTTGGTTATTTATGGGGGTTTGGGGAGTGTTGGTTATTTATGGGGGTTTAGGGAGTGTTGGTTATTTATGGGGGTTTGGGGAGTGTTGGTTATTTATGGGGGTTTGGGGTGTGTTGTGTATTCATGGGGGTTTGAGGAGTGTTGGTTATTTATGGGGGTTTGAGGATTGTTGGATATTTATGGGGGTTTTGGGAGTGTTGGTTATTTCTGGGGGTTTGGGGAGTGTTGGTTATTTATGGGGGTTTGGGGAGTGTTGGTTATTTATGGGAGTTTGAGGAGTGTTGGTTATTTATGGGGGTTTGTGAAGTGTTGGTTATTTATGGGGGTTTGGGGGGTGTTGGTTATTTATGGGGGTTTGGGGAGTGTTGGTTATTTATGGGGGTTTGGTGAGTGTTGGTTATTCCTGGGGGTTTGAGGAGTGTTGGTTATTTCTGGGGGTTTGTGTGGGTGTTGGTTATTTATGGGGTTTTGGGGAGTGTTGGTTATTTCTGGGGGTTTGAGGACTGTTGGTTATTTATGGGGGTTTTTGGGAGTGTTGGTTATATATGGGGGTTTGGGTAGTGTTGGTTATTTATGGGGGTTTGAGGAGTGTTGGTTATTTATGGGGGTTTGATGAGTGTTGGTTATTTATGGGGGTTTGGGGAGTGTTGGTTATTTATGGTGTTTGGGGAGTGTTGGTTATTTCTGGGGGTTTGGGGTGTGTTGGTTATTTCTGGGGGTTTGGGGAGTGTTGGTGATTTATGGTGGTTTGAGGAGTGTTGGTTATTTCTGGGTGTTTGGGGAGTGTTGGTTATTTATGGGGGTTGGGAATGTTGGTTATTTATGGGGTTTTGAGGAGTGTTGGATATTTATGCGGTTTTGGGGAGTGTTGGTTATTTATGGGGGTTTTGGGAGTGTTGGTTATTTATGGGGGTTTGAGGAGTGTTGGTTATTTATGGGATTTTGGGGAGTGTTGGTTATTTATGTGGGTTTGGGGAGTGTTGGGTATTGATGGGGGTTTGAGGAGTGTTGGTTATTTATGGGGGTTTGAGGAGTGTTGGATATTTATGGGGGTTTTGGGAGTGTTGGTTATTTCTGGGGGTTTGGGGAGTGTTGGTTATTTATGGGGGTTTGGGGAGTGTTGGTTATTTATGGGGGTTTGAGGAGTGTTGGTTATTTATGGGGGTTTGTGGAGTGTTGGTTATTTATGGGGGTTTGGGGAGTGTTGGTTATTTATGGGGGTTTGGGGAGTGTTGGTTATTTATGGGGGTTTGGGGTGTGTTGGTTATTTCTGGGGGTTTGAGGAGTTTTGATTATTTCTGGGGGTTTGAGGAGTGTTGGTTATTTATGGGTGTTTGGTGAGTGTTGGTTATTTCTGGGGGTTTGAGGAGTGTTGGTTATTTTTGGGGGTTTGGGGAGTGTTGGTTATTTATGGGGGTTTGAGGAGTGTTGGTTATTTATGGGGGTTTGGGGAGTGTTGGTTATTTATGGGGGTTTGGGGTGTTGGTTATTTCTGGGGGTTTGTGTGGGTGTTGGTTATTTATGGGGGTTTGAGGAGTGTTGGTTATTTATGGGGGTTTGGGGAGTGTTGGTTATTTATGGGGGTTTGGGGAGTGCTGGTTATTTCTGGGGGTTTGGGTAGTGTTGGTAATTTCTGGAGGTTTGAGGAGTGATGGTTATTTATGGGGGTTTGGGGAGTGTTGGTTATTTATGGGGGTTTGGGGAGTGCTGGTTATTTCTGGGGGTTTGGGGAGTGTTGGTAATTTCTGGGGGTTTGAGGAGTGTTGGTTATTTATGGGGGTTTGCGGAGTGTTGGTTATTTATGGGGTTTTGGGGAGTGTTGGTTATTTCTGTGGGTTTGTGTGGGTGTTGGATATTTCTGGGGGTTTGGGGAGTGTTGGTTATTTATGGGGGTTTGGGTAGTGTTGGTTATTTATGGGTGTTTGAGGAGTGTTGGTTATTGAAGGGGTTTGTGGAGTGTTGGTTATTTCTGGGGGTTTGGGGGGTGTTGGTTATTTATGGGGGTTTGGGGAGTGTTGGTTATTTATGGGGGTTTGGGGAGTGTTGGTTATTTATGGGGGTTTGGGGAGTGTTGGTTATTTCTGGGTGTTTGGGGAGTGTTGGTTATTTATGGGGGTTTGGGGAGTGTTGGTTATTTATGGGAGTTTGAGGAGTGTTGGTTATTTATGGGGGTTTGTGGAGTGTTGGTTATTTATGGGGGTTTGGGGAGTGTTGGTTATTTATGGGGGTTTGGGGAGTGTTGGTTATTTATGGGGGTTTGGTGAGTGTTGGTTATTCCTGGGGGTTTGAGGAGTGTTGGTTATTTCTGGGGGTTTGTGTGGGTGTTGGTTATTTATGGGGTTTTGGGGAGTGTTGGTTATTTCTGGGGGTTTGGGTAGTGTTGGTTATTTATGGGGGTTTGAGGAGTGTTGGTTATTTATGGGGGTTTGATGAGTGTTGGTTATTTATGGGGGTTTGGGGAGTGTTGGTTATTTATGGTGTTTGGGGAGTGTTGGTTATTTCTGGGGGTTTGGGGTGTGTTGGTTATTTCTGGGGGTTTGGGGAGTGTTGGTGATTTATGGGGGTTTGAGGAGTGTTGGTTATTTCTGGGTGTTTGGGGAGTGTTGGTTATTCATGTGATTTTGGGGAGTGTTGGTTATTTATGGGGGTTGGGAATGTTGGTTATTTATGGGGTTTTGAGGAGTGTTGGATATTTATGCGGTTTTGGGGAGTGTTGGTTATTTATGGGGGTTTGGGGAGTGTTGGTTATTTATGGGGGTTTGAGGAGTGTTGGTTATTTATGGGATTTTGGGGAGTGTTGGTTATTTATGGGGGTTTGGGGAGTGTTGGGTATTGATGGGGGTTTGAGGAGTGTTGGTTATTTATGGGGGTTTGAGGAGTGTTGGATAATTATGGGGGTTTTGGGAGTGTTGGTTATTTCTGGGGGTTTGGGGAGTGTTGGTTATTTATGGGGGTTTGGGGAGTGTTGGTTATTTATGGGGGTTTGAGGAGTGTTGGTTATTTCTGGGGGTTTGAGGAGTTTTGATTATTTCTGGGGGTTTGAGGAGTGTTGGTTATTTATGGGTGTTTGGTGAGTGTTGGTTATTTCTGGGGGTTTGAGGAGTGTTGGTTATTTTTGGGGGTTTGGGGAGTGTTGGTTATTTATGGGGGTTTGAGGAGTGTTGGTTATTTATGGGGGTTTGGGGAGTGTTGGTTATTTATGGGGGTTTGGGGTGTTGGTTATTTCTGGGGGTTTGTGTGGGTGTTGGTTATTTATGGGGGTTTGAGGAGTGTTGGTTATTTATGGGGGTTTGGGGAGTGTTGGTTATTTATGGGGGTTTGGGGAGTGCTGGTTATTTCTGGGGGTTTGGGTAGTGTTGGTAATTTCTGGAGGTTTGAGGAGTGTTGGTTATTTATGGGGGTTTGGGGAGTGTTGGTTATTTATGGGGGTTTGGGGAGTGCTGGTTATTTCTGGGGGTTTGGGGAGTGTTGGTAATTTCTGGGGGTTTGAGGAGTGTTGGATATTTATGGGGGTTTGCGGAGTGTTGGTTATTTATGGGGTTTTGGGGAGTGTTGGTTATTTCTGTGGGTTTGTGTGGGTGTTGGATATTTCTGGGGGTTTGGAGAGTGTTGGTTATTTATGGGGGTTTGGGTAGTGTTGGTTATTTATGGGCGTTTGAGGAGTGTTGGTTATTGAAAGGGTTTGGGGAGTGTTGGTTATTTCTGGGGGTTTGGGGGGTGTTGGTTATTTATGGGGGTTTGGGGAGTGTTGGTAATTTATGGGGGTTTGGGGAGTGTTGGTTATTTATTGGGGTTTGGGGAGTGTTGGATATTTATGGGTGTTTAAGGAGTCTTGGTTATTTATGGGGGTTTGGGGAGTGTTGGTTATTTCTGGGGGTTTGGGGAGTGTTTGTTATTTCTGGGGGTTTGGGGAGTGTTGGTTATTTATGGGCGTTTGGGGAGTGTTGGTTATTTCTGGGGGTTTGAGGAGTGTTGGTTATTTATGGGGGTTTGGGGTGTTGGTTATTTCTGGGCGTTTGTGTGAGTGTTGGTTATTTATGCGGTTTGGGTAGTGTTGGTCATTTATGGGGTTTGGGGAGTGTTGGTTATTTCTTGGGGTTTGAGGAGTGTTGGTTATTTATGGGGGTTTGAGGAGTGTTGGTTATTTATGGGTGTTTGGGGAGTGTTGGGTATTGATGGGGGTTTGAGGAGTGTTGGTTATTTATGGGGGTTTGAGGAGTGTTGGATATTTATGGGGGTTTTGGGAGTGTTGGTTATTTATGGGGGTTTTGGGAGTGTTGGTTATTTATGGGCATTTGGGGAGTGTTGGTTATTTATGGGGGTTTGAGGAGTGTTGTTTATTTATGGGGGTTTGTGGAGTGTTGGTTATTTATGGGGGTTTGGGGAGTGTTGTTTATTTATGGGGGTTTGGGGAGTGTTGGTTATTTATGGGGGTTTGGGGTGTGTTGGTTATTTCTGGGGGTTTGAGGAGTTTTGGTTATTTCTGGGGGATTGAGGAGTGTTGGTTATTTATGGGTGTTTGGTGAGTGTTGGTTATTTCTGGGGGTTTGAGGAGTGTTGGTTATTTTTGTGGGTTTGGGGAGTGTTGGTTATTTATGGGGGTTTGAGGAGTGTTGGTTATTTATGGGGGTTTGGGGAGTGTTCATTATTTATGGGGGTTTGTGTGGGTGTTGGTTATTTATGGGGGTTTGGGGTGTTGGTTATTTCTGGGGGTTTGTGTGGGTGTTGGTTATTTATGGGGGTTTGAGGAGTGTTGGTTATTTATGGGGGTTTGGGGAGTGTTGGTTATTTCTGGGTGTTTGGGTAGGGTTGGTAATTTCTGGAGGTTTGAGGAGTGTTGGTTATTTATGGGGGTTTGGGGAGTGTTGGTTATTTATGGGGGTTTGCGGAGTGTTGGTTATTTATGGGGTTTTGGGGAGTGTTGGTTATTTCTGGGGGTTTGTGTGGGTGTTGGTTATTTATGGGGTTTTGGGGAGTGTTGGTTATTTCTGGGGGTTTGTGGACTGTTGGTTATTTATAGGGGTTTGGGGAGTGTTGGTTATTTCTGAGGGTTTGGGGTGTGTTGGTTATTTATGTGGCTTTGGGGAGTGTTGGTTATTTATGGGGGTTTGGGGAGTGTTGGATATTTATGGGTGTTTAAGGAGTGTTGGTTATTTAAGGTGTTTGGGGAGTGTTGTTTATTTATTGGGGTTTGGGGTGTGTTGGTTATTTATGGAGTTTGGGGTGTGTTGGCTATTTATGGGCTTTGAGTGGGTGTTGGTTATTTATGGGGGTGTGGGGAGTGTTGGTTATTTCTGGGGGTTTGGGGAGTGTTTGTTTTTTCTGGAGGTTTGGGGAGTGTTGGTTATTTATTGGGGTTTGTGTGGGTGTTGGTTATTTCTGGGGGTTTGAGGAGTGTTGTTTATTTATGGGGATTTGGGTAGTGTTGTTTATTTATGGGGTTTTGGGGAGTGTTGGTTATTTATGGGGGTTTGGGGTGTTGGTTATTTCTGGGGGTTTGGGGAGTGTTTGTTATTTATGAGGGTTTGGGGAGTTTTGGTTATTTCTGGGGGTTTGAGGAGTGTTGGTTATTTATGGGGGTTTGGGGACTGTTGGTTATTTTTGGGTGTTTGAGGAGTGTTGGTTATTTCTGGGGGTTTGAGGAGTGTTGGTTATTTATGGGGGTTTGGGGAGTGTTGGTTATTTATGGGGGTTTAGGGAGTGTTGGTTATTTATGGGGGTTTGGGGAGTGTTGGTTATTTATGGGGGTTTGAGGAGTGTTGGTTATTTCTGGGGGTTTGAGGAGTTTTGATTATTTCTGGGGGTTTGAGGAGTGTTGGTTATTTTTGTGGGTTTGGGGAGTGTTGGTTATTTATGGGGGTTTGAGGAGTGTTGGTTATTTATGGGGGTTTGGGGAGTGTTCATTATTTATGGGGGTTTGTGTGGGTGTTGGTTATTTATGGGGGTTTGGGGTGTTGGTTATTTCTGGGGGTTTGTGTGGGTGTTGGTTATTTATGGGGGTTTGAGGAGTGTTGTTTATTTATGGGGATTTGGGTAGTGTTGTTTATTTATGGGGTTTTGGGGAGTGTTGGTTATTTATGGGGGTTTGGGGTGTTGGTTATTTCTGGGGGTTTGGGGAGTGTTTGTTATTTATGAGGGTTTGGGGAGTTTTGGTTATTTCTGGGGGTTTGAGGAGTGTTGGTTATTTATGGGGGTTTGGGGACTGTTGGTTATTTTTGGGTGTTTGAGGAGTGTTGGTTATTTCTGGGGGTTTGTGTGGGTGTTGGTTATTTATGGGGTTTTGGGGAGTGTTGGTTATTTCTGGGGGTTTGTGGACTGTTGGTTATTTATAGGGGTTTGGGGAGTGTTGGTTATTTCTGAGGGTTTGGGGTGTGTTGGTTATTTATGTGGCTTTGGGGAGTGTTGGTTTTTTATGGGCGTTTGTGTGAGTGTTGGTTATTTATGGGTGTTTGGGGAGTATTGGGTATTGATGGGGGTTTGAGGAGTGTTGGTTATTTATGGGGGTCTGAGGAGTGTTGGATATTTATGGGGGTTTTGGGAGTGTTGGTTATTTATGGGGGTTTGGGGAGTGTTGGTTATTTATGGGCATTTGGGGAGTGTTGGTTATTTATGGGGGTTTGAGGAGTGTTGGTTATTTATGGGGGTTTGTGGAGTGTTGGTTATTTATGGGGGTTTGGGGAGTGTTGGTTATTTATGGGGGTTTGGGGAGTGTTGGTTATTTATGGGGGTTTGGGTTGTGTTGGTTATTTCTGGGGGTTTGAGAAGTTTTGGTTATTTTTGCGGGTTTGGGGAGTGTTGGTTATTTATGGGGTTTTGAGGAGTGTTGGTTATTTATGGGGGTTTGGGGAGTGTTCATTATTTATGGGGGTTTGTGTGGGTGTTGGTTATTTATGGGGGTTTGGGGTGTTGGTTATTTCTGGGGGTTTGTGTGGGTGTTGGTTATTTATGCGGGTTTGAGGAGTGTTGGTTATTTATGGGGGTTTGGGGAGTGTTGGTTATTTCTGGGTGTTTGGGTAGGGTTGGTAATTTCTGGAGGTTTGAGGAGTGTTGGTTATTTATGGGGGTTTGGGGAGTGTTGGTTATTTATGGGGGTTTGCGGAGTGTTGGTTATTTATGGGGTTTTGGGGAGTGTTGGTTATTTCTGGGGGTTTGTGTGGGTGTTTGTTATTTATGGGGTTTTGTGGAGTGTTGGTTATTTCTGGGGGTTTGAGGACTGTTGGTTATTTATAGGGGTTTGGGGAGTGTTGGTTATTTCTGAGGGTTTGGGGTGTGTTGGTTATTTATGTGGCTTTGGGGAGTGTTGGTTATTTATGGGGGTTTGGGGAGTGTTGGATATTTATGGGTGTTTAAGGAGTGTTGGTTATTTAAGGGGTTTGGGGAGTGTTGGTTATTTATTGGGGTTTGGGGTGTGTTGGCTATTTATGGAGTTTGGGGTGTGTTGGCTATTTATGGGCTTTGAGTGGGTGTTGGTTATTTATGGGGGTGTGGGGAGTGTTGGTTATTTCTGGGGGTTTGGGGAGTGTTTGTTATTTCTGGAGGTTGGGGAGTGTTGGTTATTATTGGGGTTTGTGTGGGTGTTGGTTATTTCTGGGGGTTTGAGGAGTGTTGTTTATTTATGGGGATTTGGGTAGTGTTGTTTATTTATGGGGTTTTGGGGAGTGTTGGTTATTTATGGGGGTTTGGGGTGTTGGTTATTTCTGGGGGTTTGAGGAGTGTTGGTTATTTATGGGGGTTTGGGGACTGTTGGTTATTTTTGGGTGTTTGAGGAGTGTTGGTTATTTCTGGGGGTTTGAGGAGTGTTGGTTATTTATGGGGGTTTGGGGAGTGTTGGTTATTTATGGGGGTTTAGGGAGTGTTGGTTATTTATGGGGGTTTGGGGAGTGTTGGTTATTTATGGGGGTTTGGGGTGTGTTGTGTATTCATGGGGGTTTGAGGAGTGTTGGCTATTTATGGGGGTTTGAGGATTGTTGGATATTTATGGGGGTTTTGGGAGTGTTGGTAATTTCTGGGGGTTTGGGGAGTGTTGGTTATTTATGCGGGTTTGGGGAGTGTTGGTTATTTATGGGAGTTTGAGGAGTGTTGGTTATTTATGGGGGTTTGTGGTGTGTTGGTTATTTATGGGGGTTTGGGGAGTGTTGGTTATTTATGGGGGTTTGGGGAGTGTTGGTTATTTATGGGGGTTTGGTGAGTGTTGGTTATTCCTGGGGGTTTGAGGAGTGTTGGTTATTTCTGGGGGTTTGTGTGGGTGTTGGTTATTTATGGGGTTTTGGGGAGTGTTGGTTATTTCTGGGGGTTTGAGGACTGTTGGTTATTTATGGGGGTTTTTGGGAGTGTTGGTTATATATGGGGGTTTGGGTAGTGTTGGTTATTTATGGGGGTTTGGGGAGTGTTGGTTATTTCTGGGTGTTTGGGTAGGGTTGGTAATTTCTGGAGGTTTGAGGAGTGTTGGTTATTTATGGGGGTTTGGGGAGTGTTGGTTATTTATGGGGGTTTGCGGAGTGTTGGTTATTTATGGGGTTTTGGGGAGTGTTGGTTATTTCTGGGGGTTTGTGTGGGTGTTGGTTATTTATGGGGTTTTGTGGAGTGTTGGTTATTTCTGGGGGTTTGAGGACTGTTGGTTATTTATAGGGGTTTGGGGAGTGTTGGTTATTTATGGGGGTTTGGGGTGTGTTGGTTATTTATGGGAGTTTGGGGAGTGTTGGTTATTTATGGGGGTTTGAGGAATGTTGGTTATTTATGGGGTTTTGCGGAGTGTTGGTTATTTATGGGGGTTTGTGGAGTGTTGGTTATTTATGGGGGTTTGAGGAGTTTTGGTTATTTCTGGGGTTTGGGGACTGGTGGTTATTTATTGGGGTTTGGGGATTGTTGGTTATTTATGGGGGTTTGGCGAGTGTTGGTTATTTATGGGGGTTTTGGGAGTGTTGTTTATTTATGGGGGTTTGGGGTGTTGGTTATTTATGGGGTTTGGGGAGTGTTGGTTATTTATGGGGGTTTGGGGAGTGTTGGTTATTTACGGGGTTTGAGGAGTGTTGGTTATTTATGGGGGTTTGGGGTGTGTTGGTTATTTATGGGGTTTTGGGGAGTGTTGGTTATTTATGTGGTTTGGGAAGTGTTGGTTATTTATGGGGGTTTGGGGTGTTGGCTATTTATGTGGGTTTGGGGAGTGTTGGTTATTTATGGGGGTTTGGGGAGTTTTGGTTATGGGGGTTTGGGGAGTGTTCATTATTTATGGGGGTTTGTGTGGGTGTTGGTTATTTATGGGGGTTTGGGGTGTTGGTTATTTCTGGGGGTTTGTGTGGGTGTTGGTTATTTATGGGGGTTTGAGGAGTGTTGGTTATTTATGGGGGTTTGGGGAGTGTTGGTTATTTCTGGGTGTTTGGGTAGGGTTGGTAATTTCTGGAGGTTTGAGGAGTGTTGGTTATTTATGGGGGTTTGGGGAGTGTTGGTTATTTATGGGGGTTTGCGGAGTGTTGGTTATTTATGGGGTTTTGGGGAGTGTTGGTTATTTCTGGGGGTTTGTGTGGGTGTTGGTTATTTATGGGGTTTTGGGGAGTGTTGGTTATTTCTGGGGGTTTGTGGACTGTTGGTTATTTATAGGGGTTTGGGGAGTGTTGGTTATTTCTGAGGGTTTGGGGTGTGTTGGTTATTTATGTGGCTTTGGGGAGTGTTGGTTATTTATGGGGGTTTGGGGAGTGTTGGATATTTATGGGTGTTTAAGGAGTGTTGGTTATTTAAGGTGTTTGGGGAGTGTTGTTTATTTATTGGGGTTTGGGGTGTGTTGGTTATTTATGGAGTTTGGGGTGTGTTGGCTATTTATGGGCTTTGAGTGGGTGTTGGTTATTTATGGGGGTGTGGGGAGTGTTGGTTATTTCTGGGGGTTTGGGGAGTGTTTGTTTTTTCTGGAGGTTTGGGGAGTGTTGGTTATTTATTGGGGTTTGTGTGGGTGTTGGTTATTTCTGGGGGTTTGAGGAGTGTTGTTTATTTATGGGGATTTGGGTAGTGTTGTTTATTTATGGGGTTTTGGGGAGTGTTGGTTATTTATGGGGGTTTGGGGTGTTGGTTATTTCTGGGGGTTTGGGGAGTGTTTGTTATTTATGAGGGTTTGGGGAGTTTTGGTTATTTCTGGGGGTTTGAGGAGTGTTGGTTATTTATGGGGGTTTGGGGACTGTTGGTTATTTTTGGGTGTTTGAGGAGTGTTGGTTATTTCTGGGGGTTTGAGGAGTGTTGGTTATTTATGGGGGTTTGGGGAGTGTTGGTTATTTATGGGGGTTTAGGGAGTGTTGGTTATTTATGGGGGTTTGGGGAGTGTTGGTTATTTATGGGGGTTTGAGGAGTGTTGGTTATTTCTGGGGGTTTGAGGAGTTTTGATTATTTCTGGGGGTTTGAGGAGTGTTGGTTATTTTTGTGGGTTTGGGGAGTGTTGGTTATTTATGGGGGTTTGAGGAGTGTTGGTTATTTATGGGGGTTTGGGGAGTGTTCATTATTTATGGGGGTTTGTGTGGGTGTTGGTTATTTATGGGGGTTTGGGGTGTTGGTTATTTCTGGGGGTTTGTGTGGGTGTTGGTTATTTATGGGGGTTTGAGGAGTGTTGTTTATTTATGGGGATTTGGGTAGTGTTGTTTATTTATGGGGTTTTGGGGAGTGTTGGTTATTTATGGGGGTTTGGGGTGTTGGTTATTTCTGGGGGTTTGGGGAGTGTTTGTTATTTATGAGGGTTTGGGGAGTTTTGGTTATTTCTGGGGGTTTGAGGAGTGTTGGTTATTTATGGGGGTTTGGGGACTGTTGGTTATTTTTGGGTGTTTGAGGAGTGTTGGTTATTTCTGGGGGTTTGTGTGGGTGTTGGTTATTTATGGGGTTTTGGGGAGTGTTGGTTATTTCTGGGGGTTTGTGGACTGTTGGTTATTTATAGGGGTTTGGGGAGTGTTGGTTATTTCTGAGGGTTTGGGGTGTGTTGGTTATTTATGTGGCTTTGGGGAGTGTTGGTTATTTATGGGCGTTTGTGTGAGTGTTGGTTATTTATGGGTGTTTGGGGAGTATTGGGTATTGATGGGGGTTTGAGGAGTGTTGGTTATTTATGGGGGTCTGAGGAGTGTTGGATATTTATGGGGGTTTTGGGAGTGTTGGTTATTTATGGGGGTTTGGGGAGAGTTGGTTATTTATGGGCATTTGGGGAGTGTTGGTTATTTATGGGGGTTTGAGGAGTGTTGGTTATTTATGGGGGTTTGTGGAGTGTTGGTTATTTATGGGGGTTTGGGGAGTGTTGGTTATTTATGGGGGTTTGGGGAGTGTTGGTTATTTATGGGGGTTTGGGTTGTGTTGGTTATTTCTGGGGGTTTGAGAAGTTTTGGTTATTTTTGCGGGTTTGGGGAGTGTTGGTTATTTATGGGGTTTTGAGGAGTGTTGGTTATTTATGGGGGTTTGGGGAGTGTTCATTATTTATGGGGGTTTGTGTGGGTGTTGGTTATTTATGGGGGTTTGGGGTGTTGGTTATTTCTGGGGGTTTGTGTGGGTGTTGGTTATTTATGCGGGTTTGAGGAGTGTTGGTTATTTATGGGGGTTTGGGGAGTGTTGGTTATTTCTGGGTGTTTGGGTAGGGTTGGTAATTTCTGGAGGTTTGAGGAGTGTTGGTTATTTATGGGGGTTTGGGGAGTGTTGGTTATTTATGGGGGTTTGCGGAGTGTTGGTTATTTATGGGGTTTTGGGGAGTGTTGGTTATTTCTGGGGGTTTGTGTGGGTGTTTGTTATTTATGGGGTTTTGTGGAGTGTTGGTTATTTCTGGGGGTTTGAGGACTGTTGGTTATTTATAGGGGTTTGGGGAGTGTTGGTTATTTCTGAGGGTTTGGGGTGTGTTGGTTATTTATGTGGCTTTGGGGAGTGTTGGTTATTTATGGGGGTTTGGGGAGTGTTGGATATTTATGGGTGTTTAAGGAGTGTTGGTTATTTAAGGGGTTTGGGGAGTGTTGGTTATTTATTGGGGTTTGGGGTGTGTTGGCTATTTATGGAGTTTGGGGTGTGTTGGCTATTTATGGGCTTTGAGTGGGTGTTGGTTATTTATGGGGGTGTGGGGAGTGTTGGTTATTTCTGGGGGTTTGGGGAGTGTTTGTTATTTCTGGAGGTTGGGGAGTGTTGGTTATTATTGGGGTTTGTGTGGGTGTTGGTTATTTCTGGGGGTTTGAGGAGTGTTGTTTATTTATGGGGATTTGGGTAGTGTTGTTTATTTATGGGGTTTTGGGGAGTGTTGGTTATTTATGGGGGTTTGGGGTGTTGGTTATTTCTGGGGGTTTGAGGAGTGTTGGTTATTTATGGGGGTTTGGGGACTGTTGGTTATTTTTGGGTGTTTGAGGAGTGTTGGTTATTTCTGGGGGTTTAAGGAGTGTTGGTTATTTATGGGGGTTTGGGGAGTGTTGGTTATTTATGGGGGTTTAGGGAGTGTTGGTTATTTATGGGGGTTTGGGGAGTGTTGGTTATTTATGGGGGTTTGGGGTGTGTTGTGTATTCATGGGGGTTTGAGGAGTGTTGGCTATTTATGGGGGTTTGAGGATTGTTGGATATTTATGGGGGTTTTGGGAGTGTTGGTAATTTCTGGGGGTTTGGGGAGTGTTGGTTATTTATGCGGGTTTGGGGAGTGTTGGTTATTTATGGGAGTTTGAGGAGTGTTGGTTATTTATGGGGGTTTGTGGTGTGTTGGTTATTTATGGGGGTTTGGGGAGTGTTGGTTATTTATGGGGGTTTGGGGAGTGTTGGTTATTTATGGGGGTTTGGTGAGTGTTGGTTATTCCTGGGGGTTTGAGGAGTGTTGGTTATTTCTGGGGGTTTGTGTGGGTGTTGGTTATTTATGGGGTTTTGGGGAGTGTTGGTTATTTCTGGGGGTTTGAGGACTGTTGGTTATTTATGGGGGTTTTTGGGAGTGTTGGTTATATATGGGGGTTTGGGTAGTGTTGGTTATTTATGGGGGTTTGGGGAGTGTTGGTTATTTCTGGGTGTTTGGGTAGGGTTGGTAATTTCTGGAGGTTTGAGGAGTGTTGGTTATTTATGGGGGTTTGGGGAGTGTTGGTTATTTATGGGGGTTTGCGGAGTGTTGGTTATTTATGGGGTTTTGGGGAGTGTTGGTTATTTCTGGGGGTTTGTGTGGGTGTTGGTTATTTATGGGGTTTTGTGGAGTGTTGGTTATTTCTGGGGGTTTGAGGACTGTTGGTTATTTATAGGGGTTTGGGGAGTGTTGGTTATTTATGGGGGTTTGGGGTGTGTTGGTTATTTATGGGAGTTTGGGGAGTGTTGGTTATTTATGGGGGTTTGAGGAATGTTGGTTATTTATGGGGTTTTGCGGAGTGTTGGTTATTTATGGGGGTTTGTGGAGTGTTGGTTATTTATGGGGGTTTGAGGAGTTTTGGTTATTTCTGGGGTTTGGGGACTGGTGGTTATTTATTGGGGTTTGGGGATTGTTGGTTATTTATGGGGGTTTGGCGAGTGTTGGTTATTTATGGGGGTTTTGGGAGTGTTGTTTATTTATGGGGGTTTGGGGTGTTGGTTATTTATGGGGTTTGGGGAGTGTTGGTTATTTATGGGGGTTTGGGGAGTGTTGGTTATTTACGGGGTTTGAGGAGTGTTGGTTATTTATGGGGGTTTGGGGTGTGTTGGTTATTTATGGGGTTTTGGGGAGTGTTGGTTATTTATGTGGTTTGGGAAGTGTTGGTTATTTATGGGGGTTTGGGGTGTTGGCTATTTATGTGGGTTTGGGGAGTGTTGGTTATTTATGGGGGTTTGGGGAGTTTTGGTTATGGGGGTTTGGGGAGTGTTGGTTATTTCTGGGGTTTGGGGAGTGTTGGTTATTTATGGGGGTTTGAGGAGTGTTGGTTATGTATGGGGGTTTGGGGAGTGTTGGTTATTTATGGGGGTTTGGGGTGTGTTGGTTATTTATGCGGGTTTGAAGAGTGTTGGTTATTTATGGGGATTTGGGGAGTGTTGGTTATTTATGGGGGTTTGGGGTGTGTTGGTTATTTATGGGAGTTTGGGGAGTGTTGGTTATTTATGGGGGTTTGAGGAATGTTGGTTATTTATGGGGTTTTGCGGAGTGTTGGTTATTTATGTGGGTTTGTGGAGTGTTGGTTATTTATGGGGGTTTTGGGAGTGTTGTTTATTTATGGGGGTTTGGGGTGTTGGTTATTTATGGGGTTTGGGGAGTGTTGGTTATTTATGGGGGTTTGGGGAGTGTTGGTTATTTACGGGGTTTGAGGAGTGTTGGTTATTTATGGGGGTTTGGGGTTTGTTGGTTATTTATGGGGGTTTGGGGTGTTGGATATTTCTGGGGGTTTGGGGATTGTTGGTTATTTATGGGGTTTGGCGAGTGTTGGTTATTTATGGGGGTTTGGGGAGTGTTGGTTATTTATGGGGGTTTGGGGAGTGTTGGTTATTTATGGGGTTTTGGGAGTGTTGGTTATTTCTGGGGGTTTGAGGAGTGTTCGTTATTTCTGGGGTTTTGGGCTGTTGAATTTTTATGGGGGTTTGATGAGCGTTGGTTATTTATGGCGGTTTGGGTAGTGTTGGTTGTTTATGGGGTTTTGGGCTGTTGGATTTTAATGGGGGTTTGGGGAGTGTTGGTTATTTATGGGGGTTTGGCGAGTGTTGGTTATTTATGGGGGTTTGAGGAGTGTTGGTTATGTATGGGGTTTTGGGGAGTGTTGGTTATTTATGGGGGTTTGGGGTGTGTTGGTTATTTATGCGGGTTTGAAGAGTGTTGGTTATTTATGGGGGTTTGGGGAGTGTTGGTTATTTATGGGGGTTTGGGGTGTGTTGGTTATTTATGGGGGTTTGGGGAGTGTTGGTTATTTACTGGGTTTGAGGAGTGTTGGTTATTTATGGGGGTTTGGGGTGTGTTGGTTATTTATGGGGTTTTGGGGAGTGTTGGTTATTTATGCGGTTTGGGAAGTGTTGGTTATTTATGGGGGTTTGGGGTGTTGGCTATTTATGTGGGTTTGGGGAGTGTTGGTTATTTATGGGGGTTTGGGGTGTTCGTTATTTATGGGGTTTGGGGAGTGTTGGTTATTTATGGGGGTTTGGGGAGTGTTGGTTATTTACGGGGTTTGAGGAGTGTTGGTTATTTATGGGGGTTTGGGGTGTGTTGGTTATTTATGGGGTTTTGGGGAGTGTTGGTTATTTATGCGGTTTGGGAAGTTTTGGTTGTTTATGGGGGTTTGGGGTGTTGGCTATTTATGTGGGTTTGGGGAGTGTTGGTTATTTATGGGGGTTTGAGGAGTGTTGGTTATTTCTGGGGTTTGGGGAGTGTTGGTTATTTATGGTGGATTGGGGAGTGTTGGTAATTTATGGGGGTTTGGCGTGTGTTGGTTATTTATGGGGGTTTGAGGAGTGTTGGTTATTTATGGGGGTTTGGGGAGTGTTGGTTATTTATGGGGGTTTGGGGAGTGTTGGTTATTTATGCGGTTTGGGGAGTGTTGGTTATTTATGGGGGTTTGGGGTGTTGGCTATTTATGTGGGTTTGGGGAGTGTTGGTTATTTATGGGGGTTTGGGGAGTTTTGGTTATGGGGGTTTGGGGAGTGTTGGTTATTTCTGGGGTTTGGGGAGTGTTGGTTATTTATGGGGGTTTGAGGAGTGTTGGTTATGTATGGGGGTTTGGGGAGTGTTGGTTATTTATGGGGGTTTGGGGTGTGTTGGTTATTTATGCGGGTTTGAAGAGTGTTGGTTATTTATGGGGATTTGGGGAGTGTTGGTTATTTATGGGGGTTTGGGGTGTGTTGGTTATTTATGGGAGTTTGGGGAGTGTTGGTTATTTATGGGGGTTTGAGGAATGTTGGTTATTTATGGGGTTTTGCGGAGTGTTGGTTATTTATGGGGGTTTGTGGAGTGTTGGTTATTTATGGGGGTTTGAGGAGTTTTGGTTATTTCTGGGGTTTGGGGACTGGTGGTTATTTATTGGGGTTTGGGGATTGTTGGTTATTTATGGGGGTTTGGCGAGTGTTGGTTATTTATGGGGGTTTTGGGAGTGTTGTTTATTTATGGGGGTTTGGGGTGTTGGTTATTTATGGGGTTTGGGGAGTGTTGGTTATTTATGGGGGTTTGGGGAGTGTTGGTTATTTACGGGGTTTGAGGAGTGTTGGTTATTTATGGGGGTTTGGTGTGTGTTGGTTATTTATGGGGTTTTGGGGAGTGTTGGTTATTTATGCGGTTTGGGAAGTGTTGGTTATTTATGGGGGTTTGGGGTGTTGGCTATTTATGTGGGTTTGGGGAGTGTTGGTTATTTATGGGGGTTTGGGGAGTTTTGGTTATGGGGGTTTGGGGAGTGTTGGTTATTTCTGGGGTTTGGGGAGTGTTGGTTATTTATGGGGGTTTGAGGAGTGTTGGTTATGTATGGGGGTTTGGGGAGTGTTGGTTATTTATGGGGGTTTGGGGTGTGTTGGTTATTTATGCGGGTTTGAAGAGTGTTGGCTATTTATGGGGATTTGGGGAGTGTTGGTTATTTATGTGGGTTTGGGGTGTGTTGGTTATTTATGGGAGTTTGGGGAGTGTTGGTTATTTATGGGGGTTTGAGGAATGTTGGTTATTTATGGGGTTTTGCGGAGTGTTGGTTATTTATGGGGGTTTGTGGAGTGTTGGTTATTTATGGGGGTTTTGGGAGTGTTGTTTATTTATGGGGGTTTGGGGTGTTGGTTATTTATGGGGTTTGGGGAGTGTTGGTTATTTATGGGGGTTTGGTGAGTGTTGGTTATTTACGGGGTTTGAGGAGTGTTGGTTATTTATGGGGGTTTGGGGTTTGTTGGTTATTTATGGGGGTTTGGGGTGTTGGATATTTCTGGGGGTTTGGGGATTGTTGGTTATTTATGGGGTTTGGCGAGTGTTGGTTATTTATGGGGGTTTGGGGAGTGTTGGTTATTTATGGGGGTTTGGGGAGTGTTGGTTATTTATGGGGTTTTGGGAGTGTTGGTTATTTCTGGGGGTTTGAGGAGTGTTCGTTATTTCTGGGGTTTTGGGCTGTTGAATTTTTATGGGGGTTTGATGAGCGTTGGTTATTTGTGGCGGTTTGGGTAGTGTTGGTTGTTTATGGGGTTTTGGGCTGTTGGATTTTAATGGGGGTTTGAGGAGTGTTGGTTATTTATGGGGGTTTGCGGAGTGTTGGTTATTTATGGGGGTTTGGGGAGTGTTGGTTATTTCTGGGGGTTTGAGTACTGTTGGTTATCTATGGGGGTTTGGGGAGTGTTGGTTATTTATGCGGTTTGGGGAGTGTTGGATATTTATGGTGGTTTGGGGAGTGTTGGTTATTTATGGGGGTTTGTGGATTGTTGGTTATTTATGGGGTTTGAGGAGTGTGGGTTATTTCTAGGGTTTGGGGAGTGTTGGTTATTTATGGGGGTTTGGGGACTGTTGGTTATTTATGGGGGTTTGGCGAGTGTTGGTTATTTATGGGGGTTTGAGGAGTGTTGGTTATTTATGGGGGTTTGGGGAGTTTTGGTTATGGGGGTTTGGGGAGTGTTGGTTATTTCTGGGGTTTGGGGAGTGTTGGTTATTTATGGGGGTTTGAGGAGTGTTGGTTATGTATGGGGGTTTGGGGAGTGTTGGTTATTTATGGGGGTTTGGGGTGTGTTGGTTATTTATGCGGGTTTGAAGAGTGTTGGTTATTTATGGGGATTTGGGGAGTGTTGGTTATTTATGGGGGTTTGGGGTGTGTTGGTTATTTATGGGAGTTTGGGGAGTGTTGGTTATTTATGGGGGTTTGAGGAATGTTGGTTATTTATGGGGTTTTGCGGAGTGTTGGTTATTTATGGGGGTTTGTGGAGTGTTGGTTATTTATGGGGGTTTGAGGTGTTGGTTATTTATGGGGTTTGGGGAGTGTTGGTTATTTATGGGGGTTTGGGGAGTGTTGGTTATTTACGGGGTTTGAGGAGTGTTGGTTATTTATGGGGGTTTGGGGTTTGTTGGTTATTTATGGGGGTTTGGGGTGTTGGATATTTCTGGGGGTTTGGGGATTGTTGGTTATTTATGGGGTTTGGCGAGTGTTGGTTATTTATGGGGGTTTGGGGAGTGTTGGTTATTTATGGGGGTTTGGGGAGTGTTGGTTATTTATGGGGTTTTGGGAGTGTTGGTTATTTCTGGGGGTTTGAGGAGTGTTCGTTATTTCTGGGGTTTTGGGATGTTGAATTTTTATGGGGGTTTGATGAGCGTTGGTTATTTATGGCGGTTTGGGTAGTGTTGGTTGTTTATGGGGCTTTGGGCTGTTGGATTTTAATGGGGGTTTGCGGAGTGTTGGTTATTTATGGGGGTTTGCGGAGTGTTGGTTATTTATGGGGGTTTGGGGAGTGTTGGTTATTTCTGGGGGTTTGAGGTCTGTTGGTTATCTATGGGGGTTTGGGGAGTGTTGGTTATTTATGCGGTTTGGGGAGTGTTGGATATTTATGGGGGTTTGGGGAGTGTTGGTTATTTATGGGGGTTTGTGGATTGTTGGTTATTTATGGGGGTTTGAGGAGTGTGGGTTATTTCAAGGGTTTGGGGAGTGTTGGTTATTTATGGGGGTTTGGCGAGTGTTGGTTATTTATGGGGGTTTGGGGAGTGTTGGTTATTTATGGGGGTTTGGGGAGTGTTGGTTATTTATGGGGTTTTGGGAGTGTTGGTTATTTCTGGGGGTTTGAGGAGTGTTCGTTATTTCTGGGGTTTTGGGATGTTGAATTTTTATGGGGGTTTGATGAGCGTTGGTTATTTATGGCGGTTTGGGTAGTGTTGGTTGTTTATGGGGCTTTGGGCTGTTGGATTTTAATGGGGGTTTGCGGAGTGTTGGTTATTTATGGGGGTTTGCGGAGTGTTGGTTATTTATGGGGGTTTGGGGAGTGTTGGTTATTTCTGGGGGTTTGAGGTCTGTTGGTTATCTATGGGGGTTTGGGGAGTGTTGGTTATTTATGCGGTTTGGGGAGTGTTGGATATTTATGGGGGTTTGGGGAGTGTTGGTTATTTATGGGGGTTTGTGGATTGTTGGTTATTTATGGGGGTTTGAGGAGTGTGGGTTATTTCTAGGGTTTGGGGAGTGTTGGTTATTTATGGGGGTTTGGGGAGTGTTGGTTATTTATGGGGGTTTGGCGAGTGTTGGTTATTTATGGGGGTTTGAGGAGTGTTGGTTATGTATGGGGGTTTGGGGAGTGTTGGTTATTTATGGGGGTTTGGGGTGTGTTGGTTATTTATGCGGGTTTGAAGAGTGTTGGTTATTTATGGGGGTTTGGGGAGTGTTGGTTATTTATGGGGGTTTGGGGTGTGTTGGTTATTTATGGGGGTTTGGGGAGTGTTGGTTATTTACTGGGTTTGAGGAGTGTTGGTTATTTATGGGGGTTTGGGGTGTGTTGGTTATTTATGGGGTTTTGGGGAGTGTTGGTTATTTATGCGGTTTGGGAAGTGTTGGTTATTTATGGGGGTTTGGGGTGTTGGCTATTTATGTGGGTTTGGGGAGTGTTGGTTATTTATGGGGGTTTGGGGAGTTTTGGCTATGGGGGTTTGGGGAGTGTTGGTTATTTCTGGGGTTTGGGGTGTGTTGGTTATTTATGGGGGTTTGGGGTTTGTTGGTTATTTATGGGGGTTTGGGGTGTTGGAAATTTCTGGGGGTTTGGGGATTGTTGGTTATTTATGGGGGTTTGGCGAGTGTTGGTTATTTATGGGGGTTTGGGGAGTGTTGGTTATTTATGGGGTTTTGGGCTATTGGATTTTTATGGGGGTTTGAGGAGTGTTGGTTATCTATGTGGGTTTGGGGAGTGTTGGTTATTTATGCCGTTTGGGGAGTGTTGGATATTTATGGGGGTTTGGGGAGTGTTGGTTATTTATGGGGGTTTGGGGATTGTTGGTTATTTATGGGGGTTTGTGGAGTGTGGGTTATTTCTAGGGTTTGGGGAGTGTGGGTTATTTATGGGGGTTTGGGGAGTGTTGGTTATTTATGGGGGTTTGGCGAGTGTTGGTTCTTTATGGGGGTTTGAGGAGTGTTGGTTATTTATGGGGGTTTGGCGAGTGTTGGTTATTTATGGGGGTTTGGGTAGTGTTGGTTATTTATGGGGGTTTGGGGAGTGTTGGTTATTTATGGGGTTTTGGGAGTGTTGGTTATTTCTGTGGGTTGGAGGAGTGTTGGTTATTTCTGGGGTTTTGGGTGTTGAATTTTTATGGGGGTTTGATGAGCGTTGGTTATTTATGGCCGTTTGGGTAGTGTTGGTTATTTATGGGGTTTTGGGCTGTTGGATTTTTATGGGGGTTTGAGGAGTGTTGGTTATTTATGGGGGTTTGCGGAGTGTTGGTTATCTATGGGGGTTTGGGGAGTGTTGGTTATTTATGCGGTTAGGGGAGTGTTGGATATTTATGGGGGTTTGGGCAGTGTTGGTTATTTATGGGGGTTTGGGGATTGTTGATTATTTATGGGGGTTTGAGGAGTGCGGGTTATTTCTAGGGTTTGGGGAGTGTTGGTTATTTATGGGGGTTTGAGGAGTGTTGGTTATTTCTGGGGTTTGGGGTGTGTTGGTTATTTATGGGGTTTGAGGAGTGTTGGTTATTTATGGGGGTTTGGCGAGTGTTGGTTATTTATGGGGGTTTGTGGAGTGTTGGTTATTTATGGGGGTTTGGGGAGTGTTGGTTATTTATGGGGTTTTGGGAGTGTTGGTTATTTCTGGGGGTTTGAGGAGTGTTGGTTATTTCTGGGGTTTTGGGCTGTTGAATTTTTATGGGGGTTTGATGAGCGTTGGTTATTTACGGCGGTTTGGGTAGTGTTGGTTATTTATGGGGTTTTGGGCTGTTGGATTTTTATGGGGGTTTGAGGAGTGTTGGTTATTTATGGGGGTTCGCGGAGTGTTGGTTATATATGGCGGTTTGGGGAGTGTTGGTTATTTCTGGGGGTTTGAGGACTGTTTGTTATCTATTGGGGTTTGGGGAGTGTTGGTTATTTATGGGGTTTTCGGAGTGTTGGTTATTTCTGTGGGTTTGAGGAGTGTTCGTTATTTCTGGGGTTTTGGGCTTTTGAATTTTTATGGGGGTTTGATGAGCGTTGGTTATTTATGGCCGTTTGGGTAGTGTTGGTTATTTATGGGGTTTTGGGCTGTTGGATTTTTATGGGGGTTTGAGGAGTGTTGGTTATTTATGGGGGGTTGCGGAGTGTTGGTTATTTATGGGGGTTTGGGCAGTGTTGGTTATTTCTGGGGGTTTGAGGACTGTTGGTTATCTATGGGGGTTTGGGGAGTGTTGGTTATTTATGCGGTTTGGGGAGTGTTGGATATTTATGGGGGTTTGAGGAGTGTTGGTTATTTATGGGGGTTTGGGGATTGTTGATTATTTATGGGGGTTTGAGGAGTGTAGGTTATTTCTAGGGTTTGGGGAGTGTTGGTTATTTATGGGGGTTTGGGGAGTGTTGGTTATTTATGGGGGTTTGGCGAGTGTTGGTTATTTATGGGGGTTTGAGGAGTGTTGGTTATGTATGGGGGTTTGGGGAGTGTTGGTTATTTATGGGGGTCTGGGGTGTGTTGGTTATTTATGCGGGTTTGAAGATTGATGGTTATTTATGGGGGTTTGGGGAGTGATGGTTATTTATGGGGGTTTGGGGTGTGTTGGTTATTTATGGGAGTTTGGGGAGTGTTGGTTTTTTATGGGGGTTTGAGGAGTGTTGGCTATTTCTGGGGTTTGGGGTGTGTTGGTTATTTATGGGGTTTGAGGAGTGTTGGTTATTTATGGGGGTTTGGCGAGTGTTGGTTATTTATGGGGGTTTGGGGAGTGTTGCTTATTTCTGGGGGTTTGTGTGGGTGTTGGTTTTTTCTGGGGGTTTGGGGAGTGTTGGTTATTTCTGGGGGTTTGGGGAGTGTTGGTTATTTATGGTGGTCTGAGGAGTGTTGGTTATTTATGGGGTTTGAGGAGAGTTGGTTATTTCTGGGGGTTTGAGGACTGTTGGTTATTTATTGGAGTTTGGGGAATGTTGGTTATTTATGGGGTTTTGGGAGTGTTGGTTATTTCTGGGGGTTTGAGGAGTGTTGGTTATTTCTGGGGTTTTGGGCTCTTGAATTTTTATGGGGGTTTGAGGAGCTTTTGTTATTTATGGCGGTTTGGGGAGTGTTGGTTATTTATGGGGGTTTGGGGAGTGTTGGTTATTTCTGGGGGTTTGAGGAGTGTTGGTTATTCATGGGGGTTTGGGGAATTTTGGTTATTCATGGGGTTTGGGGAGTGTTGGTTATTTATGGGGGTTTGGGGTGTTGGTTATTTCTGTGGGTTTGAGGAGTGTTGGTTATTTCTGGGGGTTTGTGGAGTGTTGGTTATTTATGGGGGTTTGGGGACTGTTGGTTATTTATGGGGGTTTGGGGAGTGTTGGTTATTTATGGGGGTTTGGGGAGTGTTGGTTATTTCTGGGGTTTGGGGAGTGTTGGTTATTCATGGGGGTATGGGGAATTTTGGTTATTTATGGGGCTTGGGGAGTGTTGGTTATTTATGGGGGTTTGGGTTGTTGGTTATTTCTGTGGGTTTGTGGAGTGTTGGTTATTTCTGGGGGTTTGAGGAGTGTTGGTTATTTATGGGGGTTTGGGGAGTGTTGGTTATTTATGGGGGTTTGGGGAGTGTTGGTTATTCATGGGGTTTTGGGGAATTTTGGTTATTTATGGGGTTTGGGGAGTGTTGGTTATTTATGGGGGTTTGGGGAGTGTTGGTTATTTCTGGGGGTTTGAGGACTGTTGGTTATCTATGGGGGTTTGGGGAGTGTTGGTTATTTATGCGGTTTGGGGAGTGTTGGATATTTATGGGGGTTTGGGGAGTGTTGGTTATTTATGGGGGTTTGGGGATTGTTGATTATTTATGGGGGTTTGAGGAGTGTGGGTTATTTCTAGGGTTTGGGGAGTGTTGGTTATTTATGGGGGTTTGGGGAGTGTTGGTTATTTATGGGGGTTTGGCGAGTGTTGGTTATTTATGGGGGTTAGAGGAGTGTTGGTTATGTATGGGGGTTTGGGGAGTGTTGGTTATTTATGGGGGTCTGGGGTGTGTTGGTTATTTATGAGGTTTGAAGAGTGTTGGTTATTTATGGGGGTTTGGGGAGTGTTGGTTATTTATGGGGGTTTGGGGTGTGTTGGTTATTTATGGGAGTTTGGGGAGTGTTGGTTTTTTATGGGGGTTTGAGGAGTGTTGGTTATTTCTGGGGTTTGGGGTGTGTTGGTTATTTATGGGGTTTGAGGAGTGTTGGTTATTTATGGGGGTTTGGCGAGTGTTGGTTATTTATGGGGGTTTTGGGCTGTTGAATTTTTATGGGGGTTTGATGAGCGTTGGTTATTTACGGCGGTTTGGGTAGTGTTGGTTATTTATGGGGTTTTGGGCTGTTGGATTTTTATGGGGGTTTGAGGAGTGTTGGTTATTTATGGGGGTTCGCGGAGTGTTGGTTATCTATGGGGGTTTGGGGAGTGTTGGTTATTTATGAGGTCTGGGGAGCGTTGGATATTTATGGGGGTTTGGGGAGTGTTGGTTATATATGGGGGTTTGGGTAGTGTTGGTTATTTATGGGGTTTTGAGGAGTGTTGGTTATTTATGGGGGTTTGATGAGTGTTTGTTATTTATGGGGGTTTGGGGAGTGTTGGTTATTTATGGTGTTTGGGGAGTGTTGGTTATTTCTGGGGGTTTGGGGTGTGTTGGTTATTTCTGGGGGTTTGGGGAGTGTTGGTGATTTATCGGGGTTTGGGGAGTGTTGGTGATTTATGGGGGTTTGAGGAGTGTTGGTTATTTATGGGGGTTTGTGAAGTGTTGGTTATTTATGGGGGTTTGGGGAGTGTTGGTTATTTATGGGGGTTTGGGGAGTGTTGGTTATTTATGGGGGTTTGGTGAGTGTTGGTTATTCCTGGGGGTTTGAGAAGTGTTGGTTATTTCTGGGGGTTTGTGTGGGTGTTGGTTATTTATGGGGTTTTGGGGAGTGTTGGTTATTTCTGGGGGTTTGAGGACTGTTGGTTATTTATGGGGGTTTTTGGGAGTGTTTGTTATATATGGGGGTTTGGGTAGTGTTGGTTATTTATGGGGGTTTGAGGAGTGTTGGTTATTTATGGGGGTTTGATGAGTGTTGGTTATTTATGGGGGTTTGGGGAGTGTTGGTTATTTATGGTGTTTGGGGAGTGTTGGTTATTTCTGGGGGTTTGGGGTGTGTTGCTTATTTCTGGGGGTTTGGGGAGTGTTGGTGATTTATGGGGGTTTGGGGTGTGTTGGTTATTTCTGGGGGTTTGAGGAGTTTTGATTATTTCTGGGGGTTTGAGGAGTGTTGGTTATTTATGGGTGTTTGGTGAGTGTTGGTTATTTCTGGGGGTTTGAGGAGTGTTGGTTATTTTTGGGGGTTTGGGGAGTGTTGGTTATTTATAGGGGTTTGGGGAGTGTTGGTTATTTATGCGGGTTTGGGTAGTGTTGGTTATTTATGGGTGTTTGAGGAGTGTTGGTTATTTAAGGGGTTTGGGGAGTGTTGGTTATTTCTGGGGGTTTGGCGTGTGTTGGTTATTTATGTGGCTTTGGGGAGTGTTGGTTATTTATGGAGTTTGGGGTGTGTTGGTTATTTATGGGCTTTGAGTGGGTGTTGGTTATTTATGGGGGTGTGGGTAGTGTTGGTTATTTCTGGGGGTTTGGGGAGTGTTTGTTATTTCTGGAGGTTTGGGGAGTGTTGGTTATTTATTGGGGTTTGTGTGGGTGTTGGTTATTTCTGGGGGTTTGAGGAGTGTTGTTTATTTATGGGGATTTGGGTAGTGTTGTTTATTTATCGGGTATTGGGGAGTGTTGGTTATTTATGGGGGTTTGGGGTGTTGGTTATCTCTGGGGGTTTGGGGAGTGTTTGTTATTTATGAGGGTTTGGGGAGTGTTGGTTATTTCTGGGGGTTTGAGGAGTGTTGGCTATTTATGGGGGTTTGGGGACTGTTGGTTATTTTTGGGTGTTTGAGGAGTGTTGGTTATTTCTGGGGGTTTGAGGAGTGTTGGTTATTTATGGGCGTTTGGGGAGTGTTGGTTATTTCTGGTCGTTTGGGGAGTGTTGGTTATTTCTGGAGGTTTGAGGAGTGTTGTTTATTTATGGGGGTTTGGGGTGTTGGTTATTTCTGGGCGTTTGTGTGAGTGTTGGTTATTTATGCGGTTTGAGGAGTGTTGGTTATTTATGGGGGTTTGAGGAGTGTTGGTTATTTATGGGGGTTTGGGGAGTGTTGGTTATTTATGGGGGTTTGAGGAGTGTTGTTTATTTATGGGGGTTTGTGGAGTGTTGGTTATTTATGGGGGTTTGGGGAGTGTTGGTTATTTATGGGGGTTTGGGTAGTGTTGGTTATTTATGGGGGTTTGGTGAGTGTTGGTTATTTCTGGGGGTTTGAGGAGTGTTGGTTATTTCTGGGGGTTTGTGTGGGTGTTGGTTTTTTATGGGGTTTTGGGGAGTGTTGGTTATTTCTGGGGGTTTGAGGACTGTTGGTTATTTATGGGGGTTTTTGGGAGTGTTGGTTATATATGGGGGTTTGGGTAGTGTTGGTTATTTATGGGGGTTTGAGGAGTGTTGGTTATTTATGGGGGTTTGATGAGTGTTGGTTATTTATGGGGGTTTGGGGAGTGTTGGTTATTTATGGTGTTTGGGGAGTGTTGGTTATTTCTGGGGGTTTGGGGTGTGTTGGTTATTTCTGGGGGTTTGGGGAGTGTTGGTGATTTATGGGGGTTTGAGGAGTGTTGGTTATTTCTGGGTGTTTGGGGAGTGTTGGTTATCAATGTGATTTTGGGGAGTGTTGGTTATTTATGGGGGTTGGGAGTGTTGGTTATTTATGGGGTTTTGAGGAATGTTGGATATTTATGCGGTTTTGGGGAGTGTTGGTTATTTATGGGGGTTTGGGGAGTGTTGGTTATTTATGGGGGTTTGAGGAGTGTTGGTTATTTATGGGATTTTGGGGAGTGTTGGTTATGGGGTTTTGGGGAGTGTTGGTTATTTATGGGGATTTGGGGAGTGTTGGTTATTTCTGGGGTTTTGGGGTGTGTTGGTTATTTATGGGGGTTTGAAGAGTGCTGGTTATTTCTGGGGGCTTGAGGAGAGTTGGGTATTTCTGGGGGTTTGGGGTGTGTTGGTTATTTCTGGGAGTTTGAGGAGTGTTGGTTATTTATGGGGGTTTGGGGAGTGTTGGTAATATATGGGGGTTTGGGGAGTGTTGGTTATTTATGAGGGTTTGGGGAGTGTTGGTTATTTCTGGGGGTTTGAGGAGTGTTGGTTATTTCGGGGTTTGGGGAGTGTTGGTTATTTGTGGGGGTTTGTATGGGTGTTGGTTATTTCTGGGGTTTCAGGACTGTTGGTTATTTCTGGGGGTTTGGGTTGTTGGTTATTTATGGGGGTTTGGGGAGTGTTGGTTATTTATGGGGGTTTGGGGAGTGTTTGTTATTTATGGGGGTTTGTGTGGGTGTTGGTTATTTATGGGGGTTTGAGGAGTGTTGGTTATTTATGGGGGTTTGGGGACTGTTGGTTATTTATGGGGGTTTGGGGAATGTTGGTTATTTCTGTGGTTTGGGGAGTGTTGGTTATTTATGGGGGTTTGAAGAGTGCTGGTTATTTCTGGGGATTTGAGGAGAGTTGGTTATTTCTGGGGGTTTGGGGTGTGTTGGTTATTTCTGGGGGTTTGAGGAGTGTTGGTTATTTATGGGGGTTTGCGGAGTGTTGGTAATATATGGGGGTTTAGGGAGTGTTGGTTATTTATGGGGGTTTGGGGAATGTTGGTCATTTCTGGGGGTTTGGGGAATGTTTGTCATTTCTGGGGGTTTGAGGAGTGTTGGTTATTTCTGGGGGTTTGGGGAGTGTTGGTTATTTATGGGGGTTTGGGGAGTGTTGGCTACTTATGGGGGTTTGAGGAGAGTTGGTTATTTATGGGGGTTTGTGGAGTGTTGGTTATTTATGGGGGTTTGGGGAGTGTTGGTTTTTTATGAGGGTTTGGGGAGTGTTGGTTATTTATGGGGGTGTGGCGTGTGTTGGGTATTTCTGGCGGTTTGAGGAGTGTTGATTATATATCGGGGTTTGGTGAGTGTTGGTTATTTCTGGGGGTTTGGGGAGTGTTGGTTATTTATGGGTGTTTGGGGAGTGTTGGTTATTTCCGGGGGTTTGGGGTGTGCTGGTTATTTCTGGGTGTTTGGGGAGTGTTGGTTATTCATGTGGTTTTGGGGAGTGTTGGTTATTTATGGGTGTTTAAGGAGTGTTGTTTATTTAAGGGGTTTGGGGAGTGTTGGATATATCTGGGGGTTTGGGGAGTGTGGGTTATTTATGGGGGTTTGGGGAGTGTTGGTTATTTCTGGGGGTTTGAGGAGTGTTGGTTATTTATGGGGGTTTGGGGAGTGTTGGTTATTTATGGGGGTTTGGGTAGTGTTGGTTATTTATGGGTGTTTGAGGAGTGTTGGTTATTTAAGGGGTTTGGGGAGTGTTGGTTACTTCTGGGAGTTTGGGGAGTGTTGGTTATTTATGCGGGTTTGGGGAGTGTTGGTTATTTATGGCGGATTGGGGAGTGTTGGTTATTTATGGGTGTTTAAGGAGTGTTGGTTATTTAAGGTGTTTGGGGAGTGTTGGTTATTTATGGGGGTTTGGGGTGTGTTAGTTATTTATGGAGTTGGGGGAGTGTTGGTTATTTATGGGGTTTGAGTGGGTGTTGGTTATTTATTGGGGTTTGGGGAGTGTTGGTTATTTCTGGGGGTTTGGGGAGTGTTGGTTATTTCTGGGGGTTTGGGGAGTGTTGGTTATTTATGGGGGTTTGGGGAGTGTTGGTTATTTATGGGGCTTTGGGGTGTTGGTTATTTCTGGGGGTTTGTTTGAGTGTTGGTTATTTATGGGGTTTGAGTGGTTGTTGGGTATTTATGGGGGTTTGGGTAGTGTTGGTTATTTATGGGGGTTTGAGGAGTGTTGGTAATTTCTGGGGGTTTGAGGAGTGTTGGTTATTTATGGGGTTTTGGGGAGTGTTGGTTATTTTTGGGGGTTTCAGTAGTGTTGGTTATTTCTGGGGGTTTGAGGAGTGTTGGTTATTTATGGGGGTTTGGGGAGTGTTGGTTATTTATGGGGTTTGAGGAGTGTTGGTTATTTATGGGGGTTTGAGGAGTGTTGGTTATTTATGGGGGTTTGGGGAGTGTTGGGTATTGATGGGGGTTTGAGGAGTGTTGGTTATTTATGGGGGTTTGAGGAGTGTTGGATATTTATGGGGGTTTTGGGAGTGTTGGTTATTTCTGGGGGTTTGGGGAGTGTTGGTTATTTATGGGGGTTTGGGGAGTGTTGGTTATTTATGGGGGTTTGAGGAGTGTTGGTTATTTATGGGGGTTTGTGGAGTGTTGGTTATTTATGGGGGTTTGGGGAGTGTTGGTTATTTATGGGTGTTTGGGGAGTGTTGGTTATTTATGGGGGTTTGGGGTGTGTTGGTTATTTCTGGGGGTTTGAGGAGTTTTGATTATTTCTGGGGGTTTGAGGAGTGTTGGTTATTTATGGGTGTTTGTTGAGTGTTGGTTATTTCTGGGGGTTTGAGGAGTGTTGGTTATTTTTGGGGGTTTGGGGAGTGTTGGTTATTTATGGGGGTTTGAGGAGTGTTGGTTATTTATGGGGGTTTGGGGAGTGTTGGTTATTTATGGGGGTTTGGGGTGTTGGTTATTTCTGGGGGTTTGTGTGGGTGTTGGATATTTATGGGGGTTTGAGGAGTGTAGGTTATTTATGGGGGTTTGGGGAGTGTTGGTTATTTATGGGGGTTTGGGGAGTGCTGGTTATTTCTGGGGATTTGGGTAGTGTTGGTAATTTCTGGAGGTTTGAGGAGTGTTGGTTATTTATGGGGGTTTGGGGAGTGTTGGTTATTTATGGGGGTTTGGGGAGTGCTGGTTATTTCTGGTGGTTTGGGGAGTTTTGGTAATTTCTGGGGGTTTGAGGAGTGTTGGTTATTTATGGGGGTTTGCGGAGTGTTGGTTATTTATGGGGTTTTGGGGAGTGTTGGTTATTTCTGTGGGTTTGTGTGGGTGTTGGATATTTCTGGGGGTTTGGGGAGTGTTGGTTATTTATGGGGGTTTGGGTAGTGTTGGTTATTTATGGGTGTTTGAGGAGTGTTGGATATTGAAGGGGTTTGGGGAGTGTTGGTTATTTCTGGGGGTTTGGGGGGTGTTGGTTATTTATGGGGGTTTGGGGAGTGTTGGTTATTTATGGGGGTTTGGGGAGTGTTGGTTATTTATGGGGGTTTGGGGAGTGTTGGATATTTATGGGTGTTTAAGGAGTGTTGGTTATTTATGGGGGTTTGGGGAGTGTTGGTTATTTCTGGGGGTTTGGGGAGTGTTTGTTATTTCTGGGGGTTTGGGGAGTGTTGGTTATTTATGGGCGTTTGGGGAGTGTTGGTAATTTCTGGGGGTTTGAGGAGTGTTGTTTATTTATGGGGGTTTGGGGTGTTGGTTATTTCTGGGCGTTTGTGTGAGTGTTGGTTATTTATGCGGTTTGGGTAGTGTTGGTCATTTATGGGGGTTTGGGGAGTGTTGGTTATTTCTTGGGGTTTGAGGAGTGTTGGTTATTTATGGGGGTTTGAGGAGTGTTGGTTATTTATGGGTGTTTGGGGAGTGTTGGGTATTGATGGGGGTTTGAGGAGTGTTGGTTATTTATGGGGGTTTGAGGAGTGTTGGATATTTATGGGGGTTTTGGGAGTGTTGGTTATTTATGGGGGTTTGGGGAGTGTTGGTTATTTATGGGCATTTGGGGAGTGTTGGTTATTTATGGGGGTTTGAGGAGTGTTGGTTATTTATGGGGGTTTGTGGAGTGTTGGTTATTTATGGGGGTTTGGGGAGTGTTGTTTATTTATGGGGGTTTGGGGAGTGTTGGTTATTTATGGGGGTTTGGGGTGTGTTGGTTATTTCTGGGGGTTTGAGGAGTTTTGGTTATTTCTGGGGGATTGAGGAGTGTTGGTTAATTTTGCGGGTTTGGGGAGTGTTGGTTATTTATGGGGGTTTGAGGAGTGTTGGTTATTTATGGGGGTTTGGGGAGTGTTCGTTATTTATGGGGGTTTGTGTGGGTGTTGGTTATTTATGGGGGTTTGGGGTGTTGGTTATTTCTGGGGGTTTGTGTGGGTGTTGGTTATTTATGGGGGTTTGAGGAGTGTTGGTTATTTATGGGGGTTTGGGGAGTGTTGGTTATTTCTGGGTGTTTGGGTAGGGTTGGTAATTTCTGGAGGTTTGAGGAGTGTTGGTTATTTATGGGGGTTTGCGGAGTGTTGGTTATTTATGGGGGTTTGCGGAGTGTTGGTTATTTATGGGGTTTTGGGGAGTGTTGGTTATTTCTGGGGGTTTGTGTGGGTGTTGGTTATTTATGGGGTTTTGGGGAGTGTTGGTTACTTCTGGGGGTTTGAGGACTGTTGGTTATTTATAGGGGTTTGGGGAGTGTTGGTTATTTCTGAGGGTTTGGGGTGTGTTGGTTATTTATGTGGCTTTGGGGAGTGTTGGTTATTTATGGAGTTTGGGGTGTGTTGGTTATTTATGGGCTTTGAGTGAGTGTTGGTTATTTATGGGGGTGTGTGTAGTGTTGGTTATTTATGGGGTTTGAGGAGTGTTGGTTATTTATGGGGGTTTGAGGAGTGTTGGTTATTTATGGGGGTTTGGGGAGTGCTGGGTATTGATGGGGGTTTGAGGAGTGTTGGTTATTTATGGGGGTTTGAGGAGTGTTGGATATTTATGGGGGTTTTGGGAGTGTTGGTTATTTCTGGGGGTTTGGGGAGTGTTGGTTATTTATGGGGGTTTGGGGAGTGTTGGTTATTTATGGGTGTTTGAGGAGTGTTGGTTATTTATGGGGGTTTGTGGAGTGTTGGTTATTTATGGGGGTTTGGGGAGTGTTGGTTATTTATGGGGGTTTGGGGAGTGTTGGTTATTTATGGGGGTTTGGGGTGTGTTGGTTATTTCTGGGGGTTTGAGGAGTTTTGATTATTTCTGGGGGTCTGAGGAGTGTTGGTTATTTATGGGTGCTGGTGAGTGTTGGTTATTTCTGGGGGTTTGAGGAGTGTTGGTTATTTTTGGGGGTTTGGGGAGTGTTGGTTATTTATGGGGGTTTGAGGAGTGTTGGTTATTTATGGGGGTTTGGGGAGTGTTGGTTATTTATGGGGGTTTGGGGTGTTGGTTATTTCTGGGGGTTTGTGTGGGTGTTGGTTATTTATGGGGGTTTGAGGAGTGTTGGTTATTTATGGGGGTTTGGGGAGTGTTGGTTATTTATGGGGGTTTGGGGAGTGCTGGTTATTTCTGGGGATTTGGGTAGTGTTGGTAATTTCTGGAGGTTTGAGGAGTGTTGGTTATTTATGGGGGTTTGGGGAGTGTTGGTTATATATGGGGGTTTGGGGAGTGCTGGTTATTTCTGGGGGTTTGGGGAGTGTTGGTAATTTCTGGGGGTTTGAGGAGTGTTGGTTATTTATGGGGGTTTGCGGAGTGTTGGTTATTTATGGGGTTTTGGGGAGTGTTGGTTATTTCTGTGGGTTTGTGTGGGTGTTGGATATTTCTGGGGGTTTGGGGAGTGTTGGTTATTTATGGGGGTTTGGGTAGTGTTGGTTATTTATGGGTGTTTGAGGAGTGTTGGTTATTGAAGGGGTTTGGGGAGTGTTGGTTATTTCTGGGGGTTTGGGGGGTGTTGGTTATTTATGGGGGTTTGGGGAGTGTTGGTTATTTATGGGGGTTTGGGGAGTGTTGGTTATTTATGGGGGTTTGGGGAGTGTTGGATATTTATGGGTGTTTAAGGAGTGTTGGTTATTTATGGGGGTTTGGGGAGTGTTGGTTATTTCTGGGGGTTTGGGGAGTGTTTGTTATTTCTGGGGGTTTGGGGAGTGTTGGTTATTTATGGGCGTTTGGGGAGTGTTGGTTATTTCTGGGGGTTTGAGGAGTGTTGGTTATTTATGGGGGTTTGAGGAGTGTTGGATATTTATGGGTGTTTTGGGAGTGTTGGTTATTTATGGGGGTTTGGGGAGTGTTGGTTATTTATGGGCATTTGGGGAGTGTTGGTTATTTATGGGGGTTTGAGGAGTGTTGGTTATTTATGGGGGTTTGTGGAGTGTTGGTTATTTATGGGGGTTTGGGGAGTGTTGTTTATTTATGGGGGTTTGGGGAGTGTTGGTTATTTATGGGGGTTTGGGGTGTGTTGGTTATTTCTGGGGGTTTGAGGAGTTTTGGTTATTTCTGGGGGATTGAGGAGTGTTGGTTATTTTTGCGGGTTTGGGGAGTGTTGGTTATTTATGGGGGTTTGAGGAGTGTTGGTTATTTATGGGGGTTTGGGGAGTGTTCGTTATTTATGGGGGTTTGTGTGGGTGTTGGTTATTTATGGGGGTTTGGGGTGTTGGTTATTTCTGGGGGTTTGTGTGGGTGTTGGTTATTTATGGGGGTTTGAGGAGTGTTGGTTATTTATGGGGGTTTGGGGAGTGTTGGTTATTTCTGGGTGTTTGGGTAGGGTTGGTAATTTCTGGAGGTTTGAGGAGTGTTGGTTATTTATGGGGGTTTGGGGAGTGTTGGTTATTTATGGGGGTTTGCGGAGTGTTGGTTATTTATGGGGTTTTGGGGAGTGTTGGTTATTTCCGGGGGTTTGTGTGGGTGTTGGTTATTTATGGGGTTTTGGGGAGTGTTGGTTATTTCTGGGGGTTTGAGGACTGTTGGTTATTTATAGGGGTTTGGGGAGTGTTGGTTATTTCTGAGGGTTTGGGGTGTGTTGGTTATTTATGTGGCTTTGGGGAGTGTTGGTTATTTATGGGGGTTTGGGGAGTGTTGGATATTTATGGGTGTTTAAGGAGTGTTGGTTATTTAAGGGGTTTGGGGAGTGTTGGTTATTTATTGGGGTTTGGGGTGTGTTGGTTATTTATGGAGTTTGGGGTGTCATGGCTATTTATGGGCTTTGAGTGGGTGTTGGTTATTTATGGGGGTGTGGGGAGTGTTGGTTATTTCTGGGGGTTTGGGGAGTGTTTGTTATTTCTGGAGGTTTGGGGAGTGTTGGTTATTTATTGGGGTTTGTGTGGGTGTTGGTTATTTCTGGGGGTTTGAGGAGTGTTGTTTATTTATGGGGATTTGGGTAGTGTAGTTTATTTATGGGGGTTTGCGGAGTGTTGGTTATTTATGGGGTTTTGGGGAGTGTTGGTTATTTCCGGGGGTTTGTGTGGGTGTTGGTTATTTATGGGGTTTTGGGGAGTGTTGGTTATTTCTGGGGGTTTGAGGACTGTTGGTTATTTATAGGGGTTTGGGGAGTGTTGGTTATTTCTGAGGGTTTGGGGTGTGTTGGTTATTTATGTGGCTTTGGGGAGTGTTGGTTATTTATGGGGGTTTGGGGAGTGTTGGATATTTATGGGTGTTTAAGGAGTGTTGGTTATTTAA
This sequence comes from Hypanus sabinus, assembly GCF_030144855.1. Lineage (NCBI taxonomy): Eukaryota > Metazoa > Chordata > Chondrichthyes > Myliobatiformes > Dasyatidae > Hypanus > Hypanus sabinus. The sequence goes on along the minus strand of NW_026778967.1, from coordinate 66,443 downwards.
GGGGTTTGGGGAGTGTTGGTTATTTATTGGGGTTTGGGGAGTGTTGGTTATTTCTGGGGGTTTGGGGAGTGTTTGTTATTTATGAGGGTTTGGGGAGTGTTGGTTATTTCTGGGGGTTTGAGGAGTGTTGGTTATTTATGGGGGTTTGGGGACTGTTGGTTATTTTTGGGTGTTTGAGGAGTGTTGGTTATTTCTGGGGGTTTGAGGAGTGTTGGTTATTTATGGGGGTTTGGGGAGTGTTGGTTATTTATGGGGGTTTAGGGAGTGTTGGCTATTTATGGGGGTTTGGGGAGTGTTGGTTATTTATGGGGGTTTGGGGTGTGTTGTGTATTCATGGGGGTTTGAGGAGTGTTGGTTATTTATGGGGGTTTGAGGATTGTTGGATATTTATGGGGGTTTTGGGAGTGTTGGTTATTTCTGGGGGTTTGGGGAGTGTTGGTTATTTATGGGGGTTTGTGGAGTGTTGGTTATTTATGGGAGTTTGAGGAGTGTTGGTTATTTATGGGGGTTTGTGAAGTGTTGGTTATTTATGGGGGTTTGGGGAGTGTTGGTTATTTATGGGGGTTTGGGGAGTGTTGGTTATTTATGGGGGTTTGGTGAGTGTTGGTTATTCCTGGGTGTTTGAGAAGTGTTGGTTATTTCTGGGGGTTTGTGTGGGTGTTGGTTATTTATGGGGTTTTGGGGAGTGATGGTTATTTCTGGGGGTTTGAGGACTGTTGGTTATTTATGGGTGTTTTTGGGAGTGTTTGTTATATATGGGGGTTTGGGTAGTGTTGGTTATTTATGGGGGTTTGAGGAGTGTTGGTTATTTATGGGGGTTTGATGAGTGTTGGTTATTTATGGGGGTTTGGGGAGTGTTGGTTATTTATGGTGTTTGGGGAGTGTTGGTTATTTCTGGGGGTTTGGGGTGTGTTGGTTATTTCTGGGGGTTCGGGGAGTGTTGGTGATTTATGGGGGTTTGAGGAGTGTTGGTTATTTCTGGGTGTTTGGGGAGTGTTGTGTATTCATGGGGGTTTGAGGAGTGTTGGTTATTTATGGGGGTTTGAGGATTGTTGGATATTTATGGGGGTTTTGGGAGTGCTGGTTATTTCTGGGGATTTGGGTAGTGTTGGTAATTTCTGGAGGTTTGAGGAGTGTTGGTTATTTATGGGGGTTTGGGGAGTGTTGGTTATTTATGGGGGTTTGGGGAGTGCTGGTTATTTCTGGGGGTTTGGGGAGTGTTGGTAATTTCTGGGGGTTTGAGGAGTGTTGGTTATTTATGGGGGTTTGCGGAGTGTTGGTTATTTATGGGGTTTTGGGGAGTGTTGGTTATTTCTGTGGGTTTGTGTGGGTGTTGGATATTTCTGGGGGTTTGGGGAGTGTTGGTTATTTATGGGGGTTTGGGTAGTGTTGGTTATTTATGGGTGTTTGAGGAGTGTTGGTTATTGAAGGGGTTTGGGGAGTGTTGGTTATTTATGGGGGTTTTGGGAGTGTTGGTTATTTCTGGGGGTTTGGGGAGTGTTGGTTATTTATGGGGGTTTGGGGAGTGTTGGTTATTTATGGGAGTTTGAGGAGTGTTGGTTATTTATGGGGGTTTGTGAAGTGGTGGTTATTTATGGGGGTTTGGGGAGTGTTGGTTATTTATGGGGGTTTGGGGAGTGTTGGTTATTTATGGGGGTTTGGTGTGTGTTGGTTATTCCTGGGGGTTTGAGGAGTGTTGGTTATTTCTGGGGGTTTGTGTTGGTGTTGGTTATTTATGGGGTTTTGGGGAGTGTTGGTTATTTCTGGGGGTTTGAGGACTGTTGGTTATTTATGGGGGTTTTTGGGAGTGTTGGTTATATATGGGGGTTTGGGTAGTGTTGGTTATTTATGGGGGTTTGAGGAGTGTTGGTTATTTATGGGGGTTTGATGAGTGTTGGTTATTTATGGGGGTTTGGGGAGTGTTGGTTATTTATTGTGTTTGGGGAGTGTTGGTTATTTCTGGGGGTTTGGGGTGTGTTGTTTATTTCTGGGGGTTTGGGGAGTGTTGGTGATTTATGGGGGTTTGAGGAGTGTTGGTTATTTCTGGGTGTTTGGGGAGTGTTGGTTATTCATGTGATTTTGGGGAGTGTTGGTTATTTATGGGGGTTGGGAATGTTGGTTATTTATGGGGTTTTGAGGAGTGTTGGATATTTATGCAGTTTTGGGGAGTGTTGGTTATTTATGGGGGTTTTGGGAGTGTTGGTTATTTATGGGGGTTTGAGGAGTGTTGGTTATTTATGGGATTTTGGGGAGTGTTGGTTATTTATGGGGGTTTGGGGAGTGTTGGGTATTGATGGGGGTTTGAGGAGTGTTGGTTATTTATGGGGGTTTGTGGAGTGTTGGATATTTATGGGGGTTTTGGGAGTGTTGGTTATTTCTGGGGGTTTGGGGAGTGTTGGTTATTTATGGGGGTTTGGGGAGTGTTGGTTATTTATGGGGGTTTGAGGAGTGTTGGTTATTTATGGGGGTTTGTGGAGTGTTGGTTATTTATGGGGGTTTGGGGAGTGTTGGTTATTTATGGGGGTTTGGGGAGTGTTGGTTATTTATGGGGGTTTGGGGAGTGTTGGATATTTATGGGTGTTTAAGGAGTGTTGGTTATTTAAGGGGTTTGGGGAGTGTTGGTTATTTATTGGGGTTTGGGGTGTGTTGGTTATTTATGGGTGTTTAAGGAGTGTTGGTTATTTAAGGGGTTTGGGGAGTGTTGGTTATTTATTGGGGTTTGGGGTGTGTTGGTTATTTATGGAGTTTGGGGTGTGTTGGCTATTTATGGGCTTTGAGTGGGTGTTGGTTATTTATGGGGGTGTGGGGAGTGTTGGTTATTTCTGGGGGTTTGAGGACTGTTGGTTATTTATAGGGGTTTGGGGAGTGTTGGTTATTTCTGAGGGTTTGGGGTGTGTTGGTTATTTATGTGGCTTTGGGGAGTGTTGGTTATTTATGGGGGTTTGGGGAGTGTTGGATATTTATGGGTGTTTAAGGAGTGTTGGTTATTTAAGGGGTTTGGGGAGTGTTGGTTATTTATTGGGGTTTGGGGTGTGTTGGTTATTTATGGAGTTTGGGGTGTGTTGGCTATTTATGGGCTTTGAGTGGGTGTTGGTTATTTATGGGGGTGTGGGGAGTGTTGGTTATTTCTGGGGGTTTGGGGAGTGTTTGTTATTTCTGGAGGTTTGGGGAGTGTTGGTTATTTATTGGGGTTTGTGTGGGTGTTGGTTATTTCTGGGGGTTTGAGGAGTGTTGTTTATTTATGGGGATTTGGGTAGTGTAGTTTATTTATGGGGTTTTGGGGAGTGTTGGTTATTTATGGGGGTTTGGGGTGTTGGTTATTTCTGGGGGTTTGGGGAGTGTTTGTTATTTATGAGGGTTTGGGGAGTGTTGGTTATTTCTGGGGGTTTGAGGAGTGTTGGTTATTTATGGGGGTTTGGGGACTGTTGGTTATTTTTGGGTGTTTGAGGAGTGTTGGTTATTTCTGGGGGTTTGAGGAGTGTTGGTTATTTATGGGGGTTTGGGGAGTGTTGGTTATTTATGGGGGTTTAGGGAGTGTTGGTTATTTATGGGGGTTTGGGGAGTGTTGGTTATTTATGGGGGTTTGGGGTGTGTTGTGTATTCATGGGGGTTTGAGGAGTGTTGGTTATTTATGGGGGTTTGAGGATTGTTGGATATTTATGGGGGTTTTGGGAGTGTTGGTTATTTCTGGGGGTTTGGGGAGTGTTGGTTATTTATGGGGGTTTGTGGAGTGTTGGTTATTTATGGGAGTTTGAGGAGTGTTGGTTATTTATGGGGGTTTGTGAAGTGTTGGTTATTTATGGGGGTTTGGGGAGTGTTGGTTATTTATGGGGGTTTGGGGAGTGTTGGTTATTTATGGGGGTTTGGTGAGTGTTGGTTATTCCTGGGGGTTTGAGAAGTGTTGGTTATTTCTGGGGGTTTGTGTGGGTGTTGGTTATTTATGGGGTTTTGGGGAGTGTTGGTTATTTCTGGGGGTTTGAGGACTGTTGGTTATTTATGGGGGTTTTTGGGAGTGTTTGTTATATATGGGGGTTTGGGTAGTGTTGTTTATTTATGGGGGTTTGAGGAGTGTTGGTTATTTATGGGGGTTTGATGAGTGTTGGTTATTTATGGGGGTTTGGGGAGTGTTGGTTATTTATGGTGTTTGGGGAGTGTTGGTTATTTCTGGGGGTTTGGGGTGTGTTGGTTATTTCTGGGGGTTCGGGGAGTGTTGGTGATTTATGGGGGTTTGAGGAGTGTTGGTTATTTCTGGGTGTTTGGGTAGTGTTGTGTATTCATGGGGGTTTGAGGAGTGTTGGTTATTTATGGGGGTTTGAGGATTGTTGGATATTTATGGGGGTTTTGGGAGTGCTGGTTATTTCTGGGGATTTGGGTAGTGTTGGTAATTTCTGGAGGTTTGAGGAGTGTTGGTTATTTATGGGGGTTTGGGGAGTGTTGGTTATTTATGGGGGTTTGGGGAGTGCTGGTTATTTCTGGGGGTTTGGGGAGTGTTGGTAATTTCTGGGGGTTTGAGGAGTGTTGGTTATTTATGGGGGTTTGCGGAGTGTTGGTTATTTATGGGGTTTTGGGGAGTGTTGGTTATTTCTGTGGGTTTGTGTGGGTGTTGGATATTTCTGGGGGTTTGGGGAGTGTTGGTTATTTATGGGGGTCTGGGTAGTGTTGGTTATTTATGGGTGTTTGAGGAATGTTGGTTATTGAAGGGGTTTGGGGAGTGTTGGTTATTTATGGGGGTTTTGGGAGTGTTGGTTATTTCTGGGGGTTTGGGGAGTGTTGGTTATTTATGGGGGTTTGGGGAGTGTTGGTTATTTATGGGAGTTTGAGGAGTGTTGGTTATTTATGGGGGTTTGTGAAGTGTTGGTTATTTATGGGGGTTTGGGGAGTGTTGGTTATTTATGGGGGTTTGGGGAGTGTTGGTTATTTATGGGGGTTTGGTGAGTGTTGGTTATTCCTGGGGGTTTGAGGAGTGTTGGTTATTTCTGGGGGTTTGTGTGGGTGTTGGTTATTTATGGGGTTTTGGGGAGTGTTGGTTATTTCTGGGGGTTTGAGGACTGTTGGTTATTTATGGGGGTTTTTGGGAGTGTTGGTTATATATGGGGGTTTGGGTAGTGTTGGTTATTTATGGGGGTTTGAGGAGTGTTGGTTATTTATGGGGGTTTGATGAGTGTTGGTTATTTATGGGGGTTTGGGGAGTGTTGGTTATTTATGGTGTTTGGGGAGTGTTGGTTATTTCTGGGGGTTTGGGGTGTGTTGTTTATTTCTGGGGGTTTGGGGAGTGTTGGTGATTTATGGGGGTTTGAGGAGTGTTGGTTATTTCTGGGTGTTTGGGGAGTGTTGGTTATTCATGTGATTTTGGGGAGTGTTGGTTATTTATGGGGGTTGGGAATGTTGGTTATTTATGGGGTTTTGAGGAGTGTTGGATATTTATGCGGTTTTGGGGAGTGTTGGTTATTTATGGGGGTTTTGGGAGTGTTGGTTATTTATGGGGGTTTGAGGAGTGTTGGTTATTTATGGGATTTTGGGGAGTGTTGGTTATTTATGGGGGTTTGGGGAGTGTTGGGTATTGATGGGGGTTTGAGGAGTGTTGGTTATTTATGGGGGTTTGTGGAGTGTTGGATATTTATGGGGGTTTTGGGAGTGTTGGTTATTTCTGGGGGTTTGGGGAGTGTTGGTTATTTATGGGGGTTTGGGGAGTGTTGGTTATTTATGGGGGTTTGAGGAGTGTTGGTTATTTATGGGGGTTTGTGGAGTGTTGGTTATTTATGGGGGTTTGGGGAGTGTTGGTTATTTATGGGGGTTTGGGGAGTGTTGGTTATTTATGGGGGTTTGGGGAGTGTTGGATATTTATGGGTGTTTAAGGAGTGTTGTTTATTTAAGGGGTTTGGGGAGTGTTGGTTATTTATTGGGGTTTGGGGTGTGTTGGTTATTTATGGAGTTTGGGGTGTGTTGGCTATTTATGGGCTTTGAGTGGGTGTTGGTTATTTATGGGGGTGTGGGGAGTGTTGGTTATTTCTGGGGGTTTGGGGAGTGTTTGTTATTTCTGGAGGTTTGGGGAGTGTTGGTTATTTATTGGGGTTTGTGTGGGTGTTGGTTATTTCTGGGGGTTTGAGGAGTGTTGTTTATTTATGGGGATTTGGGTAGTGTTGTTTATTTATGGGGTTTTGGGGAGTGTTGGTTATTTATGGGGGTTTGGGGTGTTGGTTATTTCTGGGGGTTTGGGGAGTGTTTGTTATTTATGAGGGTTTGGGGAGTGTTGGTTATTTCTGGGGGTTTGAGGAGTGTTGGTTATTTATGGGGGTTTGGGGACTGTTGGTTATTTTTGGGTGTTTGAGGAGTGTTGGTTATTTCTGGGGGTTTGAGGAGTGTTGGTTATTTATGGGGGTTTGGGGAGTGTTGGTTATTTATGGGGGTTTAGGGAATGTTGGTTATTTATGGGGGTTTGGGGAGTGTTGGTTATTTATGGGGGTTTGGGGTGTGTTGTGTATTCATGGGGGTTTGAGGAGTGTTGGTTATTTATGGGAGTTTGAGGAGTGTTGGTTATTTATGGGGGTTTGTGAAGTGTTGGTTATTTATGGGGGTTTGGGGAGTGTTGGTTATTTATGGGGGTTTGGGGAGTGTTGGTTATTTATGGGGGTTTGGTGAGTGTTGGTTATTCCTGGGGGTTTGAGGAGTGTTGGTTATTTCTGGGGGTTTGTGTGGGTGTTGGTTATTTATGGGGTTTTGGGGAGTGTTGGTTATTTCTGGGGGTTTGAGGACTGTTGGTTATTTATGGGGGTTTTTGGGAGTGTTAGTTATATATGGGGGTTTGGGTAGTGTTGGTTATTTATGGGGGTTTGAGGAGTGTTGGTTATTTATGGGGGTTTGATGAGTGTTGGTTATTTATGGGGGTTTGGGGAGTGTTGGTTATTTATGGTGTTTGGGGAGTGTTGGTTATTTCTGGGGGTTTGGGGTGTGTTGGTTATTTCTGGGGGTTTGGGGAGTGTTGGTGATTTATGGGGGTTTGAGGAGTGTTGGTTATTTCTGGGTGTTTGGGGAGTGTTGGTTATTCATGTGATTTTGGGGAGTGTTGGTTATTTATGGGGGTTGGGAATGTTGGTTATTTATGGGGGTTTTGGGAGTGTTGGTTATTTATGGGGGTTTGAGGAGTGTTGGTTATTTATGGGGATTTTGGGGAGTGTTGGTTATTTATGGGGGTTTGGGGAGTGTTGGGTATTGATGGGGGTTTGAGGAGTGTTGGTTATTTATGGGGGTTTGAGGAGTGTTGGATATTTATGGGGGTTTTGGGAGTGTTGGTTATTTCTGGGGGTTTGGGGAGTGTTGGTTATTTATGGGGGTTTGGGGAGTGTTGGTTATTTATGGGGGTTTGAGGAGTGTTGGTTATTTATGGGGGTTTGTGGAGTGTTGGTTATTTATGGGGGTTTGGGGAGTGTTGGTTATTTATGGGGGTTTGGGGAGTGTTGGTTATTTATGGGGGTTTGGGGTGTGTTGGTTATTTCTGGGGGTTTGAGGAGTTTTGATTATTTCTGGGGGTTTGAGGAGTGTTGGTTATTTATGGGTGTTTGGTGAGTGTTGGTTATTTCTGGGGGTTTGAGGAGTGTTGGTTATTTTTGGGGGTTTGGGGAGTGTTGGTTATTTATGGGGGTTTGAGGAGTGTTGGTTATTTATGGGGGTTTGGGGAGTGTTGGTTATTTATGTGGGTTTGGGGTGTTGGTTATTTCTGGGGGTTTGTGTGGGTGTTGGTTATTTATGGGGGTTTGAGGAGTGTTGGTTATTTATGGGGGTTTGGGGAGTGTTGGTTATTTATGGGGGTTTGGGGAGTGCTGGTTATTTCTGGGGGTTTGGGTAGTGTTGGTAATTTCTGGAGGTTTGAGGAGTGTTGGTTATTTATGGGGGTTTAGGGAGTGTTGGTTATTTATGTGGGTTTGGGGAGTGCTGGTTATTTCTGGGGGTTTGGGGAGTGTTGGTAATTTCTGGGGGTTTGAGGAGTGTTGGTTATTTATGGGGGTTTGCGGAGTGTTGGTTATTTATGGGGTTTTGGGGAGTGTTGGTTATTTCTGTGGGTTTGTGTGGGTGTTGGATATTTCTGGGGGTTTGGGGAGTGTTGGTTATTTATGGGGGTTTGGGTAGTGTTGGTTATTTATGGGTGTTTGAGGAGTGTTGGTTATTGAAGGGGTTTGTGGAGTGTTGGTTATTTCTGCGGGTTTGGGGGGTGTTGGTTATTTATGGGGGTTTGGGGAGTGTTGGTTATTTATGGGGGTTTGGGGAGTGTTGGTTATTTATGGGGGTTTGGGGAGTGTTGGTTATTTCTGGGGGTTTGGGGAGTGTTGGTTATTTATGGGGGTTTGGGGCGTGTTGGTTATTTATGGGAGTTTGAGGAATGTTGGTTATTTATGGGGGTTTGTGGAGTGTTGGTTATTTATGGGGGTTTGGGGAGTGTTGGTTATTTATGGGTGTTTGTGTGGGTGTTGGTTATTTATGGGGTTTTGGGGAGTGTTGGTTATTTCTGGGGGTTTGGGTAGTGTTGGTTATTTATGGGGGTTTGAGGAGTGTTGGTTATTTATGGGGGTTTGATGAGTGTTGGATATTTATGGGGGTTTGGGGAGTGTTGGTTATTTATGGGATTTTGGGGAGTGTTGGTTATTTATGGGGGTTTGGGGAGTGTTGGGTATTGATGGGGGTTTGAGGAGTGTTGGTTATTTATGGGGGTTTGAGGAGTGTTGGATATTTATGTGGGTTTTGGGAGTGTTGGTTATTTCTGGGGGTTTGGGGAGTGTTGGTTATTTATGGGGGTTTGGGGAGTGTTGGTTATTTATGGGGGTTTGAGGAGTGTTGGTTATTTATGGGGGTTTGTGGAGTGTTGGTTATTTATGGGGGTTTGGGGAGTGTTGGTTATTTATGGGGGTTTGGGGAGTGTTGGTTATTTATGGGGGTTTGGGGTGTGTTGGTTATTTCTGGGGGTTTGAGGAGTTTTGATTATTTCTGGGGGTTTGAGGAGTGTTGGTTATTTATGGGTGTTTGGTGAGTGTTGGTTATTTCTGGGGGTTTGAGGAGTGTTGGTTATTTTTGGGGGTTTGGGGAGTGTTGGTTATTTATGGGGGTTTGAGGAGTGTTGGTTATTTATGGGGGTTTGGGGAGTGTTGGTTATTTATGTGGGTTTGGGGTGTTGGTTATTTCTGGGGGTTTGTGTGGGTGTTGGTTATTTATGGGGGTTTGAGGAGTGTTGGTTATTTATGGGGGTTTGGGGAGTGTTGGTTATTTATGGGGGTTTGGGGAGTGCTGGTTATTTCTGGGGGTTTGGGTAGTGTTGGTAATTTCTGGAGGTTTGAGGAGTGTTGGTTATTTATGGGGGTTTAGGGAGTGTTGGTTATTTATGTGGGTTTGGGGAGTGCTGGTTATTTCTGGGGGTTTGGGGAGTGTTGGTAATTTCTGGGGGTTTGAGGAGTGTTGGTTATTTATGGGGGTTTGCGGAGTGTTGGTTATTTATGGGGTTTTGGGGAGTGTTGGTTATTTCTGTGGGTTTGTGTGGGTGTTGGATATTTCTGGGGGTTTGGGGAGTGTTGGTTATTTATGGGGGTTTGGGTAGTGTTGGTTATTTATGGGTGTTTGAGGAGTGTTGGTTATTGAAGGGGTTTGTGGAGTGTTGGTTATTTCTGCGGGTTTGGGGGGTGTTGGTTATTTATGGGGGTTTGGGGAGTGTTGGTTATTTATGGGGGTTTGGGGAGTGTTGGTTATTTATGGGGGTTTGGGGAGTGTTGGTTATTTCTGGGGGTTTGGGGAGTGTTGGTTATTTATGGGGGTTTGGGGCGTGTTGGTTATTTATGGGAGTTTGAGGAGTGTTGGTTATTTATGGGGGTTTGTGGAGTGTTGGTTATTTATGGGGGTTTGGGGAGTGTTGGTTATTTATGGGTGTTTGTGTGGGTGTTGGTTATTTATGGGGTTTTGGGGAGTGTTGGTTATTTCTGGGGGTTTGGGTAGTGTTGGTTATTTATGGGGGTTTGAGGAGTGTTGGTTATTTATGGGGGTTTGATGAGTGTTGGATATTTATGGGGGTTTGGGGAGTGTTGGTTATTTATGGTGTTTGGGGAGTGTTGGTTATTTCTGGGGGTTTGGGGTGTGTTGGTTATTTCTGGGGGTTTGGGGAGTGTTGGTGATTTATGGGGGTTTGAGGAGTGTTGGTTATTTTTGGGTGTTTGGGGAGTGTTGGTTATTCATGTGATTTTGGGGAGTGTTGGTTATTTATGGGGGTTGGGAATGTTGGTTATTTATGGGGTTTTGAGGAGTGTTGGATATTTATGCGGTTTTGGGGAGTGTTGTTTATTTATGGGGGTTTGGGGAGTGTTGGTTATTTATGGGGGTTTGAGGAGTGTTGGTTATTTATGGGATTTTGGGGAGTGTTGGTTATTTATGGGGGTTTGGTGAGTGTTGGGTATTGATGGGGGTTTGAGGAGTGTTGGTTATTTATGGGGGTTTGAGGAGTGTTGGTTATTTATGGGGGTTTGTGAAGTGTTGGTTATTTATGGGGGTTTGGGGAGTGTTGGTTATTTATGGGGGTTTGGGGAGTGTTGGTTATTTATGGGGGTTTGGTGAGTGTTGGTTATTCCTGGGGGTTTGAGGAGTGTTGGTTATTTCTGGGGGTTTGTGTGGGTGTTGGTTATTTATGGGGTTTTGGGGAGTGTTGGTTATTTCTGGGGGTTTGAGGACTGTTGGTTATTTATGGGGGTTTTTGGGAGTGTTGGTTATATATGGGGGTTTGGGTAGTGTTGGTTATTTATGGGGGTTTGAGGAGTGTTGGTTATTTATGGGGGTTTGATGAGTGTTGGTTATTTATGGGGGTTTGGGGAGTGTTGGTTATTTATGGTGTTTGGGGAGTGTTGGTTATTTCTGGGGGTTTGGGGTGTGTTGGTTATTTCTGGGGGTTTGGGGAGTGTTGGTGATTTATGGGGGTTTGAGGAGTGTTGGTTATTTCTGGGTGTTTGGGGAGTGTTGGTTATTCATGTGATTTTGGGGAGTGTTGGTTATTTATGGTGGTTGGGAATGTTGGTTATTTATGGGGTTTTGAGGAGTGTTGGATATTTATGCGGTTTTGGGGAGTGTTGGTTATTTATGGGGGTTTTGGGAGTGTTGGTTATTTATGGGGGTTTGAGGAGTGTTGGTTATTTATGGGATTTTGGGGAGTGTTGGTTATTTATGGGGGTTTGAGGAGTGTTGGATATTTATGGGGGTTTTGGGAGTGTTGGTTATTTCTGGGGGTTTGGGGAGTGTTGGTTATTTATTGGGGTTTGGGGAGTGTTGGTTATTTATGGGGGTTTGAGGAGTGTTGGTTATTTATGGGGGTTTGTGGAGTGTTGTTTATTTATGGGGGTTTGGGGAGTGTTGGTTATTTATGGGGGTTTGGGGAGTGTTGGTTATTTATGGGGGTGGGGAGTGTTGGATATTTATGGGTGTTTAAGGAGTGTTGGTTATTTAAGGGGTTTGGGGAGTGTTGGTTATTTATTGGGGTTTGGGGGTGTGTTGGTTATTTATGGAGTTTGGGGTGTGTTGGCTATTTATGGGCTTTGAGTGGGTGTTGGTTATTTATGGGGGTGTGGGGAGTGTTGGTTATTTCTGGGGGTTTGGGGATTGTTTGTTATTTCTGGAGGTTTGGGGAGTGTTGGTTATTTATTGGGGTTTGTGTGGGTGTTGGTTATTTCTGGGGGTTTGAGGAGTGTTGTTTATTTATGGGGATTTGGGTAGTTTTGTTTATTTATGGGGTTTTGGGGAGTGTTGGTTATTTATGGGGGTTTGGGGTGTTGGTTATTTCTGGGGGTTTGGGGAGTGTTTGTTATTTATGAGGGTTTGGGGAGTGTTGGTTATTTCTGGGGGTTTGAGGAGTGTTGGTTATTTATGGGGGTTTGGGGACTGTTGGTTATTTTTGGGTGTTTGAGGAGTGTTGGTTATTTCTGGGGGTTTGAGGAGTGTTGGTTATTTATGGGGGTTTGGGGAGTGTTGGTTATTTATGGGGGTTTAGGGAGTGTTGGTTATTTATGGGGGTTTGGGGAGTGTTGGTTATTTATGGGGGTTTGGGGTGTGTTGTGTATTCATGGGGGTTTGAGGAGTGTTGGTTATTTATGGGGGTTTGAGGATTGTTGGATATTTATGGGGGTTTTGGGAGTGTTGGTTATTTCTGGGGGTTTGGGGAGTGTTGGTTATTTATGGGGGTTTGGGGAGTGTTGGTTATTTATGGGAGTTTGAGGAGTGTTGGTTATTTATGGGGGTTTGTGAAGTGTTGGTTATTTATGGGGGTTTGGGGGGTGTTGGTTATTTATGGGGGTTTGGGGAGTGTTGGTTATTTATGGGGGTTTGGTGAGTGTTGGTTATTCCTGGGGGTTTGAGGAGTGTTGGTTATTTCTGGGGGTTTGTGTGGGTGTTGGTTATTTATGGGGTTTTGGGGAGTGTTGGTTATTTCTGGGGGTTTGAGGACAGTTGGTTATTTATGGGGGTTTTTGGGAGTGTTGGTTATATATGGGGGTTTGGGTAGTGTTGGTTATTTATGGGGGTTTGAGGAGTGTTGGTTATTTATGGGGGTTTGATGAGTGTTGGTTATTTATGGGGGTTTGGGGAGTGTTGGTTATTTATGGTGTTTGGGGAGTGTTGGTTATTTCTGGGGGTTTGGGGTGTGTTGGTTAATTCTGGGGGTTTGGGGAGTGTTGGTGATTTATGGGGGTTTGAGGAGTGTTGGTTATTTCTGGGTGTTTGGGGAGTGTTGGTTATTCATGTGATTTTGGGGAGTGTTGGTTATTTATGGGGGTTGGGAATGTTGGTTATTTATGGGGTTTTGAGGAGTGTTGGATATTTATGCGGTTTTGGGGAGTGTTGGTTATTTATGGGGGTTTTGGGAGTGTTGGTTATTTATGGGGGTTTGAGGAGTGTTGGTTATTTATGGGATTTTGGGGAGTGTTGGTTATTTATGGGGGTTTGGGGAGTGTTGGGTATTGATGGGGGTTTGAGGAGTGTTGGTTATTTATGGGGGTTTGAGGAGTGTTGGATATTTATGGGGGTTTTGGGAGTGTTGGTTATTTCTGGGGGTTTGGGGAGTGTTGGTTATTTATGGGGGTTTGGGGAGTGTTGGTTATTTATGGGGGTTTGAGGAGTGTTGGTTATTTATGGGGGTTTGTGGAGTGTTGGTTATTTATGGGGGTTTGGGGAGTGTTGGTTATTTATGGGGGTTTGGGGAGTGTTGGTTATTTATGGGGGTTTGGGGTGTGTTGGTTATTTCTGGGGGTTTGAGGAGTTTTGATTATTTCTGGGGGTTTGAGGAGTGTTGGTTATTTATGGGTGTTTGGTGAGTGTTGGTTATTTCTGGGGGTTTGAGGAGTGTTGGTTATTTTTGGGGGTTTGGGGAGTGTTGGTTATTTATGGGGGTTTGAGGAGTGTTGGTTATTTATGGGGGTTTGGGGAGTGTTGGTTATTTATGGGGGTTTGGGGTGTTGGTTATTTCTGGGGGTTTGTGTGGGTGTTGGTTATTTCTGGGGGTTTGAGGAGTGTTGGTTATTTATGGGGGTTTGGGGAGTGTTGGTTATTTATGGGGGTTTGGGGAGTGCTGGTTATTTCTGGGGGTTTGGGTAGTGTTGGTAATTTCTGGAGGTTTGAGGAGTGTTGGTTATTTATGGGGGTTTGGGGAGTGTTGGTTATTTATGGGGGTTTGGGGAGTGCTGGTTATTTCTGGGGGTTTGGGGAGTGTTGGTAATTTCTGGGGGTTTGAGGAGTGTTGGTTATTTATGGGGGTTTGCGGAGTGTTGGTTATTTATGGGGTTTTGGGGAGTGTTGGTTATTTCTGTGGGTTTGTGTGGGTGTTGGATATTTCTGGGGGTTTGGGGAGTGTTGGTTATTTATGGGGGTTTGGGTAGTGTTGGTTATTTATGGGTGTTTGAGGAGTGTTGGTTATTGAAGGGGTTTGTGGAGTGTTGGTTATTTCTGGGGGTTTGGGGGGTGTTGGTTATTTATGGGGGTTTGGGGAGTGTTGGTTATTTATGGGGGTTTGGGGAGTGTTGGTTATTTATGGGGGTTTGGGGAGTGTTGGTTATTTCTGGGTGTTTGGGGAGTGTTGGTTATTTATGGGGGTTTGGGGAGTGTTGGTTATTTATGGGAGTTTGAGGAGTGTTGGTTATTTATGGGGGTTTGTGGAGTGTTGGTTATTTATGGGGGTTTGGGGAGTGTTGGTTATTTATGGGGGTTTGGGGAGTGTTGGTTATTTATGGGGGTTTGGTGAGTGTTGGTTATTCCTGGGGGTTTGAGGAGTGTTGGTTATTTCTGGGGGTTTGTGTGGGTGTTGGTTATTTATGGGGTTTTGGGGAGTGTTGGTTATTTCTGGGGGTTTGGGTAGTGTTGGTTATTTATGGGGGTTTGAGGAGTGTTGGTTATTTATGGGGGTTTGATGAGTGTTGGTTATTTATGGGGGTTTGGGGAGTGTTGGTTATTTATGGTGTTTGGGGAGTGTTGGTTATTTCTGGGGGTTTGGGGTGTGTTGGTTATTTCTGGGGGTTTGGGGAGTGTTGGTGATTTATGGGGGTTTGAGGAGTGTTGGTTATTTCTGGGTGTTTGGGGAGTGTTGGTTATTCATGTGATATTGGGGAGTGTTGGTTATTTATGGGGGTTGGGAATGTTGGTTATTTATGGGGTTTTGAGGAGTGTTGGATATTTATGCGGTTTTGGGGAGTGTTGGTTATTTATGGGGGTTTGGGGAGTGTTGGTTATTTATGGGGGTTTGAGGAGTGTTGGTTATTTATGGGATTTTGGGGAGTGTTGGTTATTTATGGGGGTTTGGGGAGTGTTGGGTATTGATGGGGGTTTGAGGAGTGTTGGTTATTTATGGGGGTTTGAGGAGTGTTGGATAATTATGGGGGTTTTGGGAGTGTTGGTTATTTCTGGGGGTTTGGGGAGTGTTGGTTATTTATGGGGGTTTGGGGAGTGTTGGTTATTTATGGGGGTTTGAGGAGTGTTGGTTATTTCTGGGGGTTTGAGGAGTTTTGATTATTTCTGGGGGTTTGAGGAGTGTTGGTTATTTATGGGTGTTTGGTGAGTGTTGGTTATTTCTGGGGGTTTGAGGAGTGTTGGTTATTTTTGGGGGTTTGGGGAGTGTTGGTTATTTATGGGGGTTTGAGGAGTGTTGGTTATTTATGGGGGTTTGGGGAGTGTTGGTTATTTATGGGGGTTTGGGGTGTTGGTTATTTCTGGGGGTTTGTGTGGGTGTTGGTTATTTATGGGGGTTTGAGGAGTGTTGGTTATTTATGGGGGTTTGGGGAGTGTTGGTTATTTATGGGGGTTTGGGGAGTGCTGGTTATTTCTGGGGGTTTGGGTAGTGTTGGTAATTTCTGGAGGTTTGAGGAGTGTTGGTTATTTATGGGGGTTTGGGGAGTGTTGGTTATTTATGGGGGTTTGGGGAGTGCTGGTTATTTCTGGGGGTTTGGGGAGTGTTGGTAATTTCTGGGGGTTTGAGGAGTGTTGGATATTTATGGGGGTTTGCGGAGTGTTGGTTATTTATGGGGTTTTGGGGAGTGTTGGTTATTTCTGTGGGTTTGTGTGGGTGTTGGATATTTCTGGGGATTTGGAGAGTGTTGGTTATTTATGGGGGTTTGGGTAGTGTTGGTTATTTATGGGCGTTTGAGGAGTGTTGGTTATTGAAAGGGTTTGGGGAGTGTTGGTTATTTCTGTGGGTTTGGGGGGTGTTGGTTATTTATGGGGGTTTGGGGAGTGTTGGTAATTTATGGGGGTTTGGGGAGTGTTGGTTATTTATTGGGGTTTGGGGAGTGTTGGATATTTATGGGTGTTTAAGGAGTCTTGGTTATTTATGGGGGTTTGGGGAGTGTTGGTTATTTCTGGGGGTTTGGGGAGTGTTTGTTATTTCTGGGGGTTTGGGGAGTGTTGGTTATTTATGGGCGTTTGGGGAGTGTTGGTTATTTCTGGGGGTTTGAGGAGTGTTGGTTATTTATGGGGGTTTGGGGTGTTGGTTATTTCTGGGCGTTTGTGTGAGTGTTGGTTATTTATGCGGTTTGGGTAGTGCTGGTCATTTATGGGGTTTGGGGAGTGTTGGTTATTTCTTGGGGTTTGAGGAGTGTTGGTTATTTATGGGGGTTTGAGGAGTGTTGGTTATTTATGGGTGTTTGGGGAGTGTTGGGTATTGATGGGGGTTTGAGGAGTGTTGGTTATTTATGGGGGTTTGAGGAGTGTTGGATATTTATGGGGGTTTTGGGAGTGTTGGTTATTTATGGGGGTTTTGGGAGTGTTGGTTATTTATGGGCATTTGGGGAGTGTTGGTTATTTATGGGGGTTTGAGGAGTGTTGTTTATTTATGGGGGTTTGTGGAGTGTTGGTTATTTATGGGGGTTTGGGGAGTGTTGTTTATTTATGGGGGTTTGGGGAGTGTTGGTTATTTATGGGGGTTTGGGGTGTGTTGGTTATTTCTGGGGGTTTGAGGAGTTTTGGTTATTTCTGGGGGATTGAGGAGTGTTGGTTATTTATGGGTGTTTGGTGAGTGTTGGTTATTTCTGGGGGTTTGAGGAGTGTTGGTTATTTTTGTGGGTTTGGGGAGTGTTGGTTATTTATGGGGGTTTGAGGAGTGTTGGTTATTTATGGGGGTTTGGGGAGTGTTCATTATTTATGGGGGTTTGTGTGGGTGTTGGTTATTTATGGGGGTTTGGGGTGTTGGTTATTTCTGGGGGTTTGTGTGGGTGTTGGTTATTTATGGGGGTTTGAGGAGTGTTGGTTATTTATGGGGGTTTGGGGAGTGTTGGTTATTTCTGGGTGTTTGGGTAGGGTTGGTAATTTCTGGAGGTTTGAGGAGTGTTGGTTATTTATGGGGGTTTGGGGAGTGTTGGTTATTTATGGGGGTTTGCGGAGTGTTGGTTATTTATGGGGTTTTGGGGAGTGTTGGTTATTTCTGGGGGTTTGTGTGGGTGTTGGTTATTTATGGGGTTTTGGGGAGTGTTGGTTATTTCTGGGGGTTTGTGGACTGTTGGTTATTTATAGGGGTTTGGGGAGTGTTGGTTATTTCTGAGGGTTTGGGGTGTGTTGGTTATTTATGTGGCTTTGGGGAGTGTTGGTTATTTATGGGGGTTTGGGGAGTGTTGGATATTTATGGGTGTTTAAGGAGTGTTGGTTATTTAAGGTGTTTGGGGAGTGTTGTTTATTTATTGGGGTTTGGGGTGTGTTGGTTATTTATGGAGTTTGGGGTGTGTTGGCTATTTATGGGCTTTGAGTGGGTGTTGGTTATTTATGGGGGTGTGGGGAGTGTTGGTTATTTCTGGGGGTTTGGGGAGTGTTTGTTTTTTCTGGAGGTTTGGGGAGTGTTGGTTATTTATTGGGGTTTGTGTGGGTGTTGGTTATTTCTGGGGGTTTGAGGAGTGTTGTTTATTTATGGGGATTTGGGTAGTGTTGTATATTTATGGGGTTTTGGGGAGTGTTGGTTATTTATGGGGGTTTGGGGTGTTGGTTATTTCTTGGGGTTTGGGGAGTGTTTGTTATTTATGAGGGTTTGGGGAGTTTTGGTTATTTCTGGGGGTTTGAGGAGTGTTGGTTATTTATGGGGGTTTGGGGACTGTTGGTTATTTTTGGGTGTTTGAGGAGTGTTGGTTATTTCTGGGGGTTTGAGGAGTGTTGGTTATTTATGGGGGTTTGGGGAGTGTTGGTTATTTATGGGGGTTTAGGGAGTGTTGGTTATTTATGGGGGTTTGGGGAGTGTTGGTTATTTATGGGGGTTTGAGGAGTGTTGGTTATTTCTGGGGGTTTGAGGAGTTTTGATTATTTCTGGGGGTTTGAGGAGTGTTGGTTATTTTTGTGGGTTTGGGGAGTGTTGGTTATTTATGGGGGTTTGAGGAGTGTTGGTTATTTATGGGGGTTTGGGGAGTGTTCATTATTTATGGGGGTTTGTGTGGGTGTTGGTTATTTATGGGGGTTTGGGGTGTTGGTTATTTCTGGGGGTTTGTGTGGGTGTTGGTTATTTATGGGGGTTTGAGGAGTGTTGTTTATTTATGGGGATTTGGGTAGTGTTGTTTATTTATGGGGTTTTGGGGAGTGTTGGTTATTTATGGGGGTTTGGGGTGTTGGTTATTTCTGGGGGTTTGGGGAGTGTTGGTTATTTATGGGGGTTTGCGGAGTGTTGGTTATTTATGGGGTTTTGGGGAGTGTTGGTTATTTCTGGGGGTTTGTGTGGGTGTTGGTTATTTATGGGGTTTTGTGGAGTGTTGGTTATTTCTGGGGGTTTGAGGACTGTTGGTTATTTATAGGGGTTTGGGGAGTGTTGGTTATTTCTGAGGGTTTGGGGTGTGTTGGTTATTTATGTGGCTTTGGGGAGTGTTGGTTATTTATGGGGGTTTGGGGAGTGTTGGATATTTATGGGTGATTAAGGAGTGTTGGTTATTTAAGGGGTTTGGGGAGTGTTGGTTATTTATTGGGGTTTGGGGTGTGTTGGCTATTTATGGAGTTTGGGGTGTGTTGGCTATTTATGGGCTTTGAGTGGGTGTTGGTTATTTATGGGGGTGTGGGGAGTGTTGGTTATTTCTGGGGGTTTGGGGAGTGTTTGTTATTTCTGGAGGTTGGGGAGTGTTGGTTATTTATTGGGGTTTGTGTGGGTGTTGGTTATTTCTGGGGGTTTGAGGAGTGTTGTTTATTTATGGGGATTTGGGTAGTGTTGTTTATTTATGGGGTTTTGGGGAGTGTTGGTTATTTATGGGGGTTTGGGGTGTTGGTTATTTCTGGGGGTTTGAGGAGTGTTGGTTATTTATGGGGGTTTGGGGACTGTTGGTTATTTTTGGGTGTTTGAGGAGTGTTGGTTATTTCTGGGGGTTTGAGGAGTGTTGGTCATTTATGGGGGTTTGGGGAGTGTTGGTTATTTATGGGGGTTTAGGGAGTGTTGGTTATTTATGGGGGTTTGGGGAGTGTTGGTTATTTATGGGGGTTTGGGGTGTGTTGTGTATTCATGGGGGTTTGAGGAGTGTTGGCTATTTATGGGGGTTTGAGGATTGTTGGATATTTATGGGGGTTTTGGGAGTGTTGGTAATTTCTGGGGGTTTGGGGAGTGTTGGTTATTTATGCGGGTTTGGGGAGTGTTGGTTATTTATGGGAGTTTGAGGAGTGTTGGTTATTTATGGGGGTTTGTGGTGTGTTGGTTATTTATGGGGGTTTGGGGAGTGTTGGTTATTTATGGGGGTTTGGGGAGTGTTGGTTATTTATGGGGGTTTGGTGAGTGTTGGTTATTCCTGGGGGTTTGAGGAGTGTTGGTTATTTCTGGGGGTTTGTGTGGGTGTTGGTTATTTATGGGGTTTTGGGGAGTGTTGGTTATTTCTGGGGGTTTGAGGACTGTTGGTTATTTATGGGGGTTTTTGGGAGTGTTGGTTATATATGGGGGTTTGGGTAGTGTTGGTTATTTATGGGGGTTTGGGGAGTGTTGGTTATTTCTGGGTGTTTGGGTAGGGTTGGTAATTTCTGGAGGTTTGAGGAGTGTTGGTTATTTATGGGGGTTTGGGGAGTGTTGGTTATTTATGGGGGTTTGCGGAGTGTTGGTTATTTATGGGGTTTTGGGGAGTGTTGGTTATTTCTGGGGGTTTGTGTGGGTGTTGGTTATTTATGGGGTTTTGTGGAGTGTTGGTTATTTCTGGGGGTTTGAGGACTGTTGGTTATTTATAGGGGTTTGGGGAGTGTTGGTTATTTCTGAGGGTTTGGGGTGTGTTGGTTATTTATGTGGCTTTGGGGAGTGTTGGTTATTTATGGGGGTTTGGGGAGTGTTGGATATTTATGGGTGTTTAAGGAGTGTTGGTTATTTAAGGGGTTTGGGGAGTGTTGGTTATTTAATGGGGTTTGGGGTGTGTTGGCTATTTATGGAGTTTGGGGTGTGTTGGCTATTTATGGGCTTTGAGTGGGTGTTGGTTATTTATGGGGGTGTGGGGAGTGTTGGTTATTTCTGGGGGTTTGGGGAGTGTTTGTTATTTCTGGAGGTTGGGGAGTGTTGGTTATTTATTGGGGTTTGTGTGGGTGTTGGTTATTTCTGGGGGTTTGAGGAGTGTTGTTTATTTATGGGGATTTGGGTAGTGTTGTTTATTTATGGGGTTTTGGGGAGTGTTGGTTATTTATGGGGGTTTGGGGTGTTGGTTATTTCTGGGGGTTTGGGTAGGGTTGGTAATTTCTGGAGGTTTGAGGAGTGTTGGTTATTTATGGGGGTTTGGGGAGTGTTGGTTATTTATGGGGGTTTGCGGAGTGTTGGTTATTTATGGGGTTTTGGGGAGTGTTGGTTATTTCTGGGGGTTTGTGTGGGTGTTGGTTATTTATGGGGTTTTGTGGAGTGTTGGTTATTTCTGGGGGTTTGAGGACTGTTGGTTATTTATAGGGGTTTGGGGAGTGTTGGTTATTTCTGAGGGTTTGGGGTGTGTTGGTTATTTATGTGGCTTTGGGGAGTGTTGGTTATTTATGGGGGTTTGGGGAGTGTTGGATATTTATGGGTGTTTAAGGAGTGTTGGTTATTTAAGGGGTTTGGGGAGTGTTGGTTATTTATTGGGGTTTGGGGTGTGTTGGCTATTTATGGAGTTTGGGGTGTGTTGGCTATTTATGGGCTTTGAGTGGGTGTTGGTTATTTATGGGGGTGTGGGGAGTGTTGGTTATTTCTGGGGGTTTGGGGAGTGTTTGTTATTTCTGGAGGTTGGCGAGTGTTGGTTATTTATTGGGGTTTGTGTGGGTGTTGGTTATTTCTGGGGGTTTGAGGAGTGTTGTTTATTTATGGGGGTTTGGGGACTGTTGGTTATTTTTGGGTGTTTGAGGAGTGTTGGTTATTTCTGGGGGTTTGGGGTGTTGGTTATTTCTGGGGGTTTGAGGAGTGTTGGTTATTTATGGGGGTTTGGGGACTGTTGGTTATTTTTGGGTGTTTGAGGAGTGTTGGTTATTTCTGGGGGTTTGAGGAGTGTTGGTTATTTATGGGGGTTTGGGGAGTGTTGGTTATTTATGGGGGTTTAGGGAGTGTTGGTTATTTATGGGGGTTTGGGGAGTGTTGGTTATTTATGGGGGTTTGGGGTGTGTTGTGTATTCATGGGGGTTTGAGGAGTGTTGGCTATTTATGGGGGTTTGAGGATTGTTGGATATTTATGGGGGTTTTGGGAGTGTTGGTAATTTCTGGGGGTTTGGGGAGTGTTGGTTATTTATGCGGGTTTGGGGAGTGTTGGTTATTTATGGGAGTTTGAGGAGTGTTGGTTATTTATGGGGGTTTGTGGTGTGTTGGTTATTTATGGGGGTTTGGGGAGTGTTGGTTATTTATGGGGGTTTGGGGAGTGTTGGTTATTTATGGGGGTTTGGTGAGTGTTGGTTATTCCTGGGGGTTTGAGGAGTGTTGGTTATTTCTGGGGGTTTGTGTGGGTGTTGGTTATTTATGGGGTTTTGGGGAGTGTTGGTTATTTCTGGGGGTTTGAGGACTGTTGGTTATTTATGGGGGTTTTTGGGAGTGTTGGTTATATATGGGGGTTTGGGTAGTGTTGGTTATTTATGGGGGTTTGGGGAGTGTTGGTTATTTCTGGGTGTTTGGGTAGGGTTGGTAATTTCTGGAGGTTTGAGGAGTGTTGGTTATTTATGGGGGTTTGGGGAGTGTTGGTTATTTATGGGGGTTTGCGGAGTGTTGGTTATTTATGGGGTTTTGGGGAGTGTTGGTTATTTCTGGGGGTTTGTGTGGGTGTTGGTTATTTATGGGGTTTTGTGGAGTGTTGGTTATTTCTGGGGGTTTGAGGACTGTTGGTTATTTATAGGGGTTTGGGGAGTGTTGGTTATTTCTGAGGGTTTGGGGTGTGTTGGTTATTTATGTGGCTTTGGGGAGTGTTGGTTATTTATGGGGGTTTGGGGAGTGTTGGATATTTATGGGTGTTTAAGGAGTGTTGGTTATTTAAGGGATTTGGGGAGTGTTGGTTATTTAATGGGGTTTGGGGTGTGTTGGCTATTTATGGAGTTTGGGGTGTGTTGGCTATTTATGGGCTTTGAGTGGGTGTTGGTTATTTATGGGGGTGTGGGGAGTGTTGGTTATTTCTGGGGGTTTGGGGAGTGTTTGTTATTTCTGGAGGTTGGGGAGTGTTGGTTATTTATTGGGGTTTGTGTGGGTGTTGGTTATTTCTGGGGGTTTGAGGAGTGTTGTTTATTTATGGGGATTTGGGTAGTGTTGTTTATTTATGGGGTTTTGGGGAGTGTTGGTTATTTATGGGGGTTTGGGGTGTTGGTTATTTCTGGGGGTTTGAGGAGTGTTGGTTATTTATGGGGGTTTGGGGACTGTTGGTTATTTTTGGGTGTTTGAGGAGTGTTGGTTATTTCTGGGGGTTTGAGGAGTGTTGGTCATTTATGGGGGTTTGGGGAGTGTTGGTTATTTATGGGGGTTTAGGGAGTGTTGGTTATTTATGGGGTTTTGGGGAGTGTTGGTTATTTATGGGGGTTTGGGGTGTGTTGTGTATTCATGGGGGTTTGAGGAGTGTTGGCTATTTATGGGGGTTTGAGGATTGTTGGATATTTATGGGGGTTTTGGGAGTGTTGGTAATTTCTGGGGGTTTGGGGAGTGTTGGTTATTTATGCGGGTTTGGGGAGTGTTGGTTATTTATGAGAGTTTGAGGAGTGTTGGTTATTTATGGGGGTTTGTGGTGTGTTGGTTATTTATGGGGGTTTGGGGAGTGTTGGTTATTTATGGGGGTTTGGGGAGTGTTGGTTATTTATGGGGGTTTGGTGAGTGTTGGTTATTCCTGGGGGTTTGAGGAGTGTTGGTTATTTCTGGGGGTTTGTGTGGGTGTTGGTTATTTATGGGGTTTTGGGGAGTGTTGGTTATTTCTGGGGGTTTGAGGACTGTTGGTTATTTATGGGGGTTTTTGGGAGTGTTGGTTATATATGGGGGTTTGGGTAGTGTTGGTTATTTATGGGGGTTTGGGGAGTGTTGGTTATTTCTGGGTGTTTGGGTAGGGTTGGTAATTTCTGGAGGTTTGAGGAGTGTTGGTTATTTATGGGGGTTTGGGGAGTGTTGGTTATTTATGGGGGTTTGCGGAGTGTTGGTTATTTATGGGGTTTTGGGGAGTGTTGGTTATTTCTGGGGGTTTGTGTGGGTGTTGGTTATTTATGGGGTTTTGTGGAGTGTTGGTTATTTCTGGGGGTTTGAGGACTGTTGGTTATTTATAGGGGTTTGGGGAGTGTTGGTTATTTCTGAGGGTTTGGGGTGTGTTGGTTATTTATGTGGCTTTGGGGAGTGTTGGTTATTTATGGGGGTTTGGGGAGTGTTGGATATTTATGGGTGTTTAAGGAGTGTTGGTTATTTAAGGGGTTTGGGAAGTGTTGGTTATTTATTGGGGTTTGGGGTGTGTTGGCTATTTATGGAGTTTGGGGTGTGTTGGCTATTTATGGGCTTTGAGTGGGTGTTGGTTATTTATGGGGGTGTGGGGAGTGTTGGTTATTTCTGGGGGTTTGGGGAGTGTTTGTTATTTCTGGAGGTTGGGGAGTGTTGGTTATTTATTGGGGTTTGTGTGGGTGTTGGTTATTTCTGGGGGTTTGAGGAGTGTTGTTTATTTATGGGGATTTGGGTAGTGTTGTTTATTTATGGGGTTTTGGGGAGTGTTGGTTATTTATGGGGGTTTGGGGTGTTGGTTATTTCTGGGGGTTTGAGGAGTGTTGGTTATTTATGGGGGTTTGGGGACTGTTGGTTATTTTTGGGTGTTTGAGGAGTGTTGGTTATTTCTGGGGGTTTGAGGAGTGTTGGTTATTTATGGGGGTTTGGGGAGTGTTGGTTATTTATGGGGGTTTAGGGAGTGTTGGTTATTTATGGGGGTTTGGGGAGTGTTGGTTATTTATGGGGGTTTGGGGTGTGTTGTGTATTCATGGGGGTTTGAGGAGTGTTGGCTATTTATGGGGGTTTGAGGATTGTTGGATATTTATGGGGGTTTTGGGAGTGTTGGTAATTTCTGGGGGTTTGGGGAGTGTTGGTTATTTATGCGGGTTTGGGGAGTGTTGGTTATTTATGGGAGTTTGAGGAGTGTTGGTTATTTATGGGGGTTTGTGGTGTGTTGGTTATTTATGGGGGTTTGGGGAGTGTTGGTTATTTATGGGGGTTTGGGGAGTGTTGGTTATTTATGGGGGTTTGCGGAGTGTTGGTTATTTATGGGGTTTTGGGGAGTGTTGGTTATTTCTGGGGGTTTGTGTGGGTGTTGGTTATTTATGGGGTTTTGTGGAGTGTTGGTTATTTCTGGGGGTTTGAGGACTGTTGGTTATTTATAGGGGTTTGGGGAGTGTTGGTTATTTCTGAGGGTTTGGGGTGTGTTGGTTATTTATGTGGCTTTGGGGAGTGTTGGTTATTTATGGGGGTTTGGGGAGTGTTGGATATTTATGGGTGTTTAAGGAGTGTTGGTTATTTAAGGGGTTTGGGGAGTGTTGGTTATTTATTAGGGTTTGGGGTGTGTTGGCTATTTATGGAGTTTGGGGTGTGTTGGCTATTTATGGGCTTTGAGTGGGTGTTGGTTATTTATGGGGGTGTGGGGAGTGTTGGTTATTTCTGGGGGTTTGGGGAGTGTTTGTTATTTCTGGAGGTTGGGGAGTGTTGGTTATTTATTGGGGTTTGTGTGGGTGTTGGTTATTTCTGGGGGTTTGAGGAGTGTTGTTTATTTATGGGGATTTGGGTAGTGTTGTTTATTTATGGGGTTTTGGGGAGTGTTGGTTATTTATGGGGGTTTGGGGTGTTGGTTATTTCTGGGGGTTTGAGGAGTGTTGGTTATTTATGGGGGTTTGGGGACTGTTGGTTATTTTTGGGTGTTTGAGGAGTGTTGGTTATTTCTGGGGGTTTGAGGAGTGTTGGTTATTTATGGGGGTTTGGGGAGTGTTGGTTATTTATGGGGGTTTAGGGAGTGTTGGTTATTTATGGGGGTTTGGGGAGTGTTGGTTATTTATGGGGGTTTGGGGTGTGTTGTGTATTCATGGGGGTTTGAGGAGTGTTGGCCATTTATGGGGGTTTGAGGATTGTTGGATATTTATGGGGGTTTTGGGAGTGTTGGTAATTTCTGGGGGTTTGTGTGGGTGTTGGTTATTTATGGGGTTTTGTGGAGTGTTGGTTATTTCTGGGGGTTTGAGGACTGTTGGTTATTTATAGGGGTTTGGGGAGTGTTGGTTATTTCTGAGGGTTTGGGGTGTGTTGGTTATTTATGTGGCTTTGGGGAGTGTTGGTTATTTTTCGGGGTTTGGGGAGTGTTGGATATTTATGGGTGTTTAAGGAGTGTTGGTTATTTAAGGGGTTTGGGGAGTGTTGGTTATTTATTGGGGTTTGGGGTGTGTTGGCTATTTATGGAGTTTGGGGTGTGTTGGCTATTTATGGGCTTTGAGTGGGTGTTGGTTATTTATGGGGGTGTGGGGAGTGTTGGTTATTTCTGGGGGTTTGGGGAGTGTTTGTTATTTCTGGAGGTTGGGGAGTGTTGGTTATTTATTGGGGTTTGTGTGGGTGTTGGTTATTTCTGGAGGTTTGGGGAGTGTTGGTTATTTATTGGGGTTTGTGTGGGTGTTGGTTATTTCTGGGGGTTTGAGGAGTGTTGTTTATTTATGGGGATTTGGGTAGTGTTGTTTATTTATGGGGTTTTGGGGAGTGTTGGTTATTTATGGGGGTTTGGGGTGTTGGTTATTTCTGGGGGTTTGAGGAGTGTTGGTTATTTATGGGGGTTTGGGGACTGTTGGTTATTTTTGGGTGTTTGAGGAGTGTTGGTTATTTCTGGGGGTTTGAGGAGTGTTGGTTATTTATGGGGGTTTGGGGAGTGTTGGTTATTTATGGGGGTTTAGGGAGTGTTGGTTATTTATGGGGGTTTGGGGAGTGTTGGTTATTTATGGGGGTTTGGGGTGTGTTGTGTATTCATGGGGGTTTGAGGAGTGTTGGCTATTTATGGGGGTTTGAGGATTGTTGGATATTTATGGGGGTTTTGGGAGTGTTGGTAATTTCTGGGGGTTTGGGGAGTGTTGGTTATTTATGCGGGTTTGGGGAGTGTTGGTTATTTATGGGAGTTTGAGGAGTGTTGGTTATTTATGGGGGTTTGTGGTGTGTTGGTTATTTATGGGGGTTTGGGGAGTGTTGGTTATTTATGGGGGTTTGGGGAGTGTTGGTTATTTATGGGGGTTTGGTGAGTGTTGGTTATTCCTGGGGGTTTGAGGAGTGTTGGTTATTTCTGGGGGTTTGTGTGGGTGTTGGTTATTTATGGGGTTTTGGGGAGTGTTGGTTATTTCTGGGGGTTTGAGGACTGTTGGTTATTTATGGGGGTTTTTGGGAGTGTTGGTTATATATGGGGGTTTGGGTAGTGTTGGTTATTTATGGGGGTTTGGGGAGTGTTGGTTATTTCTGGGTGTTTGGGTAGGGTTGGTAATTTCTGGAGGTTTGAGGAGTGTTGGTTATTTATGGGGGTTTGGGGAGTGTTGGTTATTTATGGGGGTTTGCGGAGTGTTGGTTATTTATGGGGTTTTGGGGAGTGTTGGTTATTTCTGGGGGTTTGTGTGGGTGTTGGTTATTTATGGGGTTTTGTGGAGTGTTGGTTATTTCTGGGGGTTTGAGGACTGTTGGTTATTTATAGGGGTTTGGGGAGTGTTGGTTATTTCTGAGGGTTTGGGGTGTGTTGGTTATTTATGTGGCTTTGGGGAGTGTTGGTTATTTATGGGGGTTTGGGGAGTGTTGGATATTTATGGGTGTTTAAGGAGTGTTGGTTATTTAAGGGGTTTGGGGAGTGTTGGTTATTTAATGGGGTTTGGGGTGTGTTGGCTATTTATGGAGTTTGGGGTGTGTTGGCTATTTATGGGCTTTGAGTGGGTGTTGGTTATTTATGGGGGTGTGGGGAGTGTTGGTTATTTCTGGGGGTTTGGGGAGTGTTTGTTATTTCTGGAGGTTGGGGAGTGTTGGTTATTTATTGGGGTTTGTGTGGGTGTTGGTTATTTCTGGGGGTTTGAGGAGTGTTGTTTATTTATGGGGATTTGGGTAGTGTTGTTTATTTATGGGGTTTTGGGGAGTGTTGGTTATTTATGGGGGTTTGGGGTGTTGGTTATTTCTGGGGGTTTGGGGAGTGTTTGTTATTTATGAGGGTTTGGGGAGTGTTGGTTATTTCTGGGGGTTTGAGGAGTGTTGGTTATTTATGGGGGTTTGGGGACTGTTGGTTATTTTTGGGTGTTTGAGGAGTGTTGGTTATTTCTGGGGGTTTGAGGAGTGTTGGTTATTTATGGGGGTTTGGGGAGTGTTGGTTATTTATGGGGGTTTAGGGAGTGTTGGTTATTTATGGGGGTTTGGGGAGTGTTGGTTATTTATGGGGGTTTGGGGTGTGTTGTGTATTCATGGGGGTTTGAGGAGTGTTGGCTATTTATGGGGGTTTGAGGATTGTTGGATATTTATGGGGGTTTTGGGAGTGTTGGTTATTTCTGGGGGTTTGGGGAGTGTTGGTTATTTATGCGGGTTTGGGGAGTGTTGGTTATTTATGGGAGTTTGAGGAGTGTTGGTTATTTATGGGGGTTTGTGGTGTGTTGGTTATTTATGGGGGTTTGGGGAGTGTTGGTTATTTATGGGGGTTTGGGGAGTGTTGGTTATTTATGGGGGTTTGGTGAGTGTTGGTTATTCCTGGGGGTTTGAGGAGTGTTGGTTATTTCTGGGGGTTTGTGTGGGTGTTGGTTATTTATGGGGTTTTGGGGAGTGTTGGTTATTTCTGGGGGTTTGAGGACTGTTGGTTATTTATGGGGGTTTTGGGAGTGTTGGTTATATATGGGGGTTTGGGTAGTGTTGGTTATTTATGGGGGTTTGAGGAGTGTTGGTTATTTATGGGGGTTTGATGAGTGTTGGTTATTTATGGGGGTTTGGGGAGTGTTGGTTATTTATGGTGTTTGGGGAGTGTTGGTTATTTCTGGGGGTTTGGGGTGTGTTGGTTATTTCTGGGGGTTTGGGGAGTGTTGGTGATTTATGGGGGTTTGAGGAGTGTTGGTTATTTCTGGGTGTTTGGGGAGTGTTGGTTATTCATGTGATTTTGGGGAGTGTTGGTTATTTATGGGGGTTGGGAATGTTGGTTATTTATGGGGTTTTGAGGAGTGTTGGATATTTATGCGGTTTTGGGGAGTGTTGGTTATTTATGGGGGTTTGGGGAGTGTTGGTTATTTATGGGGGTTTGAGGAGTGTTGGTTATTTATGGGATTTTGGGGAGTGTTGGTTATGGGGTTTTGGGGAGTGTTGGTTATTTATGGGGGTTTGGGGAGTGTTGGTTATTTCTGGGGTTTTGGGGTGTTGGTTATTTCTGGGGGTTTGTGTGGGTGTTGGTTATTTCTGGGGTTTCAGGACTGTTGGTTATTTCTGGGGGTTTGGGGTGTGTTGGTTATTTATGGGGGTTTGGGGAGTGTTGGTTATTTATGGGGGTTTGTGTGGGTGTTGGTTATTTATGGGGGTTTGAGGAGTGTTGGTTATTTATGGGGGTTTGGGGATTGTTGGTTATTTATGGGGGTTTGGGGAATGTTGGTTATTTCTGTGGTTTGGGGAGTGTTGGTTATTTATGGGGGTTTGAAGAGTGCTGGTTATTTCTGGGGGCTTGAGGAGAGTTGGGTCTTTCTGGGGGTTTGGGGTGTGTTGGTTATTTCTGGGAGTTTGAGGAGTGTTGGTTATTTATGGGGGTTTGGGGAGTGTTGGTAATATATGGGGGTTTGGGGAGAGTTGGTTATTTATGAGGGTTTGGGGAGTGTTGGTTATTTCTGGGGGTTTGTTGGTTATTTCTGGGGGTTTGGGGAGTGTTGGTTATTTGTGGGGGTTTGGGGAGTGTTGGTTATTTGTGGGGTTTTGGGGTGTTGGTTATTTATGGGGGTTTGTATGGGTGTTGGTTATTTCTGGGGTTTCAGGACTGTTGGTTATTTCTGGGGGTTTGGGTTGTTATTTATGGGGGTTTGGGGAGTGTTGGTTATTTATGGGGGTTTGTGGAGTGTTGGTTATTTATGGGGGTTTGTGTGGGTGTTGGTTATTTATGGGGGTTTGAGGAGTGTTGGTTATTTATGGGGGTTTGGGGACTGTTGGTTATTTATGGGGGTTTGGGGAATGTTGGTTATTTCTGTGGTTTGGGGAGTGTTGGTTATTTATGGGGGTTTGAAGAGTGCTGGTTATTTCTGGGGATTTGAGGAGAGTTGGTTATTTCTGGGGGTTTGGGGTGTGTTGGTTATTTCTGGGGGTTTGAGGAGTGTTGGTTATTTATGGGGGTTTGGGGAGTGTTGGTAATATATGGGGGTTTAGGGAGTGTTGGTTATTTATCAGGGTTTGGGGAATGTTGGTCATTTCTGGGGGTTTGGGGAATGTTTGTCATTTCTGGGGGTTTGAGGAGTGTTGGTTATTTCTGGGGGTTTGGGGAATGTTGGTTATTTATGGGGGTTTGGGGAGTGTTTGCTATTTATGGGGGTTTGAGGAGAGTTGGTTATTTATGGGGGTTTGTGGAGTGTTGGTTATTTATGGGGGTTTGGGGAGTGTTGGTTATTTATGGGGGTGTGGCGTGTGTTGGGTATTTCTGGCGGTTTGAGGAGTGTTGATTATATATCAGGGTTTGGTGAGTGTTGGTTATTTCTGGGGGTTTGGGGAGTGTTGGTTATTTATGGGTGTTTGGGGAGTGTTGGTTATTTCCGGGGGTTTGGGGTGTGTTGGTTATTTCTGGGTGTTTGGGGAGTGTTGGTTATTCATGTGGTTTTGGGGAGTGTTGGTTATTTATGGGGGTTGGGAGTGTTGGTTATTTATGGGGGTTTGAGGAGTGTTGGATATTTATGCGGTTTTGGCGACTGTTGGTTATTTATGGGGGTTTGGGGTGTTGGTTACTTATGGGGGTTTGGGGAGTGTTGGTTATTTATGGGGGTTTGGGGTGTTGGTTATTTATGGGGGTTTGTGCGGGTGTTGGTTATTTATGGGGGTTTGAGGAGTGTTGGTTATTTATGGGGGTTTGGGGAGTGTTGGTTATTTATGGGTGTTTGGGGAGTGTTGGTTATTTCTGGGGTTTTGGGGTGTTGGGTATTTATGGGGGTTTGTGTGGGTGTTGGTTATTTCTGGGGTTTCAGGACTGTTGGTTATTTCTGGGGGTTTGGGGTGTTGGTTATTTATGGTGTTTTGGGGAGTGTTGGTTGTTTATGGGGGTTTGTGGAGTGTTGGTTATTTATGGGGGTTTGGGGAGTGTTGTTTATTTATGGGGGTTTGGGGAGTGTTGGTTATTTATGGGGGTTTGGGGTGTGTTGGTTATTTCTGGGGGTTTGAGGAGTTTTGGTTATTTCTGGGGGTTTGAGGAGTGTTGGTTATTTATGGGTGTTTGGTGAGTGTTGGTTATTTCTGGGGTTTTGAGGAGTGTTGGTTATTTTTGGGGGTTTGGGGAGTGTTGGTTATTTATGGGGTTTGAGGAGTGTTGGTTATTTATGGGGGTTTGGGGAGGGTTCGTTATTTATGGGGGTTTGTGTGGGTGTTGGTTATTTATGGGGGTTTGGGGAGTGTTGGTTATTTCTGGGTGTTTGGGTAGTGTTGGTAATTTCTGGGGGTTTGAGGAGTGTTGGTTATTTATGGGGGTTTGGGGAGTGTTGGTTATTTATCGGGGTTTGGGGAGTGCTGGTCATTTCTGGGGGTTTGGGGAGTGTTGGTAATTTCTGGGGGTTTGAGGAGTGTTGGTTATTTATGGGGGTTTGCGGAGTGTTGGTTATTTATGGGGTTTTGGGGAGTGTTGGTTATTTCTGGGGGTTTGTGTGGGTGTTGGTTATTTATGGGGTTTTGGGGAGTGTTGGTTATTTCTGGGGGTCTGAGGACTGTTGGTTATTTATAGGGGTTTGGGGAGTGTTGGTTATTTATGGGGGTTTGGGTAGTGTTGGTTATTTATGGGTGTTTGAGGAGTGTTGGTTATTTAAGGGGTTTGGGGAGTGTTGGTTATTTCTGGGGGTTTGGGGTGTGTTGGTTATTTATGCGGGTTTGGGGAGTGTTGGTTATTTATGGGGGTTTGGGGAGTGTTGGATATTTATGGGTGTTTAAGGAGTGTTGGTTATTTAAGGGGTTTGGGGAGTGTTGGTTATTTATTGGGGTTTGGGGTGTGTTGGTTATTTATGGAGTTTGGGGTGTGTTGGTTATTTATGGGCTTTGAGTGGGTGTTGGTTATTTATGGGGGTCTGGGGAGTGTTGGTTATTTCTGGGGGTTTGGGGAGTGTTTGTTATTTCTGGAGGTTTGGGGAGTGTTGGTTATTTATTGGGGTTTGTGTGGGTGTTGGTTATTTCTGGGGGTTTGAGGAGTGTTGTTTATTTATGGGGATTTGGGGAGTGTTGTTTATTTATGGGGTTTTGGGGAGTGTTGGTTATTTATGGGGGTTTGGGGTGTTGGTTATTTCTGGGGGTTTGGGGAGTGTTTCTTATTTATGAGGGTTTGGGGAGTGTTGGTCATTTCTGGGGGTTTGAGGAGTGTTGGTTATTTATGGGGGTTTGGGGACTGTTGGTTATTTTTGGGTGTTTGAGGTGTGTTGGTTATTTCTGGGGGTTTGAGGAGTGTTGGTTATTTATGGGGGTTTGGGGAGTTTTGGTTATTTATGGGGGTTTAGGGAGTGTTGGTTATATATGGGGGTTTGGGGAGTGTTGGTTATTTATGGGGGTTTGGGGTGTGTTGTGTATTCATGGGGGTTTGAGGAGTGTTGGTTATTTATGGGGGTTTGAGGATTGTTGGATATTTATGGGGGTTTTGGGAGTGTTGGTTATTTCTGGGGGTTTGGGGAGTGTTGGTTATTTATGGGGGTTTGGGGAGTATTGGTTATTTATGGGGGTTTGAGGAGTGTTGGTTATTTATGGGGGTTTGTGGAGTGTTGGTTATTTATGGGGGTTTGGGGAGTGTTGGTTATTTATGGGGGTTTGGGGAGTGTTGGTTATTTATGGGGGTTTGGTGAGTGTTGGTTATTTCTGGGGGTTTGAGGAGTGTTGGTTATTTCTGGGGGTTTGTGTGGGTGTTGGTTATTTATGGGGTTTTGGGGAGTGTTGGTTATTTCTGGGGGTTTGAGGACTGTTGGTTATTTATGGGGGTTTTTGGGAGTGTTGGTTATATATGGGGGTTTGGGTAGTGTTGGTTATTTATGGGGGTTTGAGGAGTGTTGGTTATTTATGGGGGTTTGATGAGTGTTGGTTATTTATGGGGGTTTGGGGAGTGTTGGTTATTTATGGTGTTTGGGGAGTGTTGGTTATTTCTGGGGGTTTGGGGTGTGTTGGTTATTTCTGGGGGTTTGGGGAGTGTTGGTGATTTATGGGGGTTTGAGGAGTGTTGGTTATTTCTGGGTGTTTGGGGAGTGTTGGTTATTCATGTGATTTTGGGGAGTGTTGGTTATTTATGGGGGTTGGGAGTGTTGGTTATTTATGGGGTTTTGAGGAGTGTTGGATATTTATGGGGGTTTGGGGAGTGTTGGTTATTTCTGGGGTTTTGGGGTGTTGGTTATTTATGGGGGTTTGTGTGGGTGTTGGTTATTTCTGGGGTTTCAGGACTGTTGGTTATTTCTGGGGGTTTGGGGAGTGTTGGTTATTTAAGGGGGTTTGTGTGGGTGTTGGTTATTTATGGGGGTTTGAGGAGTGTTGGTTATTTATGGGGGTTTGGGGAGTGTTGGTTATTTATGGGGGTTTGGGGAATGTTGGTTATTTCTGTGGTTTGGGGAGTGTTGGTTATTTATGGGGGTTTGAAGAGTGCTGGTTATTTCTGGGGGTTTGAGGTGAGTTGGGTATTTCTGGGGGTTTGGGGTGTGTTGGTTATTTCTGGGAGTTTGAGGAGTGTTGGTTATTTATGGGGGTTTGGGGAGTGTTGGTTATTTATGGCGGATTGGGGAGTGTTGGTTATTTATGGGTGTTTAAGGAGTGTTGGTTATTTAAGGTGTTTGGGGAGTGTTGGTTATTTATGGGGGTTTGGGGTGTGTTATTTATTTCTGGATTTGGGGGAGTGTTGGTTATTTCTGGGGTTTTGGGGTGTTGGTTATTTATGGGGTTTGTATGGGTGTTGGTTATTTCTGGGGTTTCAGGACTGTTGGTTATTTCTGGGGGTTTGGGTTGTTGGTTATTTATGGGGGTTTGGGGAGTGTTGGTTATTTATGGGGGTTTGGGGAGTGTTGGTTATTTATGGGGGTTTCTGTGGGTGTTGGTTATTTATGCGGGTTTGAGGAGTGTTGGTTATTTATGGTGTTTGGGGACAGTTGGTTATTTATGGGGGTTTGGGGAATGTTGGTTATTTCTGTGGTTTGGGGAGTGTTGGTTATTTATGGGGGTTTGAAGAGTGTTGGTTATTTAAGGGGTTTGGGGAGTGTTGGTTATTTCTGGGGGTTTGGGGTGTGTTGGTTATTTATGCGGGTTTGGGGAGTGTTGGTTATTTATGGGGGTTTGGGGAGTGTTGGATATTTATGGGTGTTTAAGGAGTGTTGGTTATTTAAGGGGTTTGGGGAGTGTTGGTTATTTATTGGGGTTTGGGGTGTGTTGGTTATTTATGGAGTTTGGGGTGTGTTGGTTATTTATGGGCTTTGAGTGGGTGTTGGTTATTTATGGGGGTCTGGGGAGTGTTGGTTATTTCTGGGGGTTTGGGGAGTGTTTGTTATTTCTGGAGGTTTGGGGAGTGTTGGTTATTTATTGGGGTTTGTGTGGGTGTTGGTTATTTCTGGGGGTTTGAGGAGTGTTGTTTATTTATGGGGATTTGGGGAGTGTTGTTTATTTATGGGGTTTTGGGGAGTGTTGGTTATTTATGGGGGTTTGGGGTGTTGGTTATTTCTGGGGGTTTGGGGAGTGTTTCTTATTTATGAGGGTTTGGGGAGTGTTGGTCATTTCTGGGGGTTTGAGGAGTGTTGGTTATTTATGGGGGTTTGGGGACTGTTGGTTATTTTTGGGTGTTTGAGGTGTGTTGGTTATTTCTGGGGGTTTGAGGAGTGTTGGTTATTTATGGGGGTTTGGGGAGTTTTGGTTATTTATGGGGGTTTAGGGAGTGTTGGTTATATATGGGGGTTTGGGGAGTGTTGGTTATTTATGGGGGTTTGGGGTGTGTTGTGTATTCATGGGGGTTTGAGGAGTGTTGGTTATTTATGGGGGTTTGAGGATTGTTGGATATTTATGGGGGTTTTGGGAGTGTTGGTTATTTCTGGGGGTTTGGGGAGTGTTGGTTATTTATGGGGGTTTGGGGAGTATTGGTTATTTATGGGGGTTTGAGGAGTGTTGGTTATTTATGGGGGTTTGTGGAGTGTTGGTTATTTATGGGGGTTTGGGGAGTGTTGGTTATTTATGGGGGTTTGGGGAGTGTTGGTTATTTATGGGGGTTTGGTGAGTGTTGGTTATTTCTGGGGGTTTGAGGAGTGTTGGTTATTTCTGGGGGTTTGTGTGGGTGTTGGTTATTTATGGGGTTTTGGGGAGTGTTGGTTATTTCTGGGGGTTTGAGGACTGTTGGTTATTTATGGGGGTTTTTGGGAGTGTTGGTTATATATGGGGGTTTGGGTAGTGTTGGTTATTTATGGGGGTTTGAGGAGTGTTGGTTATTTATGGGGGTTTGATGAGTGTTGGTTATTTATGGGGGTTTGGGGAGTGTTGGTTATTTATGGTGTTTGGGGAGTGTTGGTTATTTCTGGGGGTTTGGGGTGTGTTGGTTATTTCTGGGGGTTTGGGGAGTGTTGGTGATTTATGGGGGTTTGAGGAGTGTTGGTTATTTCTGGGTGTTTGGGGAGTGTTGGTTATTCATGTGATTTTGGGGAGTGTTGGTTATTTATGGGGGTTGGGAGTGTTGGTTATTTATGGGGTTTTGAGGAGTGTTGGATATTTATGGGGGTTTGGGGAGTGTTGGTTATTTCTGGGGTTTTGGGGTGTTGGTTATTTATGGGGGTTTGTGTGGGTGTTGGTTATTTCTGGGGTTTCAGGACTGTTGGTTATTTCTGGGGGTTTGGGGAGTGTTGGTTATTTAAGGGGGTTTGTGTGGGTGTTGGTTATTTATGGGGGTTTGAGGAGTGTTGGTTATTTATGGGGGTTTGGGGAGTGTTGGTTATTTATGGGGGTTTGGGGAATGTTGGTTATTTCTGTGGTTTGGGGAGTGTTGGTTATTTATGGGGGTTTGAAGAGTGCTGGTTATTTCTGGGGGTTTGAGGTGAGTTGGGTATTTCTGGGGGTTTGGGGTGTGTTGGTTATTTCTGGGAGTTTGAGGAGTGTTGGTTATTTATGGGGGTTTGGGGAGTGTTGGTTATTTATGGCGGATTGGGGAGTGTTGGTTATTTATGGGTGTTTAAGGAGTGTTGGTTATTTAAGGTGTTTGGGGAGTGTTGGTTATTTATGGGGGTTTGGGGTGTGTTATTTATTTCTGGATTTGGGGGAGTGTTGGTTATTTCTGGGGTTTTGGGGTGTTGGTTATTTATGGGGTTTGTATGGGTGTTGGTTATTTCTGGGGTTTCAGGACTGTTGGTTATTTCTGGGGGTTTGGGTTGTTGGTTATTTATGGGGGTTTGGGGAGTGTTGGTTATTTATGGGGGTTTGGGGAGTGTTGGTTATTTATGGGGGTTTCTGTGGGTGTTGGTTATTTATGCGGGTTTGAGGAGTGTTGGTTATTTATGGTGTTTGGGGACAGTTGGTTATTTATGGGGGTTTGGGGAATGTTGGTTATTTCTGTGGTTTGGGGAGTGTTGGTTATTTATGGGGGTTTGAAGAGTGCTGGTTATTTCTTGGGATTTGAGGAGAGTTGGTTATTTCTGGGCGTTTGGGGTGTGTTGGTTATTTCTGGGGGTTTGAGGAGGGTTGGTTATTTATGGGGGTTTGGGGAGTGTTGGTAATATATGGGGGTTTAGGGAGTGTTGGTTATTTATGGGGGTTTGGGGAATGTTGGTCATTTCTGGGGTTTGGGGAATGTTGGTCATTTCTGGGGGTTTGAGGAGTGTTGGTTATTTCTGGGGGTTTGGGGAGTGTTGGTTATTTATGGGGGTTTGGGGAGTGTTGGCTATTTCTGGGGGTTTGGGGAATGTTGGTCATTTCTGGGGGTTTGGGGAATGTTGGTCATTTCTGGGGGTTTGAGGAGTGTTGGTTATTTCTGGGGGTTTGGGGAGTGTTGGTTATTTATGGGGGTTTGGGGAGTGTTGGCTATTTACGGGGGTTTGAGGAGAGTTGGTTATTTATGGGGGTTTGTGGAGTGTTGATTACATATCGGGGTTTGGTGAGTGTTGGTTATTTCTGGGGGTTTGGGGAGTGTTGGTTATTTATGGGTGTTTGGGGAGTGTTGGTTATTTCCGGGGGTTTGGGGTGTGTTGGTTATTTCTGGGTGTTTGGGGAGTGTTGGTTATTCATGTGGTTTTGGGGAGTGTTGGTTATTTCTGGGTGTTTGGGTAGTGTTGGTAATTTCTGGAGGTTTGAGGAGTGTTGGTTATTTATGGGGGTTTGGGGAGTGTTGGTTATTTATGGGGGTTTGGGGAGTGCTGGTTATTTCTGGGGGTTTGGGGAGTGTTGGTAATTTCTGGGGGTTGGGAGTGTTGGCTATTTATGGGGGTTTGAGGAGAGTTGGTTATTTATGGGGGTTTGTGGAGTGTTG
This sequence comes from Hypanus sabinus, assembly GCF_030144855.1. Taxonomy (NCBI): domain Eukaryota; kingdom Metazoa; phylum Chordata; class Chondrichthyes; order Myliobatiformes; family Dasyatidae; genus Hypanus; species Hypanus sabinus. The sequence goes on along the minus strand of NW_026778967.1, from coordinate 29,937 downwards.
GTTATTTATGGGGGTTTGTGGAGTGTTGGTTTTTTATGAGGGTTTGGGGAGTGTTGGTTATTTATGGGGGTGTGGCGTGTGTTGGGTATTTCTGGCGGTTTGAGGAGTGTTGATTATATATCGGGGTTTGGTGAGTGTTGGTTATTTCTGGGGGTTTGGGGAGTGTTGGTTATTTATGGGTGTTTGGGGAGTGTTGGTTATTTCCGGGGGTTTGGGGTGTGTTGGTTATTTCTGGGTGTTTGGGGAGTGTTGGTTATTCATGTGGTTTTGGGGAGTGTTGGTTATTTATGGGGGTTTGGGGTGTTGGTTATTTATGGGGGTTTGAGGAGGGTTGGTTATTTATGGGGGTTTGGGGAGTGTTGGTAATATATGGGGGTTTAGGGAGTGTTGGTTATTTATGGGGGTTTGGGGAATGTTGGTCATTTCTGGGGTTTGGGGAATGTTGGTCATTTCTGGGGGTTTGAGGAGTGTTGGTTATTTCTGGGGGTTTGGGGAGTGTTGGTTATTTATGGGGGTTTGGGGAGTGTTGGCTATTTCTGGGGGTTTGGGGAATGTTGGTCATTTCTGGGGGTTTGGGGAATGTTGGTCATTTCTGGGGGTTTGAGGAGTGTTGGTTATTTCTGGGGGTTTGGGGAGTGTTGGTTATTTATGGGGGTTTGGGGAGTGTTGGCTATTTACGGGGGTTTGAGGAGAGTTGGTTATTTATGGGGGTTTGTGGAGTGTTGATTACATATCGGGGTTTGGTGAGTGTTGGTTATTTCTGGGGGTTTGGGGAGTGTTGGTTATTTATGGGTGTTTGGGGAGTGTTGGTTATTTCCGGGGGTTTGGGGTGTGTTGGTTATTTCTGGGTGTTTGGGGAGTGTTGGTTATTCATGTGGTTTTGGGGAGTGTTGGTTATTTCTGGGTGTTTGGGTAGTGTTGGTAATTTCTGGAGGTTTGAGGAGTGTTGGTTATTTATGGGGGTTTGGGCAGTGTTGGTTATTTATGGGGGTTTGGGGAGTGCTGGTTATTTCTGGGGGTTTGGGGAGTGTTGGTAATTTCTGGGGGTTGGGAGTGTTGGCTATTTATGGGGGTTTGAGGAGAGTTGGTTATTTATGGGGGTTTGTGGAGTGTTGGTTATTTATGGGGGTTTGTGGAGTGTTGGTTTTTTATGAGGGTTTGGGGAGTGTTGGTTATTTATGGGGGTGTGGCGTGTGTTGGGTATTTCTGGCGGTTTGAGGAGTGTTGATTATATATCGGGGTTTGGTGAGTGTTGGTTATTTCTGGGGGTTTGGGGAGTGTTGGTTATTTATGGGTGTTTGGGGAGTGTTGGTTATTTCCGGGGGTTTGGGGTGTGTTGGTTATTTCTGGGTGTTTGGGGAGTGTTGGTTATTCATGTGGTTTTGGGGAGTGTTGGTTATTTATGGGGGTTTGGGGTGTTGGTTATTTATGGGGGTTTGTGTGGGTGTTGGTTATTTCTGGGGTTTCAGGACTGTTGGTTATTTCTGGGGGTTTGGGGTGTTGGTTATTTATGGTGGTTTGGGGAGTGTTGGTTGTTTATGGGGGTTTGGGGAGTGTTTGTTATTTATGGGGGTTTGTGTGGGTGTTGGTTATTTATGGGGGTTTGAGGAGTGTTGGTTATTTATGCGGGTTTGAGGAGTGTTGGTCATTTATGGGGGTTTGGGGTGTGTTGGTCATTTATGGGGGTTTGGGGAGTGTTGGTTATTTCCGGGGGTTTGGGGTGTGTTGATTATTTCTGGGTGTTTGGGGAGTGTTGGCTATTCATGTGGTTTTGGGGAGTGTTGGTTATTTATGGGGGTTGGGAGTGTTGGTTATTTATGGGGGTTTGAGGACTGTCGGATATTTATGCGGTTTTGGGGAGTGTTGGTTATTTATGGGGGTTTGGGGAGTGTTGGTTATTTATTGGGGTTTGAGGAGTGTTGGTTATTTATGGGATCTTGGGGAGTGTTGGTTATTTATGGGGTTTTGGGGAGTGTTCGTTATTTATGGGGGTTTGGGGAGTTTTGGTTATTTCTGGGGTTTCAGGACTGTTGGTTATTTCTGGGGGTTTGGGGTGTTGGTTATTTATGGGGGTTTGGGGAGTGTTGGTTATTTATGGGGGTTGGCGGAATGTTGGTTATTTATGGGGGTTTGTGTGGGTGTTGGTTATTTATGGGGGTTTGAGGAGTGTTGGTTATTTATGGGGGTTTGGGGAGTGTTGGATATTTATGGGGGTTTTGGGAGTGTTGCTTATTTATGGGGGTTTGGGGAATGTTGTTTATTTCTGGGGTTTGGGGAGTGTTGGTTATTTATGGGGGTTTGGGGAGTGTTGGTTATTTATGGGGGTTTGAGGCGTGTTGGTTATTTATGGGGGTTTGTGGAGTGTTGGTTATTTATGGGGGTTTGTGGTGTGTTGGTTATTTATGGGGGTTTGGGGAGTGTTGGTTATTTATGGGGGTTTGGTGAGTGTTGGTTATTTCTGGGGGTTTGAGGAGTGTTGGTAATATATGGGGGTGTAGGGAGTGTTGGTTATTTCTGGGGGTTTGAGGACTGTTGGTTATTTATGGGGGGTTTTGGGAGTGTTGGTTATATATGGGGGTTTGGGTAGTGTTGGTTATTTATGGGGGTTTGAGGAGTGTTGGTTATTTATGGGGGTTTGATGAGTGTTGGTTATTTATGGGGGTTTGGGGAGTGTTGGTTATTTATGGTGTTTGGGGAGTGTTGGTTATTTCTGGGGGTTTGGGGTGTGTTAGTTATTTCTGGGGGATTGGGGAGTGTTGGTGATTTATGGGGGTTTGAGGAGTGTTGGTTATTTCTGGGTGTTTGGGGAGTGTTGGTTATTCATGTGATTTTGGGGAGTGTTGGTTATTTATGGGGGTTGGGAGTGTTGGTTATTTATGGGGTTTTGAGGAGTGTTGGATATTTATGCGGTTTTGGGGAGTGTTGGTTATTTATGGGGTTTTGGGGAGTGTTGGTTATTTTTGGGGGTTTGGGGAGTGTTGGTTATTTCTGGGGTTTTGGGGTGTTGGTTATTTATGGGGGTTTGTGTGGGTGTTGGTTATTTCTGGGGTTTCAGGACTGTTGGTTATTTCTGGGGGTTTGGGGTGTGTTGGTTATTTATGGGGGTTTGGGGTGTGTTGGGTATTTATGGGGGTTTGGGGAGTGTTGGTTATTTATGGGGGTTTGTGTGGGTGTTGGTTATTTATGGGGGTTTGGGGAGTGTTGGTTATTTCTGGGGGTTTGAGGTGAGTTGGGTATTTCTGGGGGTTTGGGGTGTGTTGGTTATTTCTGGGAGTTTGAGGAGTGTTGGTTATTTATGGGGGTTTGGGGAGTGTTGGTAATATATGGGGGTTTGGGGAGTGTTGGTTATTTATGAGGGTTTGGGGAGTGTTGGTTATTTCTGGGGGTTTGAGGAGTGTTGGTTATTTCTGGGGGTTTGGGGAGTGTTGGTTATTTGTGGGGGTTTGGGGAGTGTTGGTTATTTCTGGGGTTTTGGGGTGTTGGTTATTTATGGGGGTTTGTATGGGTGTTGGTTATTTCTGGGGTTTCAGGACTGTTGGTTATTTCCGGGGGTTTGGGTTGTTGGTTATTTATGGGGGTTTGGGGAGTGTTGGTTATTTATGGGGGTTTGGGGAGTGTTGGTTATTTATGGGGGTTTGTGTGGGTGTTGGTTATTTATGGGGGTTTGAGGAGAGTTGGTTATTTATGGGGGTTTGGGGACTGTTGGTTATTTATGGGGGTTTGGGGAATGTTGGTTATTTCTGTGGTTTGGGGAGTGTTGGTTATTTATGGGGGTTTGAAGAGTGCTGGTTATTTCTGGGGATTTGAGGAGAGTTGGTTATTTCTGGGGGTTTGGGGTGTGTTGGTTATTTCTGGGGGTTTGAGGAGTGTTGGTTATTTATGGGGGTTTGGGGAGTGTTGGTAATATATGGGGGTTTAGGGAGTGTTGGTTATTTATGGAGGTTTGGGGAATGTTGGTCATTTCTGGGGGTTTGGGGAATGTTGGTCATTTCTGGGGGTTTGAGGAGTGTTGGTTATTTCTGGGGGTTTGGGGAGTGTTGGTTATTTATGGGGGTTTGGGGAGTGTTGGCTATTTATGGGGGTTTGAGGAGAGTTGGTTATTTATGGGGGTTTGTGGAGTGTTGGTTATTTATGGGGGTTTGGGGAGTGTTGGTTTTTTATGAGGGTTTGGGGAGTGTTGGTTATTTATGGGGGTGTGGCGTGTGTTGGGTATTTCTGGCGGTTTGAGGAGTGTTGATTATTTATCGGGGTCTGGTGAGTGTTGGTTATTTCTGGGGGTTTGGGGAGTGTTGGTTATTTATGGGTGTTTGGGGAGTGTTGGTTATTTCCGGGGGTTTGGGGTGTGTTGGTTATTTCTGGGTGTTTGGGGAGTGTTGGTTATTCATGTGGTTTTGGGGAGTGTTGGTTATTTATGGGGGTTTGTGTGGGTGTTGGTTATTTCTGGGGTTTCAGGACTGTTGGTTATTTCTGGGGGTTTGGGGTGTTGGTTATTTATGGTGGTTTGGGGAGTGTTGGTTGTTTATGGGGGTTTGAGGAGTGTTTGTTATTCATGGGGGTTTGTGTGGGTGTTGGTTATTTATGGGGGTTTGAGGAGTGTTGGTTATTTATGCGGGTTTGAGGAGTGTTGGTCATTTATGGGGGTTTGGGGAGTGTTGGTGATTTATGGGGGTTTGGGGAGTGTTGGTTATTTCCGGGGGTTTGGGGTGTGTTGATTATTTCTGGGTGTTTGGGGAGTGTTGGCTATTCATGTGATTTTGGGGAGTGTTGGTTATTTATGGGGGTTGGGAGTGTTGGTTATTTATGGGGGTTTGAGGACTGTTGGGTATTTATGCGGTTTTGGGGAGTGTTGGTTATTTATGGGGGTTTGGGGAGTGTTGGTTATTTATTGGGGTTTGAGGAGTGTTGGTTATTTATGGGATCTTGGGGAGTGTTGGTTATTTATGGGGTTTTGGGGAGTGTTCGTTATTTATGGGGATTTGGGGAGTGTTGGTTATTTCTAGGGTTTCAGGACTGTTGGTTATTTCTGGGGGTTTGGGGTGTTGGTTATTTATGGGGGTTTGGGGAGTGTTGGTTATTTATGGGGGTTGGCGGAATGTTGGTTATTTATGGGGGTTTGTGTGGGTGTTGCTTATTTATGGGGGTTTGAGGAGTGTTGGTTATTTATGGGGGCTTGGGGAGTGTTGGATATTTATGGGGGTTTTGGGAGTGTTGCTTATTTATGGGGGTTTGGGGAATGTTGTTTATTTCTGGGGTTTGGGGAGTGTTGGTTATTTATGGGGGTTTGGGGAGTGTTGGTTATTTATGGGGGTTTGAGGAGTGTTGGTTATTTATGGGGGTTTGTGGAGTGTTGGTTATTTATGGGGGTTTGGGGAGTGTTGGTTATTTATGGGGGTTTGGGGAGTGTTGGTTATTTATGGGGGTTTGGTGAGTGTTGGTTATTTCTGGGGGTTTGAGGAGTGTTGGTAATATATGGGTGTTTAGGGAGTGTTGGTTATTTATGGGGGTTTGGGGAGTGTTGGTTATTTCTGGGGGTTTGAGGACTGTTGGTTATTTATGCGGGTTTTTGGGAGTGTTGGTTATATATGGGGGTTTGGGTAGTGTTGGTTATTTATGGGGGTTTGAGGAGTGTTGGTTATTTCTGGGGTTTGGGGAGAGTTGGTTATTTATGGGGGTTTGGGGAGTGTTGGTTATTTATGGGGGTTTGAGGAGTGTTGGTTATTTATGGGGGTTTGTGGAGTGTTGGTTATTTATGGGGGTTTGGGGAGTGTTGGTTATTTATGGGGGTTTGGGGAGTGTTGGTTATTTATGGGAGTTTGGTGAGTGTTGGTTATTTCTGGGGGTTTGAGGAGTGTTGGTAATATATGGGGGTTTAGGGAGTGTTGGTTATTTATGGGGGTTTGGGGAGTGTTGGTTATTTCTGGGGGTTTGAGGACTGTTGGTTATTTATGGGGGGTTTTGGGAGTGTTGGTTATATATGGGGGTTTGGGTAGTGTTGGTTATTTATGGGGGTTTGAGGAGTGTTGGTTATTTATGGGGGTTTGAGGAGTGTTGGTTATTTATGGGGGTTTGATGAGTGTTGGTTATTTATGGGGGTTTGGGGAGTGTTGGTTATTTATGGTGTTTGGGGAGTGTTGGTTATTTCTGGGGGTTTGGGGTGTGTTAGTTATTTCTGGGGGATTGGGGAGTGTTGGTTATTTATGGGGGTTTGTGTGGGTGTTGGTTATTTCTGGGGTTTCAGGACTGTTGGTTATTTCTGGGGGTTTGGGGTGTTGGTTATTTATGGTGGTTTGGGGAGTGTTGGTTGTTTATGGGGGTTTGGGGAGTGTTTGTTATTCATGGGGGTTTGTGTGGGTGTTGGTTATTTATGGGGGTTTGAGGAGTGTTGGTTATTTATGCGGGTTTGAGGAGTGTTGGTCATTTATGGGGGTTTGGGGAGTGTTGGTGATTTATGGGGGTTTGGGGAGTGTTGGTTATTTCTGGGGGTTTGGGGTGTGTTGATTATTTCTGGGTGTTTGGGGAGTGTTGGCTATTCATGTGGTTTTGGGGAGTGTTGGTTATTTATGGGGGTTGGGAGTGTTGGTTATTTATGGGGGTTTGAGGACTGTTGGGTATTTATGCGGTTTTGGGCAGTGTTGGTTATTTATGGGGGTTTGGGGAGTGTTGGTTATTTATTGGGGTTTGAGGAGTGTTGGTTATTTATGGGATCTTGGGGAGTGTTGGTTATTTATGGGGTTTTGGGGAGTGTTCGTTATTTATGGGGGTTTGGGGAGTGTTGGTTATTTCTGGGGTTTCAGGACTGTTGGTTATTTCTGGGGGTTTGGGGTGTTGGTTATTTATGGGGGTTTGGGGAGTGTTGGGTATTTATGGGGGTTGGTGGAATGTTGGTTATTTATGGGGGTTTGTGTGGGTGTTGGTTATTTATGGGGGTTTGAGGAGTGTTGGTTATTTATGGGGGCTTGGGGAGTGTTGGATATTTATGGGGATTTTGGGAGTGTTGCTTATTTATGGGGGTTTGGGGAATGTTGTTTATTTCTGGGGTTTGGGGAGTGTTGGTTATTTATGGGGGTTTGGGGAGTGTTGGTTATTTATGGGGGTTTGAGGAGTGTTGGTTATTTATGGGGGTTTGTGGAGTGTTGGTTATTTATGGGGGTTTGGGGAGTGTTGGTTATTTATGGGGGTTTGGTGAGTGTTGGTTATTTCTGGGGGTTTGAGGAGTGTTGGTAATATATGGGGGTTTAGGGAGTGTTGGTTATTGATAGGGGTTTGGGGAGTGTTGGTTATTTCTGGGGGTTTGAAGAGTGCTGGTTATTTCTGGGGGTTTGTGGAGAGTTGGTTATTTCTGGGGGTTTGGGGTGTGTTGGTTATTTCTGGGAGTTTGAGGAGTGTTGGTTATTTATGGGGGTTTGGGGAGTGTTGGTAATATATGGGGGTTTGGGGAGTGTTGGTTATTTATGGGGGTTTGGGGAGTGTTGGTTATTTCTGGGGGTTTGAGGAGTGTTGGTTATTTCTGGGGGTTTGGGGAGTGTTGGTTATTTGTGGGGGTTTGGGGAGTGTTGGTTATTTCTAGGGTTTTGGAGTGTTGGTTATTTCTGGGGTTTTGGGGTGTTGGTTATTTATGGGGGTTTGTGTGGGTGTTGGTTATTTCTGGGGTTTCAGGACTGTTGGTTATTTCTGGGGGTTTGGGTTGTTGGTTATTTATGGGGGTTTGGGGAGTGTTGGTTATTTATGGGGGTTTGGGGAGTTTTGGCTATTTATGGGGGTTTGTGTGGGTGTTGGTTATTTATGGGGGTTTGAGGGGTGTTGGTTATTTATGGGCGTTTGGGGACTGTTGGTTATTTATGGGGGTTTGGGGAATGTTGGTTATTTCTGTGGTTTGGGGAGTGTTGGTTATTTATGGGGGTTTGAAGAGTGCTGGTTATTTCTGGGGATTTGAGGAGAGTTGGTTATTTCTGGGGGTTTGGGGTGTGTTGGTTATTTCTGGGGGTTTGAGGAGTGTTGGTTATTTATGGGGGTTTGGGGTGTGTTGGTAATATATGGGGGTTTAGGGACTGTTGGTTATTTATGGGGGTTTGGGGAATGTTGGTCATTTCTGGGGGTTTGAGGAGTGTTGGTCATTTCTGGGGGTTTGGGGAGTGTTGGTTATTTATGGGGGTTTGGGGAGTGTTGGCTATTTATGGGGGTTTGAGGAGAGTTGGTTATTTATGGGGGTTTGTGGAGTGTTGGTTATTTATGGGGGTTTGGGGAGTGTTGGTTTTTTATGAGGGTTTGGGGAGTGTTGGTTATTTATGGGGGTGTGGCGTGTGTTGGGTATTTCTGGCGGTTTGAGGAGTGTTGATTATATATCGGGGTTTGGTGAGTGTTGGTTATTTCTGGGGGTTGGGGAGTGTTGGTTATTTATGGGGGTTTGGGGAGTGTTGGTTATTTCCGGGGGTTTGGGGTGTGTTGGTTATTTCTGGGTGTTTGGGGAGTGTTGGTTATTCATGTGGTTTTGGTAAGTGTTGGTTATTTCTGGGGGTTTGGGGAGTGTTGGTTATTTATGGGGGTTTGGGGAGTGTTGGTTATTTCCGGGGGTTTGGGGTGTGTTGGTTATTTCTGGGTGTTTGGGGAGTGTTGGTTATTCATGTGGTTTTGTGGAGAGTTGGTTATTTCTGGGGGTTTGGGGTGTGTTGGTTATTTCTGGGAGTTTGAGGAGTGTTGGTTATTTATGGGGGTTTGAGGAGTGTTGGTAATATATGGGGGTTTGGGGAGTGTTGGTTATTTATGGGGGTTTGGGGAGTGTTGGTTATTTCTGGGGGTTTGAGGAGTGTTGGTTATTTCTGGGGGTTTGGGGAGTGTTGGTTATTTGTGGGGGTTTGGGGAGTGTTGGTTATTTCTGGGGTTTTGGGGTGTTGCTTATTTATGGGGGTTTGGGGAATGTTGTTTATTTCTGGGGTTTGGGGAGTGTTGGTTATTTATGGGGGTTTGGGGAGTGTTGGTTGTTTATGGGGGTTTGGGGAGTGTTTGTTATTCATGGGGGTTTGTGTGGGTGTTGGTTATTTATGGGGGTTTGAGGAGTGTTGGTTATTTATGCGGGTTTGAGGAGTGTTGGTCATTTATGGGGGTTTGGGGAGTGTTGGTGATTTATGGGGGTTTGGGGAGTGTTGGTTATTTCCGGGGGTTTGGGGTGTGTTGATTATTTCTGGGTGTTTGGGGAGTGTTGGCTATTCATGTGGTTTTGGGGAGTGTTGGTTATTTATGGGGGTTGGGAGTGTTGGTTATTTATGGGGGTTTGAGGACTGTTGGGTATTTATGCGGTTTTGGGGAGTGTTGGTTATTTATGGGGGTTTGGGGAGTGTTGGTTATTTATTGGGGTTTGAGGAGTGTTGGTTATTTATGGGATCTTGGGGAGTGTTGGTTATTTATGGGGTTTTGGGGAGTGTTCGTTATTTATGGGGGTTTGGGGAGTGTTGGTTATTTCTGGGGTTTCAGGACTGTTGGTTATTTCTGTGGGTTTGGGGTGTTGGTTATTTATGGGGGTTTGGGGAGTGTTGGTTATTTATGGGGGTTGGCGGAATGTTGGTTATTTATGGGGGTTTGTGTGGGTGTTTGTTATTTATGGGGGTTTGAGGAGTGTTGGTTATTTATGGGGGCTTGGGGAGTGTTGGATATTTATGGGGGTTTTGGGAGTGTTGCTTATTTATGGGGGTTTGGGGAATGTTGTTTATTTCTGGGGTTTGGGGAGTGTTGGTTATTTATGGGGGTTTGGGGAGTGTTGGTTATTTATGGGGGTTTGAGGAGTGTTGGTTATTTATGGGGGTTTGTGGAGTGTTGGTTATTTATGGGGGTTTGGGGAGTGTTGGTTATTTATGGGGGTTTGGGGAGTGTTGGTTATTTATGGGGGTTTGGTGAGTGTTGGTTATTTCTGGGGGTTTGAGGAGTGTTGGTAATATATGGGGGTTTAGGGAGTGTTGGTTATTTATGGGGGTTTGGGGAGTGTTGGTTATTTATGCGGGTTTTTGGGAGTGTTGGTTATATATGGGGGTTTGGGTAGTGTTGGTTATTTATGGGGGTTTGAGGAGTGTTGGTTATTTATGGGGGTTTGATGAGTGTTAGTTATTTATGGGGGTTTGGGGAGTGTTGGTTATTTATGGGATCTTGGGGAGTGTTGGTTATTTATGGGGTTTTGGGGAGTGTTCGTTATTTATGGGGGTTTGGGGAGTGTTGGTTTAATCTGGGGTTTCAGGACTGTTGGTTATTTCTGGGGGTTTGGGGTGTTGGTTATTTATGGGGGTTTGGGGAGTGTTGGTTATTTATGGGGGTTGGCGGAATGTTGGTTATTTATGGGTGTTTGTGTGGGTGTTGGTTATTTATGGGGGTTTGAGGAGTGTTGGTTATTTATGGGGGTTTGGGGAGTGTTGGATATTTATGGGGGTTTTGGGAGTGTTGCTTATTTATGGGGGTTTGGGGAATGTTGTTTATTTCTGGGGTTTGGGGAGTGTTGGTTATTTATGGGGGTTTGGGGAGTGTTGGTTATTTATGGGGGTTTGAGGAGTGTTGGTTATTTATGGGGGTTTGTGGAGTGTTGGTTATTTATGGGGGTTTGGGGAGTGTTGGTTATTTATGGGGGTTTGGGGTGTTGGTTATTTATGGGGGTTTGGTGAGTGTTGGTTATTTCTGGGGGTTTGTGGAGTGTTGGTAATATATGGGGGTTTAGGGAGTGTTGGTTATTTATGGGGGTTTGGGGAGTGTTGGTTATTTCCGGGGGTTTGGGGTGTGTTGATTATTTCTGGGTGTTTGGGGAGTGTTGGCTATTCATGTTGTTTTGGGGAGTGTTGGTTATTTATGGGGGTTGGGAGTGTTGGTTATTTATGGGGGTTTGAGGACTGTTGGGTATTTATGCGGTTTTGGGGAGTGTTGGTTATTTATGGGGGTTTGGGGAGTGTTGGTTATTTATTGGGGTTTGAGGAGTGTTGGTTATTTATGGGGGTTTGAGGAGTGTTGGTCATTTATGGGGGTTTGGGGAGTGTTGGTGATTTATGGGGGTTTGGGGAGTGTTGGTTATTTCCGGGGGTTTGGGGTGTGTTGATTATTTCTGGGTGTTTGGGGAGTGTTGGCTATTCATGTGATTTTGGGGAGTGTTGGTTATTTATGGGGGTTGGGAGTGTTGGTTATTTATGGGGGTTTGAGGACTGTTGGGTATTTATGCGGTTTTGGGGAGTGTTGGTTATTTATGGGTGTTTGGGGAGTGTTGGTTATTTATTGGGGTTTGAGGAGTGTTGGTTATTTATGGGATCTTGGGGAGTGTTGGTTATTTATGGGGTTTTGGGGAGTGTTCGTTATTTATGGGGGTTTGGGGAGTGTTGGTTATTTCTAGGGTTTCAGGACTGTTGGTTATTTCTGGGGGTTTGGGGTGTTGGTTATTTATGGGGGTTTGGGGAGTGTTGGTTATTTATGGGGGTTGGCGGAATGTTGGTTATTTATGGGGGTTTGTGTGGGTGTTGCTTATTTATGGGGGTTTGAGGAGTGTTGGTTATTTATGGGGGCTTGGGGAGTGTTGGATATTTATGGGGGTTTTGGGAGTGTTGCTTATTTATGGGGGTTTGGGGAATGTTGTTTATTTCTGGGGTTTGGGGAGTGTTGGTTATTTATGGGGGTTTGGGGAGTGTTGGTTATTTATGGGGGTTTGAGGAGTGTTGGTTATTTATGGGGGTTTGTGGAGTGTTGGTTATTTATGGGGGTTTGGGGAGTGTTGGTTATTTATGGGGGTTTGGGGAGTGTTGGTTATTTATGGGGGTTTGGTGAGTGTTGGTTATTTCTGGGGGTTTGAGGAGTGTTGGTAATATATGGGTGTTTAGGGAGTGTTGGTTATTTATGGGGGTTTGGGGAGTGTTGGTTATTTCTGGGGGTTTGAGGACTGTTGGTTATTTATGCGGGTTTTTGGGAGTGTTGGTTATATATGGGGGTTTGGGTAGTGTTGGTTATTTATGGGGGTTTGAGGAGTGTTGGTTATTTCTGGGGTTTGGGGAGAGTTGGTTATTTATGGGGGTTTGGGGAGTGTTGGTTATTTATGGGGGTTTGAGGAGTGTTGGTTATTTATGGGGGTTTGTGGAGTGTTGGTTATTTATGGGGGTTTGGGGAGTGTTGGTTATTTATGGGGGTTTGGGGAGTGTTGGTTATTTATGGGAGTTTGGTGAGTGTTGGTTATTTCTGGGGGTTTGAGGAGTGTTGGTAATATATGGGGGTTTAGGGAGTGTTGGTTATTTATGGGGGTTTGGGGAGTGTTGGTTATTTCTGGGGGTTTGAGGACTGTTGGTTATTTATGGGGGGTTTTGGGAGTGTTGGTTATATATGGGGGTCTGGGTAGTGTTGGTTATTTATGGGGGTTTGAGGAGTGTTGGTTATTTATGGGGGTTTGAGGAGTGTTGGTTATTTATGGGGGTTTGATGAGTGTTGGTTATTTATGGGGGTTTGGGGAGTGTTGGTTATTTATGGTGTTTGGGGAGTGTTGGTTATTTCTGGGGGTTTGGGGTGTGTTAGTTATTTCTGGGGGATTGGGGAGTGTTGGTTATTTATGGGGGTTTGTGTGGGTGTTGGTTATTTCTGGGGTTTCAGGACTGTTGGTTATTTCTGGGGGTTTGGGGTGTTGGTTATTTATGGTGGTTTGGGGAGTGTTGGTTGTTTATGGGGGTTTGGGGAGTGTTTGTTATTCATGGGGGTTTGTGTGGGTGTTGGTTATTTATGGGGGTTTGAGGAGTGTTGGTTATTTATGCGGGTTTGAGGAGTGTTGGTCATTTATGGGGGTTTGGGGAGTGTTGGTGATTTATGGGGGTTTGGGGAGTGTTGGTTATTTCTGGGGGTTTGGGGTGTGTTGATTATTTCTGGGTGTTTGGGGAGTGTTGGCTATTCATGTGGTTTTGGGGAGTGTTGGTTATTTATGGGGGTTGGGAGTGTTGGTTATTTATGGGGGTTTGAGGACTGTTGGGTATTTATGCGGTTTTGGGCAGTGTTGGTTATTTATGGGGGTTTGGGGAGTGTTGGTTATTTATTGGGGTTTGAGGAGTGTTGGTTATTTATGGGATCTTGGGGAGTGTTGGTTATTTATGGGGTTTTGGGGAGTGTTCGTTATTTATGGGGGTTTGGGGAGTGTTGGTTATTTCTGGGGTTTCAGGACTGTTGGTTATTTCTGGGGGTTTGGGGTGTTGGTTATTTATGGGGGTTTGGGGAGTGTTGGGTATTTATGGGGGTTGGTGGAATGTTGGTTATTTATGGGGGTTTGTGTGGGTGTTGGTTATTTATGGGGGTTTGAGGAGTGTTGGTTATTTATGGGGGCTTGGGGAGTGTTGGATATTTATGGGGATTTTGGGAGTGTTGCTTATTTATGGGGGTTTGGGGAATGTTGTTTATTTCTGGGGTTTGGGGAGTGTTGGTTATTTATGGGGGTTTGGGGAGTGTTGGTTATTTATGGGGGTTTGAGGAGTGTTGGTTATTTATGGGGGTTTGTGGAGTGTTGGTTATTTATGGGGGTTTGGGGAGTGTTGGTTATTTATGGGGGTTTGGTGAGTGTTGGTTATTTCTGGGGGTTTGAGGAGTGTTGGTAATATATGGGGGTTTAGGGAGTGTTGGTTATTGATAGGGGTTTGGGGAGTGTTGGTTATTTCTGGGGGTTTGAAGAGTGCTGGTTATTTCTGGGGGTTTGTGGAGAGTTGGTTATTTCTGGGGGTTTGGGGTGTGTTGGTTATTTCTGGGAGTTTGAGGAGTGTTGGTTATTTATGGGGGTTTGGGGAGTGTTGGTAATATATGGGGGTTTGGGGAGTGTTGGTTATTTATGGGGGTTTGGGGAGTGTTGGTTATTTCTGGGGGTTTGAGGAGTGTTGGTTATTTCTGGGGGTTTGGGGAGTGTTGGTTATTTGTGGGGGTTTGGGGAGTGTTGGTTATTTCTGGGGTTTTGGAGTGTTGGTTATTTCTGGGGTTTTGGGGTGTTGGTTATTTATGGGGGTTTGTGGAGTGTTGGTTATTTATGGGGGTTTGGGGAGTGTTGGTTATTTATGGGGGTTTGGGGAGTGTTGGTTATTTATGGGAGTTTGGTGAGTGTTGGTTATTTCTGGGGGTTTGAGGAGTGTTGGTAATATATGGGGGTTTAGGGAGTGTTGGTTATTTATGGGGGTTTGGGGAGTGTTGGTTATTTCTGGGGGTTTGAGGACTGTTGGTTATTTATGGGGGGTTTTGGGAGTGTTGGTTATATATGGGGGTTTGGGTAGTGTTGGTTATTTATGGGGGTTTGAGGAGTGTTGGTTATTTATGGGGGTTTGAGGAGTGTTGGTTATTTATGGGGGTTTGATGAGTGTTGGTTATTTATGGGGGTTTGGGGAGTGTTGGTTATTTATGGTGTTTGGGGAGTGTTGGTTATTTCTGGGGGTTTGGGGTGTGTTAGTTATTTCTGGGGGATTGGGGAGTGTTGGTTATTTATGGGGGTTTGTGTGGGTGTTGGTTATTTCTGGGGTTTCAGGACTGTTGGTTATTTCTGGGGGTTTGGGGTGTTGGTTATTTATGGTGGTTTGGGGAGTGTTGGTTGTTTATGGGGGTTTGGGGAGTGTTTGTTATTCATGGGGGTTTGTGTGGGTGTTGGTTATTTATGGGGGTTTGAGGAGTGTTGGTTATTTATGCGGGTTTGAGGAGTGTTGGTCATTTATGGGGGTTTGGGGAGTGTTGGTGATTTATGGGGGTTTGGGGAGTGTTGGTTATTTCTGGGGGTTTGGGGTGTGTTGATTATTTCTGGGTGTTTGGGGAGTGTTGGCTATTCATGTGGTTTTGGGGAGTGTTGGTTATTTATGGGGGTTGGGAGTGTTGGTTATTTATGGGGGTTTGAGGACTGTTGGGTATTTATGCGGTTTTGGGCAGTGTTGGTTATTTATGGGGGTTTGGGGAGTGTTGGTTATTTATTGGGGTTTGAGGAGTGTTGGTTATTTATGGGATCTTGGGGAGTGTTGGTTATTTATGGGGTTTTGGGGAGTGTTCGTTATTTATGGGGGTTTGGGGAGTGTTGGTTATTTCTGGGGTTTCAGGACTGTTGGTTATTTCTGGGGGTTTGGGGTGTTGGTTATTTATGGGGGTTTGGGGAGTGTTGGGTATTTATGGGGGTTGGTGGAATGTTGGTTATTTATGGGGGTTTGTGTGGGTGTTGGTTATTTATGGGGGTTTGAGGAGTGTTGGTTATTTATGGGGGCTTGGGGAGTGTTGGATATTTATGGGGATTTTGGGAGTGTTGCTTATTTATGGGGGTTTGGGGAATGTTGTTTATTTCTGGGGTTTGGGGAGTGTTGGTTATTTATGGGGGTTTGGGGAGTGTTGGTTATTTATGGGGGTTTGAGGAGTGTTGGTTATTTATGGGGGTTTGTGGAGTGTTGGTTATTTATGGGGGTTTGGGGAGTGTTGGTTATTTATGGGGGTTTGGTGAGTGTTGGTTATTTCTGGGGGTTTGAGGAGTGTTGGTAATATATGGGGGTTTAGGGAGTGTTGGTTATTGATAGGGGTTTGGGGAGTGTTGGTTATTTCTGGGGGTTTGAAGAGTGCTGGTTATTTCTGGGGGTTTGTGGAGAGTTGGTTATTTCTGGGGGTTTGGGGTGTGTTGGTTATTTCTGGGAGTTTGAGGAGTGTTGGTTATTTATGGGGGTTTGGGGAGTGTTGGTAATATATGGGGGTTTGGGGAGTGTTGGTTATTTATGGGGGTTTGGGGAGTGTTGGTTATTTCTGGGGGTTTGAGGAGTGTTGGTTATTTCTGGGGGTTTGGGGAGTGTTGGTTATTTGTGGGGGTTTGGGGAGTGTTGGTTATTTCTGGGGTTTTGGAGTGTTGGTTATTTCTGGGGTTTTGGGGTGTTGGTTATTTATGGGGGTTTGTGTGGGTGTTGGTTATTTCTGGGGTTTCAGGACTGTTGGTTATTTCTGGGGGTTTGGGTTGTTGGTTATTTATGGGGGTTTGGGGAGTGTTGGTTATTTATGGGGGTTTGGGGAGTTTTGGCTATTTATGGGGGTTTGTGTGGGTGTTGGTTATTTATGGGGGTTTGAGGGGTGTTGGTTATTTATGGGCGTTTGGGGACTGTTGGTTATTTATGGGGGTTTGGGGAATGTTGGTTATTTCTGTGGTTTGGGGAGTGTTGGTTATTTATGGGGGTTTGAAGAGTGCTGGTTATTTCTGGGGATTTGAGGAGAGTTGGTTATTTCTGGGGGTTTGGGGTGTGTTGGTTATTTCTGGGGGTTTGAGGAGTGTTGGTTATTTATGGGGGTTTGGGGTGTGTTGGTAATATATGGGGGTTTAGGGACTGTTGGTTATTTATGGGGGTTTGGGGAATGTTGGTCATTTCTGGGGGTTTGAGGAGTGTTGGTCATTTCTGGGGGTTTGGGGAGTGTTGGTTATTTATGGGGGTTTGGGGAGTGTTGGCTATTTATGGGGGTTTGAGGAGAGTTGGTTATTTATGGGGGTTTGTGGAGTGTTGGTTATTTATGGGGGTTTGGGGAGTGTTGGTTTTTTATGAGGGTTTGGGGAGTGTTGGTTATTTATGGGGGTGTGGCGTGTGTTGGGTATTTCTGGCGGTTTGAGGAGTGTTGATTATATATCGGGGTTTGGTGAGTGTTGGTTATTTCTGGGGGTTGGGGAGTGTTGGTTATTTATGGGGGTTTGGGGAGTGTTGGTTATTTCCGGGGGTTTGGGGTGTGTTGGTTATTTCTGGGTGTTTGGGGAGTGTTGGTTATTCATGTGGTTTTGGTAAGTGTTGGTTATTTCTGGGGGTTTGGGGAGTGTTGGTTATTTATGGGGGTTTGGGGAGTGTTGGTTATTTCCGGGGGTTTGTGGTGTGTTGGTTATTTCTGGGTGTTTGGGGAGTGTTGGTTATTCATGTGGTTTTGTGGAGAGTTGGTTATTTCTGGGGGTTTGGGGTGTGTTGGTTATTTCTGGGAGTTTGAGGAGTGTTGGTTATTTATGGGGGTTTGAGGAGTGTTGGTAATATATGGGGGTTTGGGGAGTGTTGGTTATTTATGGGGGTTTGGGGAGTGTTGGTTATTTCTGGGGGTTTGAGGAGTGTTGGTTATTTCTGGGGGTTTGGGGAGTGTTGGTTATTTGTGGGGGTTTGGGGAGTGTTGGTTATTTCTGGGGTTTTGGGGTGTTGCTTATTTATGGGGGTTTGGGGAATGTTGTTTATTTCTGGGGTTTGGGGAGTGTTGGTTATTTATGGGGGTTTGGGGAGTGTTGGTTGTTTATGGGGGTTTGGGGAGTGTTTGTTATTCATGGGGGTTTGTGTGGGTGTTGGTTATTTATGGGGGTTTGAGGAGTGTTGGTTATTTATGCGGGTTTGAGGAGTGTTGGTCATTTATGGGGGTTTGGGGAGTGTTGGTGATTTATGGGGGTTTGGGGAGTGTTGGTTATTTCCGGGGGTTTGGGGTGTGTTGATTATTTCTGGGTGTTTGGGGAGTGTTGGCTATTCATGTGGTTTTGGGGAGTGTTGGTTATTTATGGGGGTTGGGAGTGTTGGTTATTTATGGGGGTTTGAGGACTGTTGGGTATTTATGCGGTTTTGGGGAGTGTTGGTTATTTATGGGGGTTTGGGGAGTGTTGGTTATTTATTGGGGTTTGAGGAGTGTTGGTTATTTATGGGATCTTGGGGAGTGTTGGTTATTTATGGGGTTTTGGGGAGTGTTCGTTATTTATGGGGGTTTGGGGAGTGTTGGTTATTTCTGGGGTTTCAGGACTGTTGGTTATTTCTGTGGGTTTGGGGTGTTGGTTATTTATGGGGGTTTGGGGAGTGTTGGTTATTTATGGGGGTTGGCGGAATGTTGGTTATTTATGGGGGTTTGTGTGGGTGTTTGTTATTTATGGGGGTTTGAGGAGTGTTGGTTATTTATGGGGGCTTGGGGAGTGTTGGATATTTATGGGGGTTTTGGGAGTGTTGCTTATTTATGGGGGTTTGGGGAATGTTGTTTATTTCTGGGGTTTGGGGAGTGTTGGTTATTTATGGGGGTTTGGGGAGTGTTGGTTATTTATGGGGGTTTGAGGAGTGTTGGTTATTTATGGGGGTTTGTGGAGTGTTGGTTATTTATGGGGGTTTGGGGAGTGTTGGTTATTTATGGGGGTTTGGGGAGTGTTGGTTATTTATGGGGGTTTGGTGAGTGTTGGTTATTTCTGGGGGTTTGAGGAGTGTTGGTAATATATGGGGGTTTAGGGAGTGTTGGTTATTTATGGGGGTTTGGGGAGTGTTGGTTATTTCTGGGGGTTTGAGGACTGTTGGTTATTTATGCGGGTTTTTGGGAGTGTTGGTTATATATGGGGGTTTGGGTAGTGTTGGTTATTTATGGGGGTTTGAGGAGTGTTGGTTATTTATGGGGGTTTGATGAGTGTTAGTTATTTATGGGGGTTTGGGGAGTGTTGGTTATTTATGGGATCTTGGGGAGTGTTGGTTATTTATGGGGTTTTGGGGAGTGTTCGTTATTTATGGGGGTTTGGGGAGTGTTGGTTTAATCTGGGGTTTCAGGACTGTTGGTTATTTCTGGGGGTTTGGGGTGTTGGTTATTTATGGGGGTTTGGGGAGTGTTGGTTATTTATGGGGGTTGGCGGAATGTTGGTTATTTATGGGTGTTTGTGTGGGTGTTGGTTATTTATGGGGGTTTGAGGAGTGTTGGTTATTTATGGGGGTTTGGGGAGTGTTGGATATTTATGGGGGTTTTGGGAGTGTTGCTTATTTATGGGGGTTTGGGGAATGTTGTTTATTTCTGGGGTTTGGGGAGTGTTGGTTATTTATGGGGGTTTGGGGAGTGTTGGTTATTTATGGGGGTTTGAGGAGTGTTGGTTATTTATGGGGGTTTGTGGAGTGTTGGTTATTTATGGGGGTTTGGGGAGTGTTGGTTATTTATGGGGGTTTGGGGTGTTGGTTATTTATGGGGGTTTGGTGAGTGTTGGTTATTTCTGGGGGTTTGTGGAGTGTTGGTAATATATGGGGGTTTAGGGAGTGTTGGTTATTTATGGGGGTTTGGGGAGTGTTGGTTATTTCCGGGGGTTTGGGGTGTGTTGATTATTTCTGGGTGTTTGGGGAGTGTTGGCTATTCATGTTGTTTTGGGGAGTGTTGGTTATTTATGGGGGTTGGGAGTGTTGGTTATTTATGGGGGTTTGAGGACTGTTGGGTATTTATGCGGTTTTGGGGAGTGTTGGTTATTTATGGGGGTTTGGGGAGTGTTGGTTATTTATTGGGGTTTGAGGAGTGTTGGTTATTTATGGGATCTTGGGGAGTGTTGGTTATTTATGGGGTTTTCGGGAGTGTTCGTTATTTATGGGGGTTTGGGGAGTGTTGGTTATTTCTGGGGTTTCAGGACTGTTGTTATTTCTGGGGGTTTGGGGTGTTGGTTATTTATGGGGGTTTGTGGAGTGTTGGTTATTTATGGGGGTTGGCGGAATGTTGGTTATTTATGGGGGTTTGTGTGGGTGTTTGTTATTTATGGGGGTTTGAGGAGTGTTGGTTATTTATGGGGGCTTGGGGAGTGTTGGATATTTATGGGGGTTTTGGGAGTGTTGCTTATTTATGGGGGTTTGGGGAATGTTGTTTATTTCTGGGGTTTGGGGAGTGTTGTTTATTTATGTGGGTTTGGGGAGTGTTGGTTATTTATGGGGGTTTGAGGAGTGTTGGTTATTTATGGGGGTTTGTGGAGTGTTGGTTATTTATGGGGGTTTGGGGAGTGTTGGTTATTTATGGGGGTTTGGGGAGTGTTGGTTATTTATGGGGGTTTGGTGAGTGTTGGTTATTTCTGGGGGTTTGAGGAGTGTTGGTAATATATGGGGGTTTAGGGAGTGTTGGTTATTTATGGGGGTTTGGGGAGTGTTGGTTATTTCTGGGGGTTTGAGGACTGTTGGTTATTTATGCGGGTTTTTGGGAGTGTTGGTTATATGTGGGGGTTTGGGTAGTGTTGGTTATTTATGGGGGTTTGAGGAGTGTTGGTTATTTATGGGGGTTTGATGAGTGTTGGTTATTTATGGTGGTTTGGGGAGTGTTGGTTATTTATGGGATCTTGGGGAGTGTTGGTTATTTATGGGGTTTTGGGGAGTGTTCGTTATTTATGGGGGTTTGGGGAGTGTTGGTTTAATCTGGGGTTTCAGGACTGTTGGTTATTTCTGGGGGTTTGGGGTGTTGGTTATTTATGGGGGTTTGGGGAGTGTTGGTTATTTATGGGGGTTGGCGGAATGTTGGTTATTTATGGGTGTTTGCGTGGGTGTTGGTTATTTATGGGGGTTTGAGGAGTGTTGGTTATTTATGGGGGTTTGGTGAGTGTTGGATATTTATGGGGGTTTTGGGAGTGTTGCTTATTTATGGGGGTTTGGGGAATGTTGTTTATTTCTGGGGTTTGGGGAGTGTTGGCTATTTATGGGGGTTTGGGGAGTGTTGGTTATTTATGGGGGTTTGAGGTGTGTTGGTTATTTATGGGGGTTTGTGGAGTGTTGGTTATTTATGGGGGTTTGGGGAGTGTTGGTTATTTATGGGGGTTTGGGGAGTGTTTGTTATTTATGGGGGTTTGGTGAGTGTTGGTTATTTCTGGGGGTTTGTGGAGTGTTGGTAATATATGGGGGTTTAGGGAGTGTTGGTTATTTATGGGGGTTTGGGGAGTGTTGGTTATTTCTGGGGGTTTGAGGACTGTTGGTTATTCATGCGGGTTTTTGGGAGTGTTGGTTATATATGGGGGTTTGGGTAGTGTTGGTTATTTATGGGGGTTTGAGGAGTGTTGGTTATTTATGGGGGTTTGATGAGTGTTGATTATTTATGGGGGTTTGGGGAGTGTTGGTTATTTATGGTGTTTGGGGAGTGTTGGTTATTTCTGGGGTTTTGGGGTGTGTTAGTTATTTCTGGGGGATTGGGGAGTGTTGGTGATTTATGGGGGTTTGAGGAGTGTTGGTTATTTCTGGGTGTTTGGGGAGTGTTGGTTATTCATGTGATTTTGGGGAGTGTTGGTTATTTATGGGGGTTGGGAGTGTTGGTTATTTATGGGGTTTTGAGGAGTTTTGGATATTTATGCGGTTTTGGGGAGTGTTGGTTATTTATGGGGGTTTGAGGAGTGTTGGTTATTTATGGGATTTTGGGGAGTGTTGGTTATTTATGGGGTTTTGGGGAGTGTTGGTTATTTATGGGGGTTTGATGAGTGTTGATTATTTATGGGGGTTTGGGGAGTGTTGGTTATTTATGGTGTTTGGGGAGTGTTGGTTATTTCTGGGGTTTTGGGGTGTGTTAGTTATTTCTGGGGGATTGGGGAGTGTTGGTGATTTATGGGGGTTTGAGGAGTGTTGGTTATTTCTGGGTGTTTGGGGAGTGTTGGTTATTCATGTGATTTTGGGGAGTGTTGGTTATTTATGCGGGTTGGGAGTGTTGGTTATTTATGGTGTTTTGAGGAGTTTTGGATATTTATGCGGTTTTGGGGAGTGTTGGTTATTTATGGGGGTTTGAGGAGTGTTGGTTATTTATGGGATTTTGGGGAGTGTTGGTTATTTATGGGGTTTTGGGGAGTGTTGGTTATTTATGGGGGTTTGGGGAGTGTTGGTTATTTCTGGGGTTTTGGGGTGTTGGTTATTTATGGGGGTTTGTGTGGGTGTTGGTTATTTCTGGGGTTTCAGGACTGTTGGTTATTTCTGGGGGTTTGGGGTGTGTTGGTTATTTCTGGGTGTTTGGGGAGTGTTGGTTATTCATGTGGTTTTGTGGAGAGTTGGTTATTTCTGGGGGTTTGGGGTGTGTTGGTTATTTCTGGGAGTTTGAGGAGTGTTGGTTATTTATGGGGGTTTGGGGAGTGTTGGTAATATATGGGGGTTTGGGGAGTGTTGGTTATTTATGGGGGTTTCGGGAGTGTTGGTTATTTCTGGGGGTTTGAGGAGTGTTGGTTATTTCTGGGGGTTTGGGGAGTGTTGGTTATTTGTGGGGGTTTGGGGAGTGTTGGTTATTTCTGGGGTTTTGGGGTGTTGGTTATTTATGGGGGTTTGTGTGGGTGTTGGTTATTTCTGGGGTTTCAGGACTGTTGGTTATTTCTGGGGTTTTGGGTTGTTGGTTATTTATGGGGGTTTGGGGAGTGTTGGTTATTTATGGGGGTTTGGGGAGTTTTGGCTTTTTATGGGGGTTTGTGTGGGTGTTGGTTATTTATGGGGGTTTGAGGAGTGTTGGTTATTTATGGGCGTTTGGGGACTGTTGGTTATTTATGGGGGTTTGGGGAATGTTGGTTATATCTGTGGTTTGGGGAGTGTTGGTTATTTATGGGGGTTTGAAGAGTGCTGGTTATTTCTGGGGATTTGAGGAGAGTTGGTTATTTCTGGGGGTTTGGGGTGTGTTGGTTATTTCTGGGGGTTTGAGGAGTGTTGGTTATTTATGGGGGTTTGGGGAGTGTTGGTAATATATGGGGGTTTAGGGAGTGTTGGTTATTTATGGGGGTTTGGGGAATGTTGGTCATTTCTGGGGGTTTGAGGAGTGTTGGTCATTTCTGGGGGTTTGGGGAGTGTTGGTTATTTATGGGGGTTTGGGGAGTGTTGGCTATTTATGGGGGTTTGAGGAGAGTTGGTTATTTATGGGGGTTTGTGGAGTCTTGGTTATTTATGGGGGTTTGGGGAGTGTTGGTTTTTTATGAGGGTTTGGGGAGTGTTGGTTATTTATGGGGGTGTGGCGTGTGTTGGGTATTTCTGGCGGTTTGAGGAGTGTTGATTATATATCGGGGTTTGGTGAGTGTTGGTTATTTCTCGGGGTTTGGTGATTGTTGGTTATTTCTGGGGGTTTGGGGAGTGTTGGTTATTTATGGGGGTTTGGGGAGTGTTGGTTATTTCCGGGGGTTTGGGGTGTGTTGGTTATTTCTGGGTGTTTGGGGAGTGTTGGTTATTCATGTGGTTTTGGTGAGTGTTGGTTATTTCTGGGGGTTTGGGGTGTGTTGGTTATTTCTGGGAGTTTGAGGAGTGTTGGTTATTTATGGGGGTTTGGGGAGTGTTGGTAATATATGGGGGTTTGGGGAGTGTTGGTTATTTATGGGGGTTTGGGGAGTGTTGGTTATTTCTGGGGGTTTGAGGAGTGTTTGTTATTTCTGGGGGTTTGGGGAGTGTTGGTTATTTGTGGGGGTTTGTGGTGTGTTGGTTATTTCTGGGGTTTTGGGGTGTTGCTTATTTATGGGGGTTTGGGGAATGTTGTTTATTTCTGGGGTTTGGTGAGTGTTGGTTATTTATGGGGGTTTGGGGAGTGTTGGTTATTTATGGGGGTTTGAGGAGTGTTGGTTATTTATGGGGGTTTGGGGAGTGTTGGTTATTTATGGGGGTTTGGGGAGTGTTGGTTATTTATGGGGGTTTGGTGAGTGTTGGTTATTTCTGGGGGTTTGAGGAGTGTTGGTAATATATGGGGGTTTAGGGAGTGTTGGTTATTTATGGGGGTTTGGGGAGTGTTGGTTATTTCTGGGGGTTTGAGGACTGTTGGTTATTTATGCGGGTTTTTGGGAGTGTTGGTTATATATGGGGGTTTGGGTAGTGTTGGTTATTTATGGGGGTTTGAGGAGTGTTGGTTATTTATGGGGGTTTGATGAGTGTTGGTTATTTATGGGGGTTTGGGGAGTGTTGGTTATTTATGGTGTTTGGGGAGTGTTGGTTATTTCTGGGGGTTTGGGGTGTGTTAGTTATTTCTGGGGGATTGGGGAGTGTTGGTGATTTATGGGGGTTTGAGGAGTGTTGGTTATTTCTGGGTGTTTGGGGAGTGTTGGTTATTCATGTGATTTTGGGGAGTGTTGGTTATTTATGGGGGTTGGGAGTGTTGGTTATTTATGGGGTTTTGAGGAGTTTTGGATATTTATGCGGTTTTGGGGAGTGTTGGTTATTTATGGGGGTTTGAGGAGTGTTGGTTATTTATGGGATTTTGGGGAGTGTTGGTTATTTATGGGGTTTTGGGGAGTGTTGGTTATTTCTGGGGTTTTGGGGTGTTGGTTATTTATGGGGGTTTGTGTGGGTGTTGGTTATTTCTGGGGTTTCAGGACTGTTGGTTATGTCTGGGGGTTTGGGGTGTGTTGGTTATTTATGGGGGTTTGGGGAGTGTTGGTTATTTATGGGGGTTTGTGTGGGTGTTGGTTATTTATGGGGGTTTGGGGAGTGTTGGTTATTTATGGGGGTTTGGGGAATGTTGGTTATTTCTGTGGTTGGGTGAGTGTTGGTTATTTATGGGGGTTTGAAGAGTGCTAGTTATTTCTGGGGGTTTGTGGAGAGTTGGTTATTTCTGGGGGTTTGGGGTGTGTTGGTTATTTCTGGGAGTTTGAGGAGTGTTGGTTATTTATGGGGGTTTGGGGAGTGTTGGTAATATATGGGGGTTTGGGGAGTGTTGGTTATTTATGGGGGTTTGGGGAGTGTTGGTTATTTCTGGGGGTTTGAGGAGTGTTGGTTATTTCTGGGGGTTTGGGGAGTGTTGGTTATTTGTGGGGGTTTGGGGAGTGTTGGTTATTTCTGGGGTTTTGGGGTGTTGGTTATTTATGGGGGTTTGTGTGGGTGTTGGTTATTTCAGGGGTTTCAGGACTGTTGGTTATTTCTGGGGGTTTGGGTTGTTGGTTATTTATGGGGGTTTGGGGAGTGTTGGTTATTTATGGGGGTTTGGGGAGTGTTGGTTATTTATGGGGGTTTGGGGAGTTTTGGCTATTTATGGGGGTTTGTGTGGGTGTTGGTTATTTATGGGGGTTTGAGGAGTGTTGGTTATTTATGGGCGTTTGGGGACTGTTGGTTATTTATGGGGGTTTGGGGAATGTTGGTTATTTCTGTGGTTTGGGGAGTGTTGGTTATTTATGGGGGTTTGACGAGTGCTGGTTATTTCTGGGGATTTGAGGAGAGTTGGTTATTTCTGGGGGTTTGGGGTGTGTTGGTTATTTCTGGGGGTTTGAGGAGTGTTGGTTATTTATGGGGTTTTGGGGAGTGTTGGTAATATATGGGGGTTTAGGGAGTGTTGGTTATTTATGGGGGTTTGGGGAATGTTGGTCATTTCTGGGGGTTTGAGGAGTGTTGGTCATTTCTGGGGGTTTGGGGAGTGTTGGTTATTTATGGGGGTTTGGGGAGTGTTGGCTATTTATGGGGGTTTGAGGAGAGTTGGTTATTTATGGGGGTTTGTGGAGTGTTGGTTATTTATGGGGGTTTGTGGAGTGTTGGTTATTTATGGGGGTTTGGGGAGTGTTGGTTTTTTATGAGGGTTTGGGAAGTGTTGGTTATTTATGGGGGTGTGGCGTGTGTTGGGTATTTCTGGCGGTTTGAAGAGTGTTGATTATATATCGGGGTTTGGTGAGTGTTGGTTATTTCTGGGGGTTTGGGGAGTGTTGGTTATTTATGGGGGTTTGGGGAGTGTTGGTTATTTCCGGGGGTTTGGGGTGTGTTGGTTATTTCTGGGTGTTTGGGGAGTGTTGGTTATTCATGTGGTTTTGGTGAGTGTTGGTTATTTCTGGGGGTTTGGGGAGTGTTGGTTATTTATGGGGGTTTGGGGCGTGTTGGTTATTTCCGGGGGTTTGGGGTGTGTTGGTTATTTCTGGGTGTTTGGGGAGTGTTGGTTATTCATGTGGTTTTGTGGAGAGTTGGTTATTTCTGGGGGTTTGGGGTGTGTTGGTTATTTCTGGGAGTTTGAGGAGTGTTGGTTATTTATGGGGGTTTGGGGAGTGTTGGTAATATATGGGGGTTTGGGGAGTGTTGGTTATTTATGGGGGTTTGGGGAGTGTTGGTTATTTCTGGGGGTTTGAGGAGTGTTGGTTATATCTGGGGGTTTGGGGAGTGTTGGTTATTTGTGGGGGTTTGGGGAGTGTTGGTTATTTCTGGGGTTTTGGGGTGTTGGTTATTTATGGGGGTTTGTGTGGGTGTTGGTTATTTCTGGGGTTTCAGGACTGTTGGTTATTTCTGGGGGTTTGGGTTGTTGGTTATTTATGGGGGTTTGGGGAGTGTTGGTTATTTATGGGGGTTTGGGGACTGTTGGTTATTTATGGGGGTTTGGGGAATGTTGGTTATTTCTGTGGTTTGGGAGTTTTGGTTATTTATGGGGGTTTGTGTGGGTGTTGGTTATTTATGGGGGTTTGAGGAGTGTTGGTTATTTATGGGGGTTTGGAGACTGTTGGTTATTTATGGGGGTTTGGGGAATGTTGGTTATTTCTGTGGTTTGGGGAGTTTTGGTTATTTATGGGGGTTTGTGTGGGTGTTGGTTATTTATGGGGGTTTGAAGAGTGCTGGTTATTTCTGGGGATTTGAGGAGAGTTGGTTATTTCTGGGGGTTTGGGGTGTGTTGGTTATTTCTGGGGGTTTGAGGAGTGTTGGTTATTTATGGGGGTTTGGGGAGTGTTGGTAATATATGGGGGTTTAGGGAGTGTTGGTTATTTATGGGGGTTTGGGGAATGTTGGTCATTTCTGGGGGTTTGAGGAGTGTTGGTCATTTCTGGGGGTTTGGGGAGTGTTGGTTATTTATGGGGGTTTGGGGAGTGTTGGCTATTTATGGGGGTTTGAGGAGAGTTGGTTATTTATGGGGGTTTGTGGAGTGTTGTTTATTTCTGGGGGTTTGGGGAGTGTTGGTTTTTTATGAGGGTTTGGGGAGTGTTGGTTATTTATGGGGGTGTGGCGTGTGTTGGGTATTTCTGGCGGTTTGAGGAGTGTTGATTATATATCGGGGTTTGGTGAGTGTTGGTTATTTCTGGGGGTTTGTGGAGTGTTGGTTATTTATGGGGGTTTGGGGAGTGTTGGTTATTTATGGGGGTTTGGGGACTGTTGGTTATTTATGGGGGTTTGGGGAATGTTGGTTATTTCTGTGGTTTGGGGAGTTTTGGTTATTTATGGGGGTTTGTGTGGGTGTTGGTTATTTATGGGGGTTTGAGGAGTGTTGGTTATTTATGGGGGTTTGGGGACTGTTGGTTATTTATGGGTGTTTGGGGAATGTTGGTTATTTCTGTGGTTTGGGGAGTTTTGGTTATTTATGGGGGTTTGTGTGGGTGTTGGTTATTTATGGGGGTTTGAGGAGTGTTGGTTATTTATGGGGTTTTGGGGACTGTTGGTTATTTATGGGGGTTTGGGGAATGTTGGTTATTTCTGTGGTTTGGGGAGTTTTGGTTATTTATGGTGGTTTGTGTGGGTGTTGGTTATTTATGGGGGTTTGAAGAGTGCTGGTTATTTCTGGGGATTTGAGGAGAGTTGGTTATTTCTGGGGGTTTGGGGTGTGTTGGTTATTTCTGGGGGTTTGAGGAGTGTTGGTTATTTATGGGGGTTTGGTGAGTGTTGGTAATATATGGGGGTTTAGGGAGTGTTGGTTATTTATGGGGGTTTGGGGAATGTTGGTCATTTCTGGGGGTTTGAGGAGTGTTGGTCATTTCTGGGGGTTTGGGGAGTGTTGGTTATTTATGGGGGTTTGGGGAGTGTTGGCTATTTATGGGGGTTTGAGGAGAGTTGGTTATTTATGGGGGTTTGTGGAGTGTTGTTTATTTCTGGGGGTTTGGGGAGTGTTGTTTTTTTATGAGGGTTTGGGGAGTGTTGGTTATTTATGGGGGTGTGGCGTGTGTTGGGTATTTCTGGCGGTTTGAGGAGTGTTGATTATATATCGGGGTTTGGTGAGTGTTGGTTATTTCTGGGGGTTTGTGGAGTGTTGGTTATTTATGGGGGTTTGGGGAGTGTTGGTTATTTCCGGGGGTTTGGGGTGTGTTGGTTATTTCTGGGTGTTTGGGGAGTGTTGGTTATTTATGGGGGTTTGGGGACTGTTGGTTATTTATGGGGGTTTGGGGAATGTTGGTTATTTCTGTGGTTTGGGGAGTTTTGGTTATTTATGGGGGTTTGTGTGGGTGTTGGTTATTTATGGGGGTTTGAGGAGTGTTGGTTATTTATGGGGGTTTGGGGACTGTTGGTTATTTATGGGGGTTTGGGGAATGTTGGTTATTTCTGTGGTTTGGGGAGTTTTGGTTATTTATGGGGGTTTGTGTGGGTGTTGGTTATTTATGGGGGTTTGAAGAGTGCTGGTTATTTCTGGGGATTTGAGGAGAGTTGGTTATTTCTGGGGGTTTGGGGTGTGTTGGTTATTTCTGGGGGTTTGAGGAGTGTTGGTTATTTATGGGGGTTTGGGGAGTGTTGGTAATATATGGGGGTTTAGGGAGTGTTGGTTATTTATGGGGGTTTGGGGAATGTTGGTCATTTCTGGGGGTTTGAGGAGTGTTGGTCATTTCTGGGGGTTTGGGGAGTGTTGGTTATTTATGGGGGTTTGGGGAGTGTTGGCTATTTATGGGGGTTTGAGGAGAGTTGGTTATTTATGGGGGTTTGTGGAGTGTTGTTTATTTCTGGGGGTTTGGGGAGTGTTGGTTTTTTATGAGGGTTTGGGGAGTGTTGGTTATTTATGGGGGTGTGGCGTGTGTTGGGTATTTCTGGCGGTTTGAGGAGTGTTGATTATATATCGGGGTTTGGTGAGTGTTGGTTATTTCTGGGGGTTTGTGGAGTGTTGGTTATTTATGGGGGTTTGGGGAGTGTTGGTTATTTCCGGGGGTTTGGGGTGTGTTGGTTATTTCTGGGTGTTTGGGGAGTGTTGGTTATTCATGTGATTTTGGGGAGTGTTGGTTATTTATGGGCGTTGGGAGTGTTGGTTATTTATGGGGGTTTGAGGAGTGTTGGATATTTATGCGGTTTTGGCGACTGTTGGTTATTTCTGGGGGTTTGGGGTGTTGGTTATTTATGGGGGTTTGGGGAGTGTTGGTTATTTATGGGGGTTTGGGGTGTTGGTTATTTATGGGGGTTTGTGTGGGTGTTGGTTATTTATGGGGGTTTGAGGAGTGTTGGTTTTTTATGGGGGTTTGGGGAGTGTTGGTTATTTATGGGTGTTTGTGGAGTGTTGGTTATTTCTGGGGTTTTGGGGTGTTGGTTATTTATGGGGGTTAGTGTGGGTGTTGGTTATTTCTGGGGTTTCAGGACTGTTGGTTATTTCTGGGGGTTTGGGGTGTTGGTTATTTATGGTGGTTTGGGGAGTGTTGGTTATTTATGGGGCTTTGGGGAGTGTTGGTTATTTCTGTGGTTTGGGGAGTGTTGGTTATTTATGGGGGTTTGAAGAGTGTTGGTTATTTCTGGGGTTTCAGGACTGTTGGTTATTTCTGGGGGTTTGGGTTGTTGGTTATTTATGGGGGTTTGGGGACTGTTGGTTATTTATGGGGGTTTGGGGACTGTTGGTTATTTATGGGGGTTTGGGGAATGTTGGTTATTTCTGTGGTTTGGGGAGTTTTGGTTATTTATGGGGGTTTGTGTGGGTGTTGGTTATTTATGGGGGTTTGAGGAGTGTTGGTTATTTATGGGGGTTTGGAGACCGTTGGTTATTTATGGGGGTTTGGGGAATGTTGGTTATTTCTGTGGTTTGGGGAGTTTTGGTTATTTATGGGGGTTTGTGTGGGTGTTGGTTATTTATGGGGGTTTGAAGAGTGCTGGTTATTTCTGGGGATTTGAGGAGAGTTGGTTATTTCTGGGGGTTTGGGGTGTGTTGGTTATTTCTGTGGTTTGGGGAGTTTTGGTTATTTATGGGGGTTTGTGTGGGTGTTGGTTATTTATGGGGGTTTGAGGAGTGTTGGTTATTTATGGGGGTTTGGGGACTGTTGGTTATTTATGGGTGTTTGGGGAATGTTGGTTATTTCTGTGGTTTGGGGAGTTTTGGTTATTTATGGGGGTTTGTGTGGGTGTTGGTTATTTATGGGGGTTTGAGGAGTGTTGGTTATTTATGGGGGTTTGGGGACTGTTGGTTATTTATGGGGGTTTGGGGAATGTTGGTTATTTCTGTGGTTTGGGGAGTTTTGGTTATTTATGGGGGTTTGTGTGGGTGTTGGTTATTTATGGGGGTTTGAAGAGTGCTGGTTATTTCTGGGGATTTGAGGAGAGTTGGTTATTTCTGGGGGTTTGGGGTGTGTTGGTTATTTCTGGGGGTTTGAGGAGTGTTGGTTATTTATGGGGGTTTGGGGAGTGTTGGTAA